>NC_140215.1:36105741-36455741 GCF_951802725.1 Rutilus rutilus | reverse complement strand
TGGTAGGAAGACTGTTCCAAAGTTTTGGTGCTAAATAGGAAAAGGATCTACCGCCAGCAGTCGATTTAGATATTCTAGGTATTATCAACTGGCCGGAATTTTGAGATCGCAATAGACATGAAGGACTATAATGCGTTAAGAGCTCGCTCAAGTATGGGGCAGCTAAACCATTTAGTGCTTTGTAAGTAATCAGCAATATTTAAAAATGTATACAATGTCTAATGCATACAATGCAGTGTTGAAATAACCATGAAAGGTAGAGATAATTTAGTAGATATTAAAAACTGTGCAGAACATTCACAAAAGACAGCACAAACATTAGGCAAGGCAAGTTTATTTATATAGCACATTTCACACACTATGGCAATTCAAACTGCTTTATATAGAAAGGAACAAAAATAATCACTAAATAAAAGCAAGGAAAATTAAAACAGTTATTCAAAATGATTTACATAGAAAGGAATTAAAATATCACACTATTGCCACACAACGGAAGAGGACAGACAGGTGATCGTATAAACAAAGTTTATTAATTGGATGGAGGGAACAAACACTTTTCAATGGAAGGGTGGATGAGGTTAAAGCAGTTGCACTGTGACTTAGCTGGGTGGAATATGAGGATCACAGGTTGTAATGGAAATTTTACATTTAGATGTGTTTTTTACTTTCACAAGTGTGCAACTTGTGTTAACGTTGAACATTCATTTTTTTTTACTCATAAGCATTTAAAGAAATATAATCATATAAGCTAAAAGTACATTATTAAAGATATGTAACCAAGTCTAAGATAAGTTTGCATAAGTTAAGATAAGCTTACAGGAACGAAATGTTCTGGGTGATGGACGACTTAGTAGCAAAGAGACTATGTGTACTCAAAGTGACCTATTGTTGTACTTCAAGTGTGAAAAATGTGTGCGCAGCTTTGATTGAACTAAAGATAGGCAAAATGTGTGAATAAGAGCAGCAGCTAAAAACAGGAAACTTTTGCAGACGTGATATTGTTCTGTCTAGATAGAATTTATGTTAGACAAGAGGTCTTGAACAAAGACGTTTCCTTTTAAGGTAACTAAGGCGATCTTTTGAGACAGACCAGGATGTGTTTTGTGTATATAAGCTGGGCAAAAAGGAGAAGTCGGCACGCTTCTCATATCAGACTCTGACTGATGTGTGAACAGCCTTTCTTGCAAGAAATAAAGATCTTTATAACTTTTGAAATCTCCAGCTGTCTTCCAATTATTATTTAAAGTTGAGAAAAGAATTTCCACGACAAGGTGCAGGTGGTTGAAGGATGGTTCAGGCTAAACACACACCACGGGATGGGTAGTCGGGTAGGTCTCAGGCTAGTAACGGGAGCTGCAACAAGAGATGAGTCTGTACGTGGTTAGACAAGACCAGACAAGAGAATCCAGGAGAAGTGTCTCTTTATAGGGAGTGCTGATGATGAGGTGCAGGTGCTGATGTAATTAGGTGATGGCTGATGGTGTGCAGGTGGGAAACATGAGGGATGCTGGGAAGTGAAGTGTGGTAGAGGTGACAGAGCTGGTGACCGTGACAACCATGGCAATTCAAAGTGCTTTGTGCTAAAATAAAATAGTTATAACATGAATTAGAGTAAAATGAATGAAAGTAGTAAAAAGATTATACATAGAATAAACTTCTCCTCTGGCAAACCACCGGTATATCTTATTTTGCATATCGTTTTACTCTTACACTGTGTCTGTGGTGTTTATTCGGCGTGCCTAAGAATTCCATTGGACGTCTCCGATGGACTCGATTTTTCCCTAAAATCGGACAGGAGGAGCTCTAGGACTGACTCCTTGGGTTCACTGCCCCATCAGTCCGCACCCCAAAAAAAAAAACATTTGCTCGGAAGCTCTAGCCCCACAGAACCTCGAGATTAAGTGACACACTCACTACTCCACCACAGACCCAGGACATCAGCATGGTTTCATCTCTCAAGTTCTCCAATTAAGTAATTTATGTTTGTCTCTTATCCAATTTTCAGTGCCATTTTAGTTTAGAATCAAAATGAGGATGTAGAAATAAAATACAGTGCAATCAGTCGGACGAACAGTGGCACAGTGCTCATTCAGTAAATGCACAGCTAAACAGAAGTGTTCTGAGTCTGGATTTGAATGTGATACTATAGGAGCACATCTGATCTCCTCTGGAAGCTGGTTCCAGCATAATAGCAAAAAGCAGACTCGCCATGCTTAGAGTGAACCCTTGGTATTTCTGGCTGATGTGATCCTAATGATCTGAGTGATCTGTTTGGGTTTATATTCAGTGAGCATATCTGCAATGTATTGAGGTCCTAGGCCATTGAATGATTTATATACCAGTAATAATACTTTCAAATCAATCCTAAATCTAACTGGGAGCCAGTGTAAAGACCTGAGGACTGGTGTGATGTGTTCATATGTTCTGGCTCTGCTCAGAATCCTGGCGGCAGCGTTCTGTATGAGCTGCAACTGTCTTATGGTCTTTTTGGGAAGGCCAGTGAGGAGTCCATTACAATAATCCACCCTGCTGGTGATGAAAGCATGCACAAGTTTCTCTAAGTCTTGTCTGGAAACAAAGCATCTAATTCTTGCAATATTTTTCAGATGATAGTATGCTGATTTAGTTATTGCTTTGACATGACTACTGAAACTAAGCTCTGACTCTAGTGTCACACCAAGATTCCTGACTTGATGTTTAATTGTTTGACCCCTAGAGTGAAGGTATGCGTTCACCTTGAGAACTTCATCTTTGTTTCCAAACGCAATGACTTCATTTTTGTCTTTGTTTAACTGAAGAAAGTTTTGGCACATCCAATTGTTGACTTCATCAATGCATTGGCACAGGGAGTCAATGGGGCTGTAATCAAGGAGATAGGGCTAAGTACAGCTGTGTGTCGTCTGCATAGCTGTGGTAAGCAATTTGGTTCTTTCTCATCATTTGGCTCATTGGGAGCATATACAGGTTGAACAGGAGTGGCGCAAGAATTGAGCAATTTGTCAAAACTCCGCATGTCATGGATGACCACTTAGACTTATGGTCTCCTATACTCACATAATAACCTCTCCCATCCATTTAGGACTATCCCAGAAAGCCCGACCCAGTTTTCCAGCCTGTCAAGAAGTATGTTATGATCGACAGTGTCAAATGCAGCACTGAGGTCGAGTAGTACCAGCATCGATAATTTGTCTAAATCAGTATTTAAACGAATATTGTTTATTATCTTTATGAGCGCTGTCTCTGTGCTGTGGTGCGGTCGGAAACCAGATTGAAAATTGTCAAAGTATCCATTCGAGATTAGGAATTTGTTCAGCTGATTGAAGACAACTATTCAATGATCTTGCTTATGAAAGGAAGATTTGAGATCGGCCTATAGTTGCTTAATATGGTCTTATCCAGATTGCTCTTTTTCAGGAGGGGCTTGACAACTGCAGTTTTCAGGGAGTTCGGAAAACTCCCAGAGAGAAGTGAGGCATTTACCACTTCTAGAAGATCTGCTTCTAAACTGTATAACACACTTTTGAAAAAGGAGGTGGGAGGTGTCAAGGGTGCATGTTGATGTTTTAAGGTGCTGTATGATTTCTTCCAAAATTTTACCATTAATTTCTTCGAAATCAGACATAGTAACTTTCTGAGGTTGTGATCTGATCTGTTTTACCTCAGTGCCACACAAGGATATGCTGATCGTCTTTCTGATATTATTGATTTTCTCAGAGAAGAAAGAAGCAAACTCACTGCACTTGTTGTCTGAGAGCATTTCACTGGGAATCTGGCTTGGGGGGTTTGTCAGTCTCTCTACAGTAGCAAAAAGAGTGCGTGTGTTGTTTAAATTGCAGTTTATAATATTTGAGAAGAAAGTCTGTCTAGCTTTGCCTAGTTCCATATTGAAAGCATGAAGGCTGTCTTTGTAGATGTTATAATGGACTACAAGTTTTGTCTTCCGCCACATGCGCTCTGCTTTTCTGCATTGTCTTTTCATATTTTGCACTGCTGTTGAGTTTCTCCAAGGTGCTTTTAGTCAGCCACTCTTCTTCCTGACTTTCACAGGAGCAATATCATCAATTACACTTTTAACTTTTGAGTTAAAAGAATCAAGGAGAGAATCAACAGAGTCAGCAGATATGCTTGGTGTTAAGGATATAGCCTTCATAAATAGTACACTAGTGTTCTCATTTAAGCATCTCTTCTTGACAGACACAGATCTAGCTTCAGTGGCAGGAGAGATCAATATATCAAAGAAAATACAGAAATGATCAGACAGTGCTACATCCTTAATAACAATCGATGAAATGTTTAGACCCTTACTGATAAGTACATCTAGAGTGTGTCCACGAGTGTGTGTGGGTCCATGTACATGCTGAGTCAGATCAAAAGTTTTTAAAACAGTTTTGATTTCTTTTGCCATATTGTTCTCTGCATTAACTACGTGAATGTTAAAATCTCCAGCAATGGCAAAACAGTCAAACTCTGAGGTAATTGTTGATAACAGTTCTGTAAAGTCCTCAGCAAAGGCTGGAGAGTATTTTGGAGGCCTGTAAATAATAAGTAAAATACGTGGAGCACCTTTTAACACAATACCCAGATATTCGAAAGACTTCTAGCCAAGCTTCATTTAGAAACATAAAATCCAGGTTGTTTGTGGTTATTGAGTCGTTGACTAGAAGTGATTTATTTTTAAGTGATCGGATGTTTAAAAGTGCTAACTTGGCCGTATTAATTTTTTCCCCAACAGCAATCTTAGTTTGACATGTAACAGGCAGCAGATTAGTTAGGTTTGCTGTACGGCTTGGGAGACCTTAGACTTTCTACCTTGTAATAGAACAGCAATAGAGAAAGATACAGGCACACTGGGTTCCCGCTTGTTCTGTAAACATTTGAGAAAGTTACTGTTATCATAGCGGGGACCCGACACATATCACTGAGAGCTGGTATCAGTTGTTTTTGGTTCACCTCGAGCTGATGGAGGAGGGTGTGGGCCCTGGCGTTGTGGCAGAGGCCGAAGAGCTCTCACAGGAGGAGGGGGAGGGCGAGCTCAGATGCGGGGAAGCAGAGAGAGGAATAACATGTCTGGTGAGAGAGGCTGTTGCTCTGGTGTTACCGGAGGCTGTGATATGTTGTCCTGGCTGTTTTCCAGAAAGTCATCCTTGGATGCTGAAACTTGGAGCAGCTCTAATCAGTCACAGTCAGTCTGTGGTGAGCTCTGTGGGCAGGGCTCGGCTGAGACTGTGTCCGTGCGCAGAGGCTGTTGTGGCAGCATGCTGTTATCATTGTCCTTGTGTGATGTCAACCATATCACACAATGTTCATTACTAAACCAAACACTGACAACATGTAAATACCTTTAAAGACATGAATCACGTTTCAGGGGTTTATTTACAGTAGTGCGATCAAAGTGAAGTGAATCACTAGTGAAACAAGGTGACGTCAACAACAGATGCATGCTTTCAGAAACACGTTTTTTCGCCCACAAGATAGTGCTGAAGGCCTTCATGACGAGCACAAAGCAGAGAACAATGGCATTATTCACTGTAAGTCACCCAATAAATCTAAGTCTGTCCTTATCTACTCACCCTCATGCTGTTCCAGCCTGCATGCCTTTCTTTCTTCTATGGAACACAGAAAGATATTTTCTAGATAGTAATATGTGCTGTCAAGCTCTGACAGTTACAAAAAGCATTATAAAAGAAGTCCATATACCATGACTATAATTTACGGAGCCCCTAAAGGGACGTGGTGGTGGAAAAATATATAGTTCCCCTGAGAAACTTTGTGTTCGCTTGCAAAGAACACAACGTTTTCTCGGGTGAACGCAAAACATTGGCAAGAGAACGCAAAAGTATTGGCATTTAATTTTTCCTCCCATCTTATGTTTTTTTCCATCACCATGTCCCTTTAGGGGCTCCGTAATACATCAAGTTTTCTAAAAACCAAGTTTTCACTGACAACTTTGTGATAGAAATGTAAGTCTATAATTACTATATTGGTCAAAAGGATTTGGATATATTGATTTTGGAATCTTTTTATTTATTTATTTATTTATTCTGCTCAGCAAGGCTGTATTTATTCAAAAATGAATTATTTATCAAAAGTGAAATATTACAATTTAAAATAACGGCTTTCTTTTTTTTATAACTGAGCATCAAATCATCATATTATAATGATTTCTGAAGGATCATGTGACACTGAAGACTGGTGATTTTAATGATGCTGAAAATTCTAATTTTAAATTGTAAAAATGTTATACATTACTGTTTTTACTGTACTTTTGCTCAAATAAAAGCAGCCTTGATGAGCAGAAGAGACGTCTTTGAAAAACTTCCTAAACCTTCCTAAACTTTTGACCTGCTGATTAAAAGACATCAAGCATGAAAATTAAGAGCACATATGACATTTGCGTTTGATTATTAATGTAAAAACATTTAATATTTTTACATATTATATCTTTCTACAATGTGATCTACAGTAAGTGTCGAAACAGTTGCATATAAAGCCTATCAGTATTATTCATCTACAATGCAACAGCTGGGAATGCATGTACTCTTTTACACTTTCAGCATTCAATTTAAACTCACATCACCAGTCCAGTGGAAACACTCATTGAACACGTTGACAACATTTCTGTCTCTCCATCGGTGGAGGCTTCAGGGATGTGAAGAGACTTGCAGAAAGGACCTGTAATTTGCCACACCAAAATGTGACAATACATACTGTTCTTTTGAAGACTGGTCCTCTCATCTGAGAGGAATGTAAACATGAGGTATTCTCCTGTGAGACTGTCGGAGGATTCGTGACGCCATCCAAGAGTTTCCATCAACAAGACCTCAACCAGTTGACCATCAGCAGTCATCGACACAACACTGATGAAGCTCTGCATCCAACTGCAAGCACTGAACAAGAAGTGTGCTTGTACTGAATGTGCACTTACTTCAAACCTTAAAGGTATATTTGATGACACTTTATTTTTAGTGTCCTTGTTACAGTGTAATTATACATTAAAGTACTGAGTAATATTAATTAACAGCATGTACTTACTTACTTACTATAGGGATTTATAGTTTGGTTGAGGGTTAGTTGCATGTAATTATGCATAATTTACTGTTATTACTATGGTAAGTAACAAGGACTAATTCAATATTACATTTAAAGTTAATATATTTTAAATATACTAAATTGCAACTTCGTCATTACAAATATATTTAAATACATGACACAAGTGTCAATAGAAATGACATTAAAGTATATTTTAGTTTATCATATATGTTTGTCAGTACATTCGGCAGTAACTTTAACCATATTTCAAAAACAAACGAAGTTAAAACTAAATAAAACTACATGTTTTGTGTACATTTACTCCATATAGTGTGCATATGATGACTAAAGAACAATGTCTTGAATGTCCAATAGCCTTTTTGTGTCTTTATGCAACTATCAAAAACAACCCCACCCTGAGACTAGCCCTAGTTTTCCCTATACTGAATCATATGCAAAGGTGCACCCTTACAGAAAGTGTTATGCTAGCTACGCCCATGGTTTAGTAATAGTATCAGATGTTGTCATCATCATAATAGTGTCTAAATACCCAGGGCTTCATCATGATGGTTTACTGATGCCATGCTTTATTTGTAAAGCAATAAAGCTTCATCACAGGGCTGTTTCCCCAGATCCCGATATCAGCCCGCAGGTGATCCCACTGCAGACATGGAAACACAGATTTGACCTGCGCTGCATTTAAAGGCCCTCATGCAAGTCATTATATTGCTGGAGGTCACTGGTGTCTCCGCCACCCACGCGCACTTCAGCAAATACAGCACGATGCTCAAATAACAACGTTAAAAAAGAGGTTTATTTCAAATAAACATTTCTTTTTAATATCTTTAGCTCTTTCATATTGCGTAACTCATTTTTGAGGCAGAATCTGAGTCCAAATATGTAGGCTGTTTTCCAGTAGAAAGGCACAACACCAAATGGCTCATTCTCAGGAAACTGTGCCATTTGTGGAGCATCGTGTGTCTCCATGACTTATGAACGTACTTCTCTGAGACAAGAAGGTTGAGGACCCAAATGTAGTTTGAATGTAACTTTTATCACAATGCATGTACAATGTACAATGTTGTCAACAGATTAAACATTCCATTATACACACCTTTTCACACACACCACACTAGACATAAGCTGCTCTTAAAAGGTAAATGTAGGAACCGAACAAGTGCTAGGTTTAGTGTATGTTACAGTGGTCCACAATTATGGATTGAGTTGGATACTAATTTAAAACAATCTGCTTCATTATTTATATTTAAAAAGAAACTAAAGCAACAACTAGTGGAGAGATATAAACCCGAGGGATTTGCGGCTGAGAGTTAAACCCCTTTCTCTTGGTAGCTGGGAATTCATGTACTCTTTCACACTTTCAACATTCAATTTAAACTCAGTTCGCTTGCAAAGAACACAAAGTTTTCTCGGGGGAGCGCAAAACATTGGCAAGAGAACGCAAAAGCATTGACATATAATTTTTCCTCCCATCTTATATTTTTTTCGGAAGTAAGAAGTCTGACGTAGTCAGGCTAGCTCACCTAGGCTGTATTTATTAAAAAATACAATAAAAACAGTAATATTGTGAAATATTACAATATAAAATAATGGCTTTCTATTTTTTTTATAATTGAGCATCAAATCATATTGAAGGATCATGTGACACTGAAGACTGGAGTAATGATGCTGAACATTCAGCTTTGATCACAGGAATAAATTACATTTTACTATATATTCACATAGAAAACAGTCATTTTAAATTGCATTAATATTTTAACATATTACTGTTTTTACTGTACTTTTGCTCAAATAAAAGCAGCCTTGATGAGCAGAAGAGACTTTAAAAAATAAAAATATCTGCTGATTAAAAGACATTGAGCATGAAAATTAAGAGCACATATGACATTTGCTTTTGATTATTAATGTAAATGCATTTATATTTGTATATATTATATCTTTCTACAGTGTGATCTACAGTAAGTGTCGAAACAGTTGCATATAAAGCCTATCAGTATTATTCATCTACAATGCAACAGCTGGGAATGCATGTACTCTTTTACACTTTCAGCATTCAATTTAAACTCACATCACCAGTCCAGTGGAAACACTCATTGAACACGTTGACAACATTTCTGTCTCTCCATCGGTGGAGGCTTCAGGGCTGTGAAGAGACTTGCAGAAAGGACCTGTAATTTGCCACACCAAAATGTGACAATACATACTGTTCTTTTGAAGACTGGTCCTCTCATCTGAGAGGAATGTAAACATGAGGTATTCTCCTGTGAGACTGTCGGAGGATTCGTGACGCCATCCAAGAGTTTCCATCAACAAGACCTCAACCAGTTGACCATCAGCAGTCATCGACACAACACTGATGAAGCTCTGCATCCAACTGCAAGCAACTTCAATTCAAATTGAGGTACAAAGGTACAGTGACTGTCAATTTTTGTCTGCTTAAGGTAACTGTATTCTAAATACTCACAATTTTAAAGAATGGTTGTCCTGGCATCTACATTTACATTTAGTCATTTAGCAGACGCTTTTATCCAAAGCGACTTACAAATTAGGACTAAATTAAGCGAGTCATCATGAAGAGGCAAAAACAACGCAAGAAGTGCTCAAAATACGAAGTTCAGGCATTATTCATTATTTTTTTTATGAGGTTAAGTGCTCAAGGAAGAGATGGGTTTTCAGCTGTCTTTTGAATGTTGCCAGGGATTCTGCATTCCGGATGAGGGTGGGGAGAGCGTTCCACCAGCATGGAACTGTGAATGAGAACGTTCTGGAAAGTGATTTTGTGGCTTTCTGTAATGGAACCACGAGACGTCGCTTTTTGACCGATCGTAGGCGTCTGGTAGGGATGTAGACTCGTAGGAGTGAGTGAAAGTAGGAGGGAGCTGAGCCTGTGACGTGGGCCCTCTTGGGCTCGTTGAAGACAAGACGAGCTGAAGCATTCTGAATCATTTGTAGAGGTTTAGTTGCACATCATGGAAGTCCGGCCAGAAGAGCATTGCAGTAGTCAAGCCTAGAAATGACCAGGGCCTGGACGAGAAGTTGTGTTGCATGCTCAGTAAGGAAAGGCCTGATCTTCCTGATGTTGTGCAGTGCAAACCTGCATGATCGGGCTGTCTTTGAAATGTGATCTGTGAAGGTCAGCTGGTCATCAAACGTTACTCCAAGATTTCTGACAGACCTTGATGGGGTGATTGATGATGATTCTAGCTGGGTAGTGAAGTTGTGCTGTAGAGACGGATTGGCAGGGAGGACGAGAAGCTCAGTCTTTGCCAGGTTGAGCTGCAGGTGATGTTCCTTCATCCATGTCGAGATGTCCGCCAGACAGCTTGAGATCCGTGCAGCTACTGTGGGATCATCTGGTTGAAATGAGAGGAAGAGCTGTGTGTCATCAGCTTAGCAGTGGTAGGAGAAACCGTGTGCCTGTATGATGTGTCCCAGTGATGTGGTGTAGATGGAGAAGAGGAGGGGACCAAGAACTGAACCCTGGGGAACCCCTGTGGTCAGTGCATCTAAAGTTGGACCACTCACATAATCCTTGCCAGGTGGGTGGGGTGGTGCTGGTGGTGGGATGGACCCCTATTTATAAGCTATTGCTTTTTGGGAGTCCATTTTTTCACAATAGAACACAATTGTTTTTCCTGATCAGTTGTTGGGCAGGTTACTTTGAACTGTGGTGTGTACTATAGTAGTAGAAATGTAATGTGTTTTGTACTGCATAATTTATACTGCTTCGAAAATGTAGCTGAGTAACTGAGTAACTACTTTCAATTGCTTAACACCTTTGGCAAGATATGGACTGAAATGGTAGTGATGCCACCGAGCCGGGGTGCAGTCAAAGATTTCCTTTTCCCCATTCTCTCGTGTTTTGTTTTGACGTTGGCTATAAGCTCCTGCAGATCTTGTACAACAGTATCCAGCTTGAGTTGGCATGCTGCATCTTATTTGTTTTATAACTCAAGTTACTTGAATTGTGATGACTGATATATTACCATATTTTGTGTGGGTAATGTGTTGTACTCCTTGGCTGCTGAAAAAGTAATATATTTTGTAACTTGTTACTCTTGTAATATGCTACCCCCAACAATTGTTTCTGATGTAGCAACAAATGCAATGTGTGAAATTGTGGAAATAAACTAAACAGAAGTTTATTTATGGACAATCCAAACACGTAATCCAAACAGGCAAGGTCAAACACACACAGCGCTTTATAAATAAAGTTGACTTTCTGACTTGACTTGTATGCATATTCAGTGTGTGTGTGTGTGTGTGTGTGTATACTGTATGTATATATATATATATATATACATACATACATACAAGCATACAATGTACATACAAGCTACAATATAGATTGTAGGCAGCTTGGCCAACAAGCCAATAGTGTCAATATTCAGCTCAAGTCACTTCAGTGTTGATTCAGTTCAGTTCAATAACTGTAACATTCATCAATTGTGCATATACATACTGTAGTATATAAGTATACATACTGTATACAGTGTATCTGTGCACATACATGTACGTGTGATAAACTCCTGTACTCCACTGCACACTGAACAAGCAAAAGACACAAGAGATAGTGTTTTACATTGTTCACATCCGTGTGCAGTTTGGCGTGCATGTGGATAATCATATCATGTTTGTGTAGAGCTACACAAGAGCTAGTTAAAATAGTTTTGAATGATGTCTGATGTTTTGCATGTTGCGTGGGTGTTTTGTGGTTTTGTGTGTAGAGTTTCAAGAAATTGAGCCATAGTTTCAGAAATTGTGTATAAGCAATTTGGAAAAACTGTAATACTCAGGGCATCATCATGATCGTTTACTGATGTCATGCTTTATTTGTAATACAATAAAGCTTTATCACAAGGCTCTTTATTCAGATCATAATGTCAGCCTGAATGTAAAAGGTCAGCAAAATATCCCAGTGCAGAGGAGGTTTTTTTTGTCTCCCAAAGAAAGAAGTGATTCTGAACTGCTGAATTGAGTCATTAGCAATTCCAGTCTCACTCCCATTACATAACTAACAATGTAACTCATTTGCATAATGCCAGCCCATGGTCTTCATTGCCTGGTGAATGTCTTTGGCCCTCAAACTCTGCCCAGAGGAAACATTTATGGCTCAGTAGTTGCTTTTCCTAAGCTCAGGAGACTTATGCCGAGTTCAGACTGCACGATTTTAGCCCCGATTTTGGCTCGCCGACAGGTTTTGAGAAATCGCCGACAAATGCCCGAAATCACAGGCAAATCGGTGATCGTTCACGCGAGGGACAATCACGCAGTATGAATGAGCAAAGACACGATCTGAGAGAATCGCAGACGAGTCGCCGACGCCAGTGAGATATTTGACATGCTAAATATCTGGACCTGTCAGCGATTCAAAATCCTGCTGTGTGAAAGTGTTCTGACTGAAAAGTACATCGGCGATGACCTACAGCCAATGAGAGAGCAAGATACAGAGCAGCAGGGAGTTCGGGGAGGAGTTATAGACCACAATATCAGTATTTTAATAGATATATTTACAATCAGGCGCGTCGTTAGACATGGGCATCCGGGGCTTCAGCTTTTTTATAGCCCCGGATCTCAAAAAAATGTAATTTATTTATAATTATTATTATTTTTTTATAATTTTGTATTTATTTAAAAAAATTGACCGGGTCTTTTAATCTATCCTTCGGAATCAATCATGTATTAAAGACGATTAAAATGTGTTCAAGCAGATCAAAGTTACTATGGTTACTATGGTTACAGCATGCTTGTATTTAGAGTGCGCACCAGAGGAGATCCTGAAAGAGCCATCGGTTAACTTACAGCTTTAGGGCTTGACTGTCATTGTTGTTTGTGGCTTCTGGTGGTAGCTATTATGGACATTAGACACTTTTTAAAAAGTAAAATAAGGAGTCATGAACGATACGAGGCGGATGAGAGGCAAGAAGTGTTATCTACTGGCGCCGTTCCCTCATCATTAAGCTCAGGTCGGTGAAGGCTCTTTAGCAAACCCTGGTCTAACTTACCTAGCCCTGCACTGTGGTATTAATGCAGAACATGTACTGTATATATAAAGTACGTGGGACCTTACTATTTCGCCTATAGCTAATCCATTTTGTGAGCCATAATCCGTTTCTCGTGAAGAATGTAGATGAAGTAGCCTATACATCTGATTTGGTGATTGAAACACGATGTGTAAATTAACGTTATTCCCCTCAGATGGATAGCTAGCTAGATATCAGAGGCCGTATTACAGGAAGAGTCTAAGATAGGATTTTCCCCAATTACCGAAGCAAATACTAAATAACTTTAGGAATCATTTCTTGCTTCATCCTATCTTATTTCAGGTTAGGAAATCCTAACATCGCTAGCATCAACTTTTCTGTCTGATACCTATAGCAACCGATGTCACTTTTCTCATCTCGCGAGCTAAACGGCTTTTAATCGCTGTTTTGCCGCCGTTTTTTTAATGAAACACACTGAAAATGGAGAATTAACAACAACTCATTCATTGTTTCATTCCTATCATTGAACTTCAAGTCAGATGACTATGGTGCGTTCACACCGGACGCGAATAGCGCGTCAGGCGCTAGTGATTTCTATGTTAAGTCAATGCAAAGACGCGTTACGCGTGTAAAAAATTCCTGCGGCGCGAATGAGGCGTAGAGCGCGGCGCGGTAGATGCGAATACGCCTCATTCGCGCGTCAAATTGAGCGTCTGGCTCGTTAAGCGCGAATGATTTAGTTAGTGCTATTTGTGCATTCATGCGTTTGACGTGAATTCGCGTCTGCCGCCCGAGTTGAAAAATCTGAACTTCTGCGTCAATTCGCGCCGCGTTAACCAATCTAACGGTGCGTGTCCACTACAGTGGCAAAACTCCGATCAGTGCTGCTGGCAACGCTGTAACGTCTCCGCTTTGGGGTGTGTCTGTTGCGAGTGTGTTTAATCTAAGTTTTTTTCAACACAGGGACAGTATAATCATCAGCGATGCACGCGATTACATTTAGAAATAGACAAGCTTTGTTTCCAAATGCACCAAGCAAAGATCCTTTCAATTTTAGCAACTTTTATAAACCCAGCCAATATAAATCACAATGAACACATCCAAATTAAAATTTTTAACATATATAACAACTACAAAGCGTCTAATTTGTAAACAAAATGATTTACGCACTAAATCCAGCATAAACTCCGGCATAATTTGCATATTTTTAAACTCTCAAAACAGACGTCACATCTCAAACCTCACAGCAATTGGCTGCCGACCGCGTTTTTCGCTTGATATTTGCATAAAATCGAGAACTGCCCAACCTTTTGACGCTCTCGGTCGCTCTCAACGCTTTCTCCGGTCCGCTGTCAATCCCAAAATGCACTGCGCGAGCGTGAAGCTCGACTTCCATAGGAATGAATTGAAAACGCTCGCTCCGCTCCGCTCGCACCGCGCCAGTGGACACGCACCGTCAGGAGCCTGCTTGCTGCTGTCACGTGGTGAAGTGACACAGTTTATAATGTTATATTATGTTTGGCCTCAATAAATTATTTTGTAATATGACTAAAATGCCTGGTGTGGTTCTAATGCACAACAAAGCAAATCTTTCACATAAAAACTCGATTTTAATATATGAGAGATACTCATTTTGTATTGAATGCTATTTATTCCATATATTCTAGATTATATGAAACATTATTATTTGAATATAAAGACAACAAACACTTAATGTATAAGAACAAACAAAAAAATCACAGGACAGGTTTCACTTTTGGAGGCTGGCTCCATTTATTATCAAAACAAAAATAAATGACAGATTTGGTGGGTGCGGGCGAGGGTGAAAGAGCAGCCATGTAAACGAGTTATTAAACACTATCTGGTGGAAAAGTAAAAATTAGGACAGCTTAACAGTTCCTAAAGTTAGGAGAGTTTATTTAAGATTTTACAAAGTTAGGAAGCTTCTGTAATACACTTTTCCTATCTTAAGTTAGGAAAATATCTGTAATGGCCTTATTCCTAAATCAGTTCCTAACCCTTATTACCATGGTTACCAAGCAGTTAAGATTGCCCCAGTCTACCATACTTTACTTTTAATAATAAGCAGAAATGTCAAGCGAGCAACAAGTCTTTGATTTCTAGCAGCAAGGTGGGCTGCTGCTTATAATAATTTTAAGAAAGACAACTGCTCCCGGCAGTTATAATATAATTTAAGGGTAAAATTCAAATACAGAACAAAAAGTACACAGACAATATGTAAATAGTAAACATGGCCGTGTAAGAAAGGACATTCAGTTGCATTAATATTTACAGGATCTAGGTTATAATGGTGATATTGCCTTTTGAAATTTAGATTTTATACTAGTAGGCAAGAATGGAAATTGTATCTAGCAGTGGTAATAATAATCAAAATACATTTATGTATATAGGAGGATTTAATTAGACACATGGCATAACAAGTACAAAATAAATAATTGTAAACTAATATAGGACAATAAAACAGAAGAACAGGGACGTGCACAGGAATTTTGAGGGGCAGTTGCTCTGAACTGAATCTATTATTATTATTTTAAATTTGAAAAGAAATAATCTGGATTGAATTGACAGATGGGGAAAAACTCGCTTAAAAAAAACAAAAAACAAAAACGCTTAAATTTCTGGAAAAAATACAATCCTTTTTTAACCTTTTGGCTTCCCGTACATTCAGTTGTGCTTCTTGCTCGTATCAGTTCTGATGGTACGTATGGTAACTGGGCAACTACGCATGATTTGTAGTATGATTGCATAAAGGGAACAGGAATTCCGGTAGGGAACAGAATCAGCTGCTACACCGGTCGCGTGCAGCGCTGCAGCCACTTAAACAGAGTTTGCCCTTCCCCTACTGACTTTCACTTTCGGTGCCCGAATGGAAGTGAATGAGGCTTTGCGAAAACATTTTTTTTTTATCTAGGCCTACGTGAAATTCTGCATCCATTGTACGATACGATTTTTTTTTTTTTTTTTTTTCTCGGAAGGGCAACGTGAGTCGAGAAGGGCATATGGGCAGTTGCCTGGGCAACCTGAGCAACCCCCCTGTGCACGTCCCTGCAGAAGAATACAGTTGATAGAGTTGCTGTGGATAGATAAAAGTAGAGGGCTTGAACTTGTCGTTTACTGTTACTTTACAGACGAGCCAGGGAGGAGAGATGAGGGAAAGACAGGAGAGAGCTCTAAAGAGACAGATTTAGGAAGCCCAGACACAGGTCCAAAGCAAGTTAAAGATGTCCAGTTTCCTTCCAACCATTTTGGACTTCAGAAGAGGTCCTTTCAGAAGAGCTGGTACAACACTTTTAAATGGCTTGAATATTCAGTGAGCCAAAATTCCGCCTTCTCTTTCTGCTGCAGATTGTTCAGCAAGCAGGAAGGTAGGCTCAACAAAGACGGTCTGGCCTCTAATGGCTACACCAACTGGAAGAGGGCTTTAGATTCGTTTAGGGACCATGAGAAGACTGTGTTACACAAGGCCTCCATGGTGGCATGGATGAGCTACAAAGCAAGCAAGATTCATGGTGACGTTGCTGAGCAGTTACAAGCTGCTAGTGTTGCTGAGGTTAGCGAAAGAAGGGAGTATCTCCGCCACATTGTTTCAGTTACCGCCTTTCTAGGCAAACAGGGCATTCCCTTTCGTGGCCACAGTGAAACGGATGACAGCCCTAACACAGGGAACTTCCTTGAATGTATGCAGCTGCTGCAAAAGTTTGACCCTTTCCTGCAGGGATACAAAGCTCCTGCCAATACTACATACCTGTCACCTTCTTCTCAAAATGAATTCATTGGATGCTGCTCCATGGAGATCACAGCACAAATAATTAAAGAAGTAAAGGAATCCAAGATGTATGCGGTAATGGCAGACAAAGCTAAGGATGGGCACACAGAACAACTTGCTGTTTGTGTGCGATACGTTTCACTGGAAGGTGACATCAAGGAGAGATTTCTTTGCTTGCAGAAACTGGATTGCTATGGTGCAGAAGCAATCACAAATGCTGTCGAGCAAGTTCTTCTCTCAAACAACATTGCTGAACTGAAAGTGGTGGCCCAAACATATGACGGTGCAGCAGTGATGAGTGGATCTGTTCGAGGAGTGCAAGCTCGTTTCCGGGAAAAGCATCCAGAGGCTGTCTATGTGCATTGCTATGCACATGGCCTAAACCTGGTCCTTTGCCATACTTGCAAGGCCATTCCTGAAGCCAGTGATTTTTTTGATCTGCTTGAGAACCTCTACTCTTTTTACAGTGTGTCTATAGTCAACCATGATCAGTTTGCTGCCATTCAGAAAGAGCTCCACATTGAGCAGGGAGAGCTTGCACAAATATCAAACACCCGATGCTCTGTTAATGCACTCCTGAAGAATTTTCCTGCCGTCATGAAATCCCTCCAGATGATCAAAACACCAACAGCACTTGGTCTGCTTTCAAAAATATCTAAACTCCCTGTGGTCTACCTGTTGGTTGTGTTCAAAAAGTTGCTTGGCATCACTGAAGGGTTTCACAAGGTTCTTCAGAAAGAAACCATTGACTTGGCACAGGCAGTGCACTACAAAAATGCTGTCCATGACACCCTGGTCAGCCAGCGAACTACACAAGTGGCTGAAGACATCTATGCCATGACAAAGACAACATGTGAGGAGAACAACATCCAGGAGCCCTCTTTCGGTCCAAGAAGGAAACAGAAGAGGATGGAAGACTTTGTTGTGGAAGTCTCCTGTGGATCCAGCTCAGACCTGCTCAGTAATTCAGAACATCTCAAGCAGAGGCTTTTCTATCCTTGCATCGATCAGATGACATATGAGCTGGGAAATCGTTTTTCCAGTGTTGGGAAAGAGGTCATGATTGGCATTCAAGCATGTCACCCAGCCTCTGATACCTTCCTGTGCATGCAGTCTCTAGAGAAACTGGCCTCACATTACAACATCCAACTAGTCCCAGAAGAGGTCTTGGTGGCAAAAAGCTTTTTGAGCAGGAAAGGGTCAGAAGCCATCCCAGACATTCTGAGTGTGTTCAAGATCCTTGATCCCATGATGTTCCCATCATTGAAGGTGATCTTACAGGTGGCCATTACCATTCCAGTCAGTAGCTGCAGCTGTGAGAGATCGTTTAGTGCTCTTCGCCGACTATATACTTGGTTGAGGCGCACCATAGCGAAACGTAGTTTGCGGACCAGACAGAAGTTGTCGGCGATTCTTCCTCCTGAAAGTCATGCAGTGTGAAACCTCCTGTCGCCGATGCATCGTGCAGTGTGAACACACCAGGAACTGAATGTTACCCCAGATAGTCACGCAGTGTGAAAAGAACAGTGACCCGACTACTTTGAAAATCGTGCAGTCTGAACTCGGCTTTAGCTGTGATTCCCATGCATCTCTCATTGTTGTATCAATAGCATTTCAGATGTTTCTCCTATCATTTCTTAGGAGAAATAAAAGCAGACACAACTAAGACACAAGAAAGTGTTGAGAGAAAGGAGTCCAAAATGAGAATGGGCTGAAACAGAAACATGGAGATCACTGTATTGTCTTCCAGAGGTTGCTCTTTTTTTATTATCATCATCATTTTATGCCATTGGGGTGTTTCACCTTTAATGGACAGTATTCATTCAATAATGGTATTCATTCAAATACCACTGTACATTTCAGAACATTAAAGGTTACTAGTTAAAATTAATCTTCAATGCCCAGCATTGTATATGCAGCACATTTTCCAAACACACTAGAAAAGAATTAGATAAGATTTAGTGTAAGAAATACTTTCTTTTTATCAAACGTAACAGTGGTGTACCAGTACTTCATTGTTGTTGCAACCTTTTTTTCTTTTTTTTTTAGCATTGAAAATTTTGTCTTGTACAACCCATTTTGCATGCATGTAAATATAGGCCATGACTTTCTCTATTAAATCATTGACAATAAATTACTTCAAATAATGGATGATGGATGAATGGAAAAAATCTCAGATTTTTCTGCTAGACATATATTAGGTTACATTAACATCAAATGGAGACTTTTGCTTGAGTCACTTCTCACACTTTTCTCTTGAGACAGAAAATAAATAAACATCGAACTCTGTCACAACAGTCTCCTTTAAAGTTTAGAAGAGACCTCAACATCACACACTGTGCTCAGATGTTTCTCCGAAACCGAAGACCCCGGCGGTCTCATATTTGTCTCCTCCGAAGTTTCAGACAAGATCTCAACAACATCACACACATTTGCTCAGATTTGAAGAAGTTTTAAAGGTTTTTTTTTTTTATATAAAGTTTACAAGAGACCGCAACAACTTTACAAATTGTGCACCAAGTCAAGTACTTAAAATGCAACAAAGTAAAAAATAATCCATAAATTCAGAGCTTAAGCCTATAGTAAGAGTGAAGTTATGCAGAAATAAGGTTGATGTTAATTGCTGACACACAATAGGAGAATAGAGCTGTGCAGTTTATGTGCACATCAGTTGTTCTTGGAAATAATAATGTACCAGATGCCTTTATCAAAACTGACTTACAGAAGTCTTACTACAGGAACAGTCAGCCAGGAGCTTACTTCGCTGAAAGGCACATTAAATGTCTTACGACGTAATCCTTGACCAATTTGATTATTAGTATATACACTGCTCAAAAAAATTAAGGGAACACTTAAACAACACAATGTAACTCCAAGTCAATCACACTTCTGTGAAATTAAACTGTCCACTTAGGAAGCAACACTGATTGACAATCAATTTCACATGCTGTTGTGCAAATGGAATAGACAATAGGTGGAAATTATAGGCAATTAGCAAGACACCCCCAATAAAGGAGTGGTTCTGCAGGTGGTGACCACAGACCACTTCTCAGTTCCTATGCTTTCTGGCTGATGTTTTGGTCACTTTTGAATGCTGGCGGTGCTTTCACTCTAGTGGTAGCATGAGACGGAGTCTACAACCCACACAAGTGGCTCAGGTAGTGCAGCTCATCCAGAATGGCACATCAATGCGAGCTGTGGCAAGAAGGTTTGCTGTGTCTGTCAGCATAGTGTCCAGAGCATGGAGGCGCTACCAGGAGACAGGCCAGTACATCAGGAGACGTGGAGGAAGCCGTAGGAGGGCAACAACCCAGCAGCAGGACCGCTACCTCCGCCTTTTTGCAAGGAGAGCAGGAGGAACACTGCCAGAGCCCTGCAAAATGACCTCCAGTAGGCCACAAATGTGCATGTGTCTGCTCAAACGGTCAGAAACAGACTCCATGAGGGTGGTATGAGGGCCCGACGTCCACAGGTGGGGGTTGTGCTTACAGCCCAACACCGTGCAGGACGTTTGGCATTTGCCAGAGAACACCAAGATTGGCAAATTCGCCACTGGCGCCCTGTGCTCATCACAGATGAAAGCAGGCAGCAGAACGTTGTCCATGGCGTCTCCAGACTCTGTCACGTCTGTCACATGTGCTCAGTGTGAACCTGCTTTCATCTGTGAACACATCTACATCACCGATGCTGAATCAATACTGAAATTAACAAAAATAATCAATGATAATATTGTTGAATCAACGTTACACTGAGATGCTGAATCTACATCACTGCTGTTGAATCAACACTGAAATTAACAAAAATAATCTTTGGTAATATGGTTTGATCAATGTTACAATGTGGTATTGATTCTAAATACATTTTGTTGAAGCACTGAAAATACAACTGAAAAGCAATGTCAAACAATGTTGCCATCTGATGTACCAAGTTAATGTTGAAACAACATTAATATTTCAACAAATTCCTGACCATTTCTAAATTTGGCAAAAACCTTTTAAAATATAAATGACACCTTTCCAGCAGTTGAGTCAATTTATTTTATTCAATCAATCAATGACAAAAATATATTAAAAGATCATTCTTTAAAAAAATAAAGGGGGAGAAATTGGACAAAAGCATTTCAACCTTTAAAAATAAAATTGGCTTCAGAAGTCTGATGTCATAACTACAGGTGGTCCAACGGTTCAGGTTTATATAAAAATCTGTCTTACATCAGACTACTGCCTCTTTTGTTACTCAAAGCATGATGTTACTCAAGAACGAGTCAATTCAGTTGCCACATTCAAGAATGTTAATATATTAAACACAATATGATTCACTTAAAAAAAAAAAAAAAGGTCACTGAACACAAAATATTCGAACTATGATTATAGTATTGTTCAAATCTGTTAATTTAATTAATTTTCTAAAATCTATTAATGCTTCAATATCAAAAGAAAACACTATGGCAGGAATGTCCGATTTTATCTCCAGCCCTAATTAAACACACCTGAGGCAGCTAATCAAGCTAATCAAGGTTATTAGGATCAATGAACACTTCCAGGCAGGTGTTGGAGCTAAACTCTTCATGAAGAGGAACAAACACCTGTGAGCTATAGCCATTAACTAAATCTCAGTTCATTTTTATCTTGTAGAATAAAAGAACTTAGTTTTTTTTCAATGAAAATTTCTTTAAAGGGATAGTTCAGCTCAAAATGAAATTTCTATAGTCATTTACTCACCCTCAAGTTGTTCCAAACCTGTATGAATTTCTTTCTTCTGTTGAACACAAAATAAGATATTTTAAAGAATGTTGGTAACCAGAAAGTTAACGGTGGCCGTTGATAACCTGTCTGGTTACCAACATTCTTCACTCTATCTTCTCTTGTGTGCAGTAGAAGAAAGAAATGCATACAGGTTTGGAACAATCATTTCGGGCTGAACTATCAGGGCTTGAAGCTGCAGATTCACCTTATGTAGACCTTAATCTCTTTAAATATCACAAAATAGCCATGTCAGTCACTTTCTTAATAAACACAAGATGTTTTTGTTATTGTGTTTCAGTGGAAACAAGCTAAACTGAATGGAAATCAGTTACGTTTCTCAAATTGAATACAGATTCAGGAATATGAATGATTACCTGATTAAGCAGTGATAAGTCCCAGGTCAGGTGATTATGCTTTCGACAACAACTCAGTGTATAATCAATGTCAGCATTATCAGGAGGGTGCTTCTCTCTTTTTTTAAATTGTCCATCTTCATCTGCCTTCACTCCTAAAGGAGCAATGTGCTCTGCATGCAAGCACTGACGGATGCAAGACATCCTGGGCTATGTTTGCAGTGTAACTTTCTTGCTCATGTTCATGTCTCCTGCACTTCAAGAAATCTGTTAAATGACTAATAAACTCTACTAAAGCAAGAGGCATTTTCTCTTTAATGAGGAAGCATTAGACTACTGAGAAGTGCGCATGCAAAACCAAAATCGGCGTTTACCAATCAGTGGCCATTTTCAAACTACAATAAATGTTTTTCAACCATTTTTCAACAGACTTGCTAAACCACCCCACCCCTAAACCAAACCCCCAGTGGATTAGAGCAAATCAGGTAAATCGGTTGAAAACGCCCATTGTGGATTTAAAACGCCCCACTGATAGAGAAACACCCACTAGTATTCTGCAGAGATACCTGCCTGAATGACCTTGTGCTCATCAACTACAAATCAAAACTCAACATTTTATCAATGTCCCCATGCTATCTGTGCGATTTATTTCAACACTTTACTTACTTTGAAAATTAATGTTTGTTAGTAAATTTAGTAACAATAAATCAAATCCAAGTAAAAAGCATGCTAAAAACAGAAATACATTATATGCACCATTGTTTGAAACTCAGAGAGTTCATGCATGTCAAACACACAAGACTTCCGTATAGGACGCACCTTTGTGTTTTCTCTCTAATGAGGAAGCATCGATTAACTACTGAGAAGCCCACATGCAAAACCAAAATGGGCGTATACCAATTAGTGCCAATTTTCAAACTACAATTGGTGTTTTTCAACCATTTTTCAAAAGACTTGCTAAAATCATGAGGGCCCAGCCCTAAACCACACCCCCAGTGTATTAGAGCAAATGAGCTAACACCATTGAAAGTGCCCATCATGAACTGAAACGCCCCACTGATTGGGAAACACCCAGTAGTGTTGTGCACAGATACATGCCTGCTAGATCTTATGCTCATAAACTAAGACTCACTGTTAGTTCAATGTCACTGTCTTCACCCATGTGTGCTGTTCCCTTTCATCAAAATTTCAATGCTGATCCAAAACACTTTAAACACTGAAATTTCAATCTCAACCA
Organism: Rutilus rutilus; assembly: GCF_951802725.1. Lineage (NCBI taxonomy): Eukaryota > Metazoa > Chordata > Actinopteri > Cypriniformes > Leuciscidae > Rutilus > Rutilus rutilus. Next base: position 36,432,588 of record NC_140215.1, on the reverse strand, counting down.
AAATGATGGTTTGGATCAAAACTCAACATTGAATCAATGTTACCATGCTGTCTGGGTACAGATTTGCAAAAATTTCAGACCCCATAAATAAATGAATTAGACAATAAAACGGACAATACGATATTTATTTTGAACTCTCGGGCTTGACAATCAACATTTTCTAAAGGCTGAGCACTCTATTTAGACTAGTATGGAAAGAGCCGGAGCTTGTATTATAGTTGTGAACACTGCAACTACGGCAACATTTGTTCTTCTGAAACTCTTCAACATTCCTGCTGCTCTTCCCTCCCTGCATTTCCCCCAAGTTTGCTTCCTAAGACTTATTTGTTGGCACATACTTTTATTAGAAAAAATACTGCAAAAAAAATGTTGCTTTGGTTTGCAGCTCTGAAATCTGGCCATAATTTTATTGCCAGATTTCAATCAAGCCAATCGAATGGTATTTCCTGCATTTGGATAGAACGTTCACTGACTAGATCTCGATCATCTCGATCTCTTTTTCTTGACAGCCTGTCTACAATTTTGTGGACTGTTTGATTTTTACAGCTTTTAAAAGCAACACAAAATAGCAGTTTGAATTTAAATAAAATTTGGCATGATTCTTAATAATAGCAACCCACTGGCCCAACTTACCCCGAAGCATCTGGCTCAACTTACTCCAAGTTATTTATTAGTTGCTAACCTTTATCGTGTTGAGCATCTCAGCCAGCCCAATACCAATACTTCCTTATCTAATTAACTTTAGCTTAAAGATTAAAACAAACTAAGTTCTCTCTTTGACCTACACACACACGCGCGCTCTTTGTGTGACAAGGCGTAAATTCTACACAGATGTAAATGTTGTCGCCACATGTGGTTGAAGTACTAACACATATTGCTCATCAAATAGACATGTGGGCTTTAGTGGCTCTTCTGTAGAATGCAAAACACAGTTTGCTTGTTGAGTTTATGTATGGGATAGTATTTAGTGGGTCTCAGTGAATGCACTTTTTGTTTGTGGTGTAATTTGCTCCTTGAATGTTGCTTACACATTATTTATAGCATCATTCCTTTGTTTCTGTTGGCTCTTTTTCTTCCTCCTTTTAAATCTGTCTGATTGAGTAACACCATAGCAACAAACAAAGAGGAACCCCACAATTCCCTACTGTGCCATGTGCGTAACCACTAAACATCAATGTGTTTAAAAAAGCATGTTTTCAAATAAAACCCAATTTAGCCTGACACGAATGAACTCGGATTGAATAAAACGGTTTTGTTGTAGTTTTGTCATTTAAATTTTAAAAGTGTGCAACTTTCTCCTAGCCTAGAAATCTAGACGCACCCTAGCGGAAGCAAAATGTATTTTGCAGCCAGGGCAGTCTAGCAACTCTCCATTGACTTTCGAGCTGCAAAAACCTAAATCACGTCAGGCCAATCACGTCGTGTATAGAGTAGGCGGGGCGGGCTTAACATAATGACTACAGAGTTGCGACGGTTACTTGCCACTTGAAAACAAAGAATGGCTGCTGCTGGCGAACATCTTTCGAATCGGCTTTGTCCGTGACTCTTGAGGACTTGGAGTTAGGTTTTTCTTTGAGAAAAGAGCATAGAACGGCACTTAAGTCATTCTTAAAAAAAAGGAAGATGTGTTCGTAGTTTTGCCCGCCAGATAGGGCAAAAGTTGAATCTATCAACTAGCTGTTGGGAAAAAGCTCTGGTTGGTTGAAGCGCTGACCTATTGCGTGCAGAGGGAATTTGAAAGACAGCCGTTTATCCCGCCCCTCGGATTGAGCGTGTCTATGGAGAGTTGCCAGACCCAACATCTTGATGTAGGTCTGGCTTGCCAGGCTAACTTTCTCCTGTTTAAGCATCGGAACAAACTGTGTTTGGGGGCGGGACTATCTGTTTGAGCAGCCAATGGAAGACAGGGGAGTGTTCAAGAATCTTGTGTGATTGGTTAAGATTCCCGTTTTAAAATAACCTGTATTTTGACAATTGCATTGAAACAGACATTAAAGCTCGTTAAAACTGACATGCAGCACTTTTTAGGCACCTGTGGTGTAAATTCTGTCAAATCTTTCAACAGAGAAGCTCTTATTACGGCTGCGTTCCAGTCCAAAGTTGTCTTGCCCTTCACTCGCTAACTTCCCTCCGTCTCGTTCACTCGGATGTACGTCATTGATGACGTCACAATCGTGTTGCATTGTGGTATATGGAGCTGCCTGAAGTGTACATATGAAGTAGACTCGCACCCTCGGTCAAAATCGAGGGAGCGAGAGTCTATCCATATAAACTTCCCTCGTCCACTTCACGAAGTGGAACGCACTTCAAAATGGCGGCAGGGATTCCCCTGAGGGGAAGTGCTTAGGGAAGTCTGCAAGTGCGTGTCTAAAAGTGGACTGGAACGCAGCCTTATTGTTTCAATGGAAATCTAAGTGTAGCCTTTGACTACTACTGTGCTCTTGAGCAAAACACTTAGGCATAATCTATGTAGTCTTAAAACATTATAGTTTCCAGCTTTGTGCTTTACTTTTTTTTTTTCTTGCTTTCTTCTGCATTTTTTTGTGACTTTTATACAGCATATTTCAAGAAAGTTTGACTCACAGATGTTTTCTGCATTCTCCCTCATTCTGAGTTTTGATGAGTCATCATACAAAACATGTGGTAACAATGTGAGCTGTCCTAGAGCACTGGCCCGCAGTTTCACAGACCAGGCTTTAAATGCCTAAAATGCATGTCTGAGCTGTTTTAACTGAGAGCAACTGAGATATCTTAAAGTATGTCAGTGCCATTGTTTTGTCTCAAGATTCACACCAGTAATGTTTTATACCACCAGGCACGGTTTTCTTAAGATACTTAAATATCCTAATTGAACTAAGGCCTAATCCTGGCTTAATCTAAGCGCTGTCTGTGAAACCAGGCCTGATTAAAAATGTCTAATTTTATAGTTAAAGGAATATTCCAGGTTCATTACAAGCCAAGGCCAGTCGACAGAATGTGTGGCTGACAAGATATTTTGTTATAACTTTACACAAAAAAGATTTCACAATAAAAAAAAGTTAACATACGATTTGTGGCTACCTGTCAGGATTATGCTTAGTTTAGTTGCCTTTTTGTTTCCATGTATTTCTCCCTGTCTCCAGTTCAGTGTAGTCTTGATTAATCCCTAGATAGTTCCCTTAGTTATCAATTACATTCACCTGTCAATCATTATGTCTCCCTGTGCATGTCAGCCCTTGGTTTCCTCAGTTCTTTGTTTGGTCTCATCTTATTACTATGTGGTATGCTTTATTCCTGGCATTCTCCTGCATTTTTCCTTTTTGAATTTATTATTAAAGACTTTTTAAAGATTAATGATATTTTTCCCATACTCCTGCATCTTGCAATTCATCACAGCCACAACGTGACACTTCCATTGGAACAGTCTGCTCACTTCCATTAGAAGTTCTTCACAGTAACCCAGATTTTGTTTTTTATAATAAAACATTATACCACAAATGTTTGTTACTTTAAAATTGTAGAGATTCTATCTAATAACTTACAAAGCAGAATAATTCTAAAACATTAGAATGAGAAATTTATTACTAACTTTATTAATTCAGTTACAGTGTGCATCCAAATGACACAATAGTATAATATGTAAAATGAGTTCTTTCAAACAGAGATGAAATTTCATTCCTCAATTTTACACTCTTAGAAAAAAAGGTTCCGTTGTGGTTCTATATTGAACTCTACGGCTCTTGACTCAACTTTAAAGAACTCTGTACGCCAAGAAAATTATAAAAAGGAGATTGAATAATACTTTCATGTTTAATGGGTTATTTCATTTTTCTAGTGTGTTTATGAGCTGCTTGATTTATAAAATGTATTTAAAATAAAATTTGATAAAAAATGTATTAATTAAAACTTAATCCATAACATGATCCCATGATGGGACCTCCTAAAAGGTGCTATATGTGAAGCACCTGATGGAACCCTTTAACGTTCTATATAGAACCCAAATGCTGCATTATACATGACGCACTTATACACTCTATACTCAACACTTTATACATATATACAGTAGTCAACATTTGAAGTGGATCAAAAAAGTTCATCAAAGTAGTCATAAGACAAGAACGGGTATTGTTCAAAATTCATGTATAACTTTGATGAAAGGTTTTAATCCACTTCAAATGTTGAGTACTGTATTGGTACTAAATATAAAAGAGATGATGCATTAAATACATATTTACGGTAATGTACTGCATTAGTTTTAAAAGTGCAGTAAGCTTTTTTTTTTAAACGCTGTTAAAAGTGAAACGGACCGAGCTCCAAAACAAACTTGTAGCCAATAAGCAGTGTAGGGGGCATGTCCACTCATGATGGGGGAGGAGAGAGAGTAAGCCAATCAGCAGAAGGGGCGTGTCCACTCATGATGGGGGAGGAGAGAAGTGAGCCAATAAGCAGTGTAGGGGGAGGAGTCCACTCATGATGGGGGAGGAGAGAGAGTGAGCCAATCAGCAGAAGGGGCATGTCCAATGATGATGGGGGAGGAGAGAGAGTGAGCCAATCAGCAGTAGGGGGTGTGTCCACTCACGATGGGGGAGGAGAGAGAGTGAGCTAATCAGCAGTAGGGGGCGTGTCCACTCACAGTGGGGGAGGAGAGAGAGTGAGCGAATCAGCAGTAGGGGGCGTGTCCACTCATGATGGGGGAGGAGAGAAGTGAGCAATAGGGAGATTAAAAGAAAGACTGACGGCTGAGGCTGAGAGACATTACAAAAGAGAAAAGCTCAGAGGAATATCACTTGGGTACTGATCAGGCAATAGCTTTAAGACACGAGTTTATCTTCCGAAAACCTTTCCATCACTGGAGTCACCTAAGAAGGAAGGCCTGAAAATGGTTGCAGAGCTTACATTGGCTACGTTTATATACAACCAAATAATCCATTATTAATCGCATTGACGGCTCAATCGGACTGAAAACCCTTCATGTAAACACCTTAATCGAAAATTTTGATCCAGATGAAATTTCAATCGGATTGAAAGGGGTGGTATATTCCTTTTCTAATGCAATCGAGAGGACATGTAAACACTTGATCGGACTGAAAACCAAAACTGAAAGGACTGCGCATGTGCAATGACATTGAAATAGCATGATGACGTATGACGTGCGAAACGAGCTGTTGTTCCTGTTGAATAAAATGTCATATAAATGAGTGTAGCGTCATCCTAAAATTCTCCTTTCACTCTGTGAAGTGGAGCAGGACAACGTCCCACCAGTCCTTGTTTCGTATTCTCATCCACAGACGACTGGTTTTGGGCATTTTTACTGCGTGATAATAATAAGCAGCGGCACAACGGTTCATGCTCATTGTCTCCAAATTATGACCAGAGATGGATACTGAGTCTGCTGTTTAAAACAAATAAATAACCAATGTAGGAGAATGTTTATTATGCACAAACAGCGGGAAACTCTATATTTATTTGCGCAGTGTGCGCATGTCATAAAATCAATTCCGATTTGAAGCTTGTGACATATATACGAGACCCGATATAAACCCGATCACATGTTTAGCGTTCATGTAAACACTACATTCAGATTCATCAATCGGAAACGAATTCAGTCTGATTGAAGCAAAAGGTGTGCATGTAAACATAGCCATTGTGAGTAACATTGGTCTTACTGCACCTTTAAAAGCCAGTATTTCCCAACCAATCTATTTTCAGTCCAGTTGGAGCTTTCTTGAGTTGGGGTTTGAGTTAGGAGGGACTGGAGCCCATCAGATGGAGGAGTTGGCCATGGGCTCTTCAGGAGAGTAGCTGACCAGTGCCGAGTCAAACTCAGTCGCAGACACAGACTGACTCAGCTCTCTCAGCGAGCTCTTGGTGAAGTTAAACAACGACCTCCTCACCAGTTTACGCACTTTCTTGGTGAGCAGTACGTAGAGAATGGGGTTGACGCAGCTGTTGAAGAAGGCCAGGCTGGTGGCGAGCGGGAAGCCCACCATGAGCACGGAGTGAAGGTGTGTGGTGTGGTGCATGCTCAGCTCCATCAGGCTAAACGTGTGGAACGGCACCCAACACAAGAAGAACGCGAGGATCACAGCGGAGACGGTTCTGGAGAAGCTGGTCAAGCGTAACGAGTTGGACTGGCGCATCTTGACGGCGAGCAACACGCCGCTCACGGTGATGGTGGCGAACGGAAGCAGAAAACCCACGGTGGTTCGCAGAGACACGAGTACAACGTGTCTCACCATTACCATGTGCATGCTCTCATTGTGAAAGTTATTAAAACACACGACCTTCCCGTCATGTTGGATTACGTCACGGAATATCAGGGCCGGACAGCTTAAACAGCAAGATATGATCCAAATCAGCGCACACAGCCCCCAGGCCCGCCGGACGTTACGGTACCTTTCCGACCAGTTGAGGTGGACCAGTGAGATGTAGCGATCCAAACTCAGGACGGTGAGAAACAACACGCTGGCGTACATGTTCATGGTGCACACGAACGAGTTCAGCTTGCACATGGTCTTCCCGAAGAGCCAGTGAAAGTCTCGCAGCACGTAGTCGATGGAGAACGGAAGGAAAAGCACAAACACGAAGTCGGCAATGGCCAGATTCTGCAGCCATACGCTGTTCACGGTCCTTTTGCTTTTGAGTGCGGTCACCCAGATCACCACGCCATTCCCAATTACACCCAGAGTAAACGCCAGGCTGTAGATGATCACTGATATGATGTGAAGAGCTTCTCTCTGAGTGTAGCCATCGGCTTTGGTCTCCTCTACGTAGCCAAAGTCCGTGTATTCGTAAGTGAGGTTTTCGTAGTCCGTGTCTTCTTGGGTCATCATCCTAAAGACAAAATGAGAGCAAAATTACTTGAATGTCTATTGACTTTTACTTAGATTGAAAGGAGAGCGAATTGCTTAAAGGTGATGTAATTTCACAAGAGTCAGCTAGTGGAATTGCAAAAATGATCAAACATTTTTCCCACAACACTCCCGCATAAATGTATCTTCTTAATATATTTATTACAGTACCGTTTTGCATTTCTTTTGTCAGGATTGTCCCTGAAAGAGTTGTGATTTCACAAAGTTCCAAATTATTTATCTATTTATTCATCTTGTTTGCAGTGTTTTGAATGAATCTGTAACAAACGGTCGTGAAGTCTGTGTTTTTGACAGATTGTGTGTATTGTCTGAGGGCAAAGTTTGAATTGGGATTCAGAAGTTAGCTGTTTGTAACATTGGCTGTGAGTTTTTAAAATTGTGTGTAAGGATTTGAGAAAATGGTTAAATGTCTGGAAAATTATGAAAAACTGTAAACTGAGTAAGGAGGGAAAAAGAACTCACACATATCAACAATGTCTCAAGCTGTGCTGATCTGCCGACATACCAAAGTCAGAGATTGCAACATAAACTCGGTCATCTCTTATCAAATACATTTTTAAGCTCAGCATTTCTACAGATGTTTATTTCTTCTAAAAGATTGAAGAAGCGTGAAAATATATATAAAAAAAGTGAAATATCTGAGGCAAAGATGACACTTAGATGGAAAATAACTGAGAAATACACAAATATGTATTCTAACAGTTACACTCAGTTCATGGAAATATGAAGTATTATGGAGCCTCAATCCAAACACAGTATTTTAAAGACATTTCAGAGTTGAAGAATGAATTACCTGACAGCGTCCAGCTCACGGATCAGTTCTTCTCTGCAAATACTCCTGTGCCAAATCCCAAAAGGATAATGCTGTGTCTGCTGGGTGTTTCCCTGTTTTTGTTCCCGGAGTAGAACGAGAGAGAGAGAGAGGGAGAGGGTAAGAGAGGTGAAGAAAGAGAGACAGGAGATATGGACTAAGCCTGGCCTACACACACACACACACACACACACACACACACACACACACACACACACACACACACACACACACACACACACACACACACACTTTTGCCCCTTCATAAACTCATTCCAGTGTTTTTTTTTCTGTGTGCCGTCAGGAGCACAGGGGTCTGTGGTCTGAGTTTTGCCAGCACACACACACACACACACACACACACACACACACACACACACACACAGAGAGATAGACAGACACACACACTCAGAGGGCTTTTTATGATTCCGATCTGTCACTAACTCCCAAACCTCTCACTCAACAGGAATGTATCACAGCAGGATCTTTCCATCTGTGCGACCAGAGGACTTTATGACCCTAATGAGAGATGCATGAATATTCTCTCTCTGGAAATGTGATCAGTTAATAAACACAAATCAGCTCATCATAAGTTTGAAAACTAGCTAGACAACTGAGCTGTCATTACTTGCAAACCTTATAGTGCAATGAATGAGCAACAACAACTGATATTATATTTCAGATATATCAGTTATAATTATATTTATTCCGCCACACCAATGCAGAATTAATCCAAACTTGAGCAACAATGAGGGCAGAGATGTTTGCATAGCCTGATCTTCAAGAATAAAACTGGTTTCAATTAGAACCAAACCCAAGCTTTGTACGTTTTTAAGTCTGTACATTTTTAAGTCCCTCAAAGAGTTTTCACTTCTGGAAAACCATCCATATGATTAAATAATCTAGAAACCAGCAACCAATGGATCTAGAACTTCACTTTTTAATATTCAAAGCAACATATAACTCAAACTACAGTAAAAAAATAAATAAAAAACGTCTTTGCCAAACTTAAGACGATGTAAAAAGACCGACTGAAGTGCATTCACTGTGTAATGAGTGTAATGAATAATGCATTGGTGACACTTTACAATATGGTTAATTTGTTAACATTAGTTAACTACCTTAGTTAACATTAACTAAGAATGAACGGTACTTCTACAGCATTTATTAATCTTAGTTAATATTAAAGGTTGTATTTGTTAACATTATTTAATGCACTGTGACCTTAGAGGAAAAAACAATGAACAGCTGTGAACTATGCACTAGGTTTTTTTTTTTTAACTAATGAACTAACATTAACAAAGATGAATTAATGATGTAACTAAAATTGCTCATTGTTAGTTAATAATACATTAACTCATGTTAACTAATGAAACTTATTGTAAAGTGTTATTTAGTGAAGGCAGTTTTGTCATAAACTAGCCAAGTGAGAGAAACGTAACTGTAGTCGCCGTACCTTGTTTGTCGTTGAGGATATTGTTCACTAGTTTAGGTCCCAACCCCCAAAAGTTTAGGCAAATGTTTGCCCCATTTGTTGAAAGTGGTTTATAAGCCGTGTAAAGTGTGTCGTTTGGTGAAGGATGCGAGATAAACACTGAAGACTCACTGCACTGACTGGAGCCGAACGTTACAATGGAGCGATTTTGCGCTCTCTCTCTCTCTCTCTCTCTCTCTCTCTCTCTCTCTCTCTCTCTCTCTCTCACACACACACACATACACACACACACAACACATACACACTTATAAAATACAGTTATAAAACAAATTATATAAAACAACATATTTACACTACGTTTGTGTACTTTTTTGTTTTGATAGAAATTAATACTTTTGTTCAAGGACATATTTTAAGGGACAGTAAAATATTTGTGTTACAAAATATTTATATTTCAAATAAATGTTGTTATTTTGAAATTTCTATTCATAAAAAAAAAAAAAAGTGTAAAACATCCAACATTGAATAAAATCAGAAATGTTTCTTGAGCATCAAATCATCATATTAGAGTGATTTCTGAAGGATCATGTGACACTGAAGACTGGAGTAATGATGCTGAAAATTCAGCTTTGATCGCAGGAACAAATATGCCAAAGAATGCTAATCTAAACGATTATAGTGGTTTATTAATTAAATGTATTATAACATATGGTTAATTCAGTATAATCGTGACATTTTCCCCAGTCATCTCAATGGCAAAAAGTGTTCAAAATTGCCTGAATTTATATTTCCTGCTATAATTATTGCAACAGAATTAATTAATTTAATCACCAGTAGATTGTTTCCCCATATGTACCATGTTGCTGTGACCAGTTAATCCATTTTACAGACCTCTGGTCTCTGTACTCATCACATTAGCACTACATAGTCTGCCCTATTACAAATCTTTCATTTTGTGCAAATGAAGTGCATATGTCTGTGGTTAGTATAGTCATCAGAGTTCATTTTTGCAGTCTGTCTGAGTTAAACAGTCTCAGATCTGTGTTTCTGAGCAGCCACTGCCCCCTGCTGCAGTTGAAGTATGGCTTTACATGTACAGGATGCATATGGTGTTTAATTCAAACCTTAAGGGATGCGTGTGAGTCACTTCCTATTCCTTGGAATATGAACTGCAGATGAAGAGCTAAATTTTAACCATATTGTTGATTAAACAGCTCATTATTAGGCCTTTATGAAATCAGTGGCCATGACCACTGAGATTTCCACACTAGTTTGCATTATTATTTATTCTGCATTTCTAATACAAATGTTTGCTACAATCTTCGTTCTAACGAATTGTTATATTAAAGTTCCTCGGGTTTGTTTCTTCTGCTTGGAATAATTTACAAAACATCTTAAAGCTGACTATGCTTCCATCACTAAACAAGTTTAAACTACTTTTAACAGATTATGTGTTTTATACTTTGGTAAATTGCTGTTGTGATCCTTGATTGTGTTTTTCTGTTTTAATGTATTATATGTTTATGTTATTGTAGCTGCTTTCTTGGCCGGGTCACTCTTGTAAAAGAGATTTTAATCTCAATGAGTTTTAACCTGGTTACATAAAGAATGAAACATTTAAAAAAAAAATGCTTTCAGTGTCTAGCACTCAATTAATTTGATACATTTTCATCATATTTTTCTATTTAGCGCAACAAAGTTCTGTAGGTTTACCCCTAAACTCAGCACAGAAAATGTTTGCAGATGTTGTCTATGCTTATTAGAGAGAGACAGCTTTAAAGGGATACTCCACTTTTTTTGGAAATAGGCTCATTTTACAACTCCCCCAAAGTTAAACAGTTGAGTTTTACCGTTTTCGAATCCATTCAGCCGATCTCCGGGTCTGGCGGTACCACTTTTAGCATAGCTTAGCATAGATCATTGAATCGGACAAGACCATTAGCATCTCTCTCAAAAAAATGACCAAAGAGTTTAGATATTTTTCCTGTTTAAAACTTGACTCTTCTGTAGTTACATCGTGTACTAAGACCGACAGAAAATGTAAAGTTGTGATTTTCTAGGCTGATATGGCTAGGAACTATACTCTCATTCCTGCGTAATAATCAAGAAACTTTGCTGCCGTACCATGAGTGCAGCAGGCATAATGATATGACGCAGCGCCTGAAAATAGGTCTAATAGGTTAGACAAACTTAGTCCCGGTCACGTTGGAAGTTACTCAGCTGGGGACTATTTTCAGGCGCTGCGTCATATCATTACGCCTGCTGCACTCATGGTACGGCAGTTTCTTGATTATTACGCAGGAATGAGAGTATAGTTCCTAGCCATATCAGCCTAGAAAATCGCACCAAAGAGTCAAGTTTTAAATAGGAAAAATATCGAAACTCTTTGGTCATTTTTTTGAGAGAGATGCTAATGGTCTTGTCCGATTCAATGATCTATGCTAAGCTATGCTAAAAGTGGTACCGCCAGACCCGGAGTTCGGCTGAATGGATTCGAAAACGGTAAAACTCAACTGTTTAACTCTGGGGGAGCTGTAAAATGAGCCTATTTCCAAAAAAAGTGGAGTATCCCTTTAACCCAAAATATAACCGCCACTAACAGTAACTTCCATACTGGACAGACACCAAAGAGATATGAATGTCTGACAGGTAACCAGTGCAGTTGTGAAATCATGTATTGTATCTCAATGATCTGCAATTAATCGTTTAAGGTATGATGATCACTGTGGCTCGTGAGTAAATAAAGTAAAGTAAACAGCCTGTTCTGAGGAAATTAAGAGGTTAGGCATCTGAACTGGGAAGGAAAGGGCTAAACTAGTTGAGAGTCATAGTTCAAGGCCATGGACAGCATTTGAACACAGAAATCCCGGGCTGATCATTCGATCTGTTTCCAGCATCGCTTCAGTGGCTCCACTGGGGTCTCATCATTTGAACAGGATATCCTGGAATTATAATGTTTGGAACAGACAGTTAGAGGACACATAACCACTATGTAAACATTACTAAGCTGGAATGCATAGAATGCACATATTTATGTATTAATTAATTTATAAAAACATTTTTAAATTAAATCATTTTGTTTGAATTCTTTCTAAGCACAAACAATCAGCCAAAATGAAAAACTTCCTGATGCACAGACTCTTGTTTTCTTTTCATTAATTAGCCTAAGTTTTGTTGCTAGTTTTATAAGGATTGTAACCCACGTTAATTAAAACCTAAAATAACAAGAAATGTTTATACAGTTGCATATAATTATAAGGAATGCAATGGGATATTTTCTCACATGCATTAACAAGTATTCAAATTATAATTAAATGATAAGATCATATACTGACAGAAAACAGTTTGTTCGAATAGACCATAAGACTTCATGAAAAGTCACTAATCCTCACTGTAAAAAAAAAAAAAAAACCTGTAAAAAAACAGTAATTTTCTGGCAGCTGAAATGCCATTTACTTGTATAAAAACAATACAATTATCTATAAATAAGGTTAAACACTGCTGTATACAAATAACCAGCCTCTTAATTGCAAAAAAATATTTTTTATTCAATCAAAACAGTATAAACAGAATAACAGTTTTAAAACTAGTAATGGTTTTGAACAATTGCAGCAGTATACAGTACATAATATAACAATACAAGGTACACAGCTGGTTAATAATTAAACAGTCTGCCTCCTAAACCTTCCCACTGGTCGACAGATGAATTACAATTAAACTAAGCAGGAAAGAGTGAGTGTTTTCAAAGCCTGCGTGACATTGATGAAAATTCCTGTGCAAGTGAATGGAGGGAGATTGGACTCTCTTCTGAAGAATGTTCTCCATGTACTCACTATTCATAGTCTGTAATTTTGGTTCAGAGTGAAAGAACCTTTCGAACACAGGTGTCAAACTCAGGGTTGAAGCTAAACTCTGTCAGTTTACTCTGACAGTGGCCCTCAAGGAACTAATTAAACACACCCGAGCCAGCTAATCAATGTCTTGGTGTACCTCAAGGTTCAACATTGGGTCCTTTGTCATTCAGTTTGTATTAATGACCTATACCATACGTTGTCAGATGTATGCTGATGAAGCAAGCTGCAGAAGAATTATCAGCTGCCATGGCCATTATCTCTAACTGGTTAATAAATTCATGTTTACACCTTAATGTTAGTAAAACTGTATGTATGTTTCCACAAATATAGATCCAGATCCAGTTGTTATAGTAGCAGGAAGAAGATTATCAGCAGTGCATGAGTATAATTATTTAAGCATAATAATAGACTCACAACTTACATTAAAAACAACTGTAAAAAGTTGGGAATAGATTTAAATTTAATCTTGTGAATTTTAGACACATTAGAAATAATTTAACTACTGAAGCTTCAAAGTTATACATTAATGCCATGATCTTCTGCCTCACCAGCTGACATTACAATCAATACGAAGACTCTATAACCAGGCTTTGAAAATATTTTGTAAAAACTTGGAATACTTCTCCCACAGGTGTAAATAAGAGGCAACCCTTTTCGCATGATCAAGGTCATGCTTACATGCCTAGGTTATGGTCCCTATCCCAAGGTCCCGTGTTGGGAGCTCCTTGTTGTCACAAGATGATAACGACGAATGCATTTCTCACGGGCTGGGAAGTGATTCTAGAAGGTCGCTCAACTCAAAGTCTGTGGAGGAGTCATCATCTCTCTTGACACATAAACTGCCTGGAGATGACGCTGTCTTTCTTGACTCTCTTTCTTGCTCTTCCTCCCAGACCTCAGGTGCCATCATTTGCTTGTCCGGACAGACAGCACATCGGTGGTTGCCTATTTAAATCACCAGGGGGGTTTGTGCTCATGTCCACTTTGCAAACTGGCCCTCTAAAGCCTTCTGTGGTCTCAGCCCAGCCAACATTTGTATGTGGGGCCAAATGGGTATGAAATAAGCTGAAAAACGGGCCCCATTGTCCGCAGGTTCCACAATGGCCCCATTTTAATTGCCCAGATGGATTCCAGATGGTGGGATCCAAGTGGGCAACATGCACAAGACCCATCTCGGTCCCAGCTTTAGGGAAAGCTGCTTTCATTTGGAGCAGTTTACATCCCTGAGTGCCAAACCCAGGGAGCAGACATTGTGTCGAGGCCCGGGGAATGGAAGGTGGTGCAGCAGATATGGAGGGTGTCCAGCCAGGCAGAAGAGGATCTGTTTGCTCACTGTCCACTCTGGTTCTCCATCTCGCATTCAGCTCCTTTGGGACTGGATGCCATGGTACAGACGTGGCCTACGCTACGTCCGTACGCTTTTGCTCAGATTGCTCTGCTCCCAGGAGTTCTGGAGAGTCCCTTTGAGCCTATTGAGGAGGTTCCAGTCAAGTTTTTTAATCTCAAAGAGTTGTTCCTCCTAGCTACCATGTCTCTTAAAAGGATATGAGATTTGCATAATCTCTATCGATTGCCACTTTGTGCTTGGAATTTGCATCTGGCATGGTGAAGGCATTTCTTCACCCGAGGCCAGGTTACATTCCTAAGGTCCCCACTAATGTCTCTAGATCTACTGTGCTGAAGGCCTTCTGTCCTCCTCCATTCCGGGATCCAGACCAGGAAAGAAACAATCTGCAGTTCGGGCATTAGATGCTTACGTCCACAGATCTGCAGTGGTGTAAATCAGAACAGCTATTCAACTCATCTGTTTTGAGGTTTTACAACCAGGTGGACTTGAGCTCTTCACCAGGGGCCCGGTTGCTCTCGTCTAGTGCTTTCTTCAAACGATTCCACACTAGACAGACACTTGTCATTATGGCGGCGTGGGTATAAATGTTCCCAAAGCGTCAATCGATGCAGCACGAATTGTAAGGGAACGCTTCGGTTGTAACCTTGGTTCCCTGAAGAGGGAATGAGACGCTGTGTCACCCTGCCATACTTCTTGCTAGCATTGAACTGTTTGGGCATGCTTTATAGTTTCCTGGTTGTGACGTCACCTGCCTCTGACGTCCCGCCATACCGTTGGACTGATTTCACATGTGCTTCATGACAAAATCACGCAGAGCGTTCCCACAGCGTCAATCGACACAGCGTCTTGTTCCCTCTACAGGGAACAAAGGTTATAGTTGTAACCGAGGCATTTGTGTTAATATGCTCTGGTTATGGATATGTTTACTGGAATATGTTTTTATTTATTTATTGCCATAACAAGCAGGTTTCAAGAAACGTGCAAACTTAGTTTTAATTTATCTAAGTCGTCTGCCTGAAGGTAGAGGAGGAGTTAAGAAATGTCTAACCGGGTGTGTGTGATATCTATAAATCTTTTCTGCTGGTCTGTGGAGCTGCCAAACCACACTATTACTGAGAAAGTCAGGACGCTTTCTATCACAGCTCTATAAAATCTGGACATACCAACTTTAGATACTTTTAAAGGAACACGCCGACTTTGGGGGATTTTAGCTTATTCACTGAATCCCCCAGAGTTAGATAAGTCCATACATACCCTTTTCATCTCCGTGCATGACGTAACTCTGTCTGACGCACCCACCACTAGCCCCTGTGGTGAGGAGCAGAGAGTTCGCTCAGAGTTGGAGTAAATCACTCCACAGAAGTAGCAGAGCTTCGCCTTCTGAGAATATAGTTCCCAGTATGTATATGACTAGAAGATGGCTGTGTCTCATGTGACCTTGTTATTTGTACACACTGTGACTATACAAATCACAACATGTAAATAGGAAAATGTTGGCGTTATTTTGTCACTTATTGGGAGCAGTATGCTAGCTGGAGCCGTTTACCTCCAGTCTTTGTGCTAAGCTAGGCTAGCGGTGGGTGCGTCAGACAGAGTTACGGCACGCACGGAGTATGGACTTATCTAACGCTGGGGGATATTGTGAAAAAGCTAAAGTCCCAAAAAGTTGGCGTGTTCCTTTAAAAAATACAGTCTCTAATGGGATTTCTTGATAATGCCTCTTAAGCTATCATGCAACTTCAACAATGCAGAAATGATTGTTCCAAGAAACTTAAAACTATCAACATTTTCAATGACCTGATCATTAATAGTTAATGGCCTAACAGCATCTTTTCTCCGCTGAAAATCAATCACAATTTCCTTAGTTTTTTAACCTTATCAAACTTTCAAATTATGGGTGTAACTCCATTCAATCAATGTTGATACCTCATTTCTGTAATCAGATTCATTAGTGTCTGTTATCAAACCAATTATTGTAGTATCATCTGAAAACGTACAAATTTTAACTGATTCACTGTGCGAGACACAATCATTAGTGTACATATAATACTGGTGACAATACACAGCCTTGTGGAGCTCCCACACTTATTGTTCTAGGGCTCGAAATGTTGTTGATTTTTACTACTTGTGATCTATTCTATTCTACAAAAAAATAATCCAGAATCCAAAGAGCAAGTGAGTGATGAACCCCCAATTGCTCTATTTTAAAAAAGAGTTTAACTGGAACAATTGTATTAAATGCAGATTTATAGTCCACAAAAAGAGCCCTAGCATAAGGTGTTGCAAAATTGAGTGAAGACACAGAGCAACAGCATCATCAACCGACCTGTTAGCCTTATAGGCAAATTGATGAGAGTCCAGACAAATGGTTGAAATTAAATTTTTGGTAAAGTACCAATCGCTCAACTATTTTCATTACAACCGAAGTTAAGGCCACTGGTGTGTAATCATCTAAGTAGCTAATTTTCGGCTTTTTTGGCACTGGAATTATAACAGCTGATTTAAAACATCTGCATACTCTTAACGACCAGATGAATATACTGGGACAAGGGTGTAGACACTGATATGGAGTCAGGGCCTGCTGTCTTCCTGCAATTCTGCCCTCATCAGCAGTTTGGACTCCATGTTCTTCTTTTAAAAGGAGGAGTCATTGAACTGGGCCAGGAGGGCAGCATTAGCTGACTATAGAACACATTATGATCTTCGGGTAATGTAAAGTCATCAGAGATAACTGTAGCTTTTACCTTACAGCATGTGATCTGCTCCAGACTTTTCCAGACACCGTAAGTGTCTTTGGTCTCCAACTTATTTTCCAAGTCACACTTGAATTGAACTTTTGCCTTTTTAACTGCTTTTTCAAAGTTTTTGCTATGATTGGATAACAGTTTTTCATATTATAATGAGTTTCATGTAATGCGCGAATCGGTGGGCGGGGCTAAACAGGCAGCGTTGAATAGGCGTTGATCTTCTGCGGAGGCGGTGTTTGATACCCTTTGACGTCATAGATCCCCACTTTTAAAAACCTGTCGTTCGCTGTGCCTGGTGTCAATAAAAGCTTTTATTGGACTAACAAGGAAGTTTTCAGTTCTGAAACTTACAGGATATTCTTATAGTATGATGACCTCTTATGTCAAAAGCTCAAGAAAAATTGGATTTCTCAGTTCATCACCCCTTTAATTTCCTCCTCTGATTGACATCTTCCCTGACTGCTATCCCTCTTCTTCCCTTTCCCTTTTGTGTTTGTTCCCTGCCTCTGGATTCAGAAGTAAATGGATTATTTTTAGTGTAGTGAATGAGTCATCATACCAACAGAACTAGCTAACAAGCTTACAGTAAGTATAACATATGGTTTTAATCTTCTAGGCTGCACTTTAGCTAGGGATTGTGTTTATGAAGGGAAAATCCCCTATTAAAATGACTTAAAAAAAAATAAAAAAACAAGAAGAAAGTTATTTTAGGAAAATCTTATCCACTATTGCATCCCCAACCACAAACTGCCCATCACATTTGACTGGTTAATAACCTTAACATGATTTTCTTCAGAGGACTTTGTCATTATGTTGGGTTATAAATAGTCAAATGTGGTATGACATCCCCTTGAACTGCTCTCAGTGAAGAAGCCCTTTTTATCCCATACTTGTTAGGATAATCCAGGGACATCACTGGGGCCAATTTAGAAGGGCTTTAAACACCACCCCCATATATCCACCCAGCCCCCCTAAATATTTGCAATTAAAGAGTTAGTTCACCCAAAAATGAAAATTCTGTCAGTAATTACTCACCCTCATGTTGTTCCAACCCCGTAAGACTTTCGTTCATCTTCAGAACACAAATTAAGATATTTTTTATTAAATCCAAGAGCTGTCTCACTCCTCCATAGGCTTCTAGGTAATCGATTCTGCCAAAAGTTAGTTAAGTTAGTTATCAAGCGACGAGAATACTTTTTGTTCAACTATTCATGTTCTTCTGTGGTTAGCCTCTGAGTGAGTTCACGTAGTGTAACAGCGCAGCACTTCTGGGTTGTACGTCAGAACGTAGGCTCACTATTGGCTGACGCTGGTCATGTGTGTGATGCGTGTGATGCTGGCCCTGAAGCAATGCGCTGTTACACTACGTGAACTCACTCAGAGCCCCACACAGAAGAAAATGAATAGTTGAATAAAGTCGTTATTTTTGTTTTGTTTTTTTGCGCACAAAAAGTATTCTCTTCGCTTGATAAACTTATGGTTGAGCCACTGTAGTCATTTGGACTATTTTAAACATTGTCTATACTAACTTTCTGGGCCGGCAAGTTTCAATAATATAGAAGCCTATGGAGGAGTGAGACAGCTCTCAGATTTCATCAAAAATATCTTAATTAGTGTTCCGAAGATAAATTAAAATTTATTAATTACTAAATATTTAATTTTTTGTTTTTTTGAACTGTTGAATGTCGCTAATTAATATAAGGTCAAATCACAGCTATTCAGAACAAATATTAGGCATATGATAATAGGCTTATACATATCTAGTTCAGTCATGAAACTCTAAACTTTAAGGATGCGGTCCTTCACCTGTATAGGCTCCAGCGCACTATTAGAGCTCCTCTGAACCCCTCCACCTCCCCCAGCTCCACCTGCCTAGATCTGCTACAGGATTTATGTGTGTCTATTTACATATGCAGCAGCACATCTTACATGCTCACAGCAGCGTGTCTGTGTATCTACTAGTAGTAAGGTCCATACTTGCTCTGCAGCAGCAACTGCAACTGAAACATATCTTTCATATGGCAATAAAAGATCTATATATAGGCCTAGATATTATATACCCATAAGATATAGAAGTCTGCATAACATTATAATTTAAAGATATATTTATATAAGAACTGTGTACAGGACATGTATAATCTTATATTTGCGATGCCTGCAGTATGCATGCATTGATTTAAAATATAATCTTATGCAAATAAGTGTGGGCAGATCAGCTGGTAGGGCAGGGGGATCATGTGGGCAGATGCGCGGCACCTGCGCGCGGGAGCATCATTATCTGAAGCGTGCTCGCGGAGATCTCGGGCTGGCCTCCGCCTTCACGCTCTGCACCATCAGGACCATCAAGGACAATGAGCCCCTAGCGAGTCACCGCATCCATACGTTAATCTCGCGCTATTCCATAGACCAACTATGAATCATGTATGTGCTTGTACTGTCAAATCTGCTCGCGTGCATCCTCGCTTCTCGTCTCCAGCCGTTCGTGGCGTCAGCGTCAGCCGGTACGTACTTAACCTTAACCGAATCACTGTATTGAACTTAAACAGACCGCCAGTGCGAATCCTGATAGTTGTAATGTGTTTTATAAAGGAATGCGATGTGCTTTCGCGAGTGTCCGGTTCGGGATGTTTTCAGGGAGTTGTGCTTGTGCAAGGGCATCGTGTGTGTGTGTGTGTGTGTGTGTGTGAGTGAATGCGGAGGACAGCAGGGAGCAAAGTGTCCTGACTGAGAGAGACAGAGACAGACATGTGCATGCTAATACAGCAGTGTGTCTCTGAGACTTGATATGGTCTGGGCTCACAGAGGAGACTGCAGAAGTTGAAATGCACTATTTCTATTTGGATCCTCAATCTCTTTAATGCATCGATTGATCCTGCTTAGAGCTTGGAGTCCTCCTGTGCATTTTATCTTGAGAAAATGACTTTAGAAATCGCACATTGAGTCTGGTTTTATTTCTCAGAGGGAATTTCATGAAAACCAGGAATGCTTGTAGAGAGGGATCCCAATAAAAGTCTTCAATGGTATAACTTATTCATTGGGCCTAGGGAAAAAGGCAAGGCACCCGTATCGTGTCCTGCCTCTTAGCAATACATTTTATCATACAATAATAATGGCATAATGTAAGAAATGATAACATGAGTAGGCCTACCAGAGCTTTGGCATTGTTATGAATAGTCTAAATAGATCCAGTTTTTCCCGATCATCTCGTGACGCATGTATTGTAGTCTGCATAGTAGGCTACACTGACACTAAAGCCTTTCTGTAAATTCCTCACTGATTTCTTTGAGGTTCAGTGTCAGATTGGCGTAGTTTAGATGGTGTTAGTGTCAGGAGTGCTCATCGGACGTGGAGACGGTTTCAGTCATGTGTGTGTGTGTGTGTGTGTGTTTTCAGTGTTGGAGGCTGAGATCCCCAGGGAGGCGGTGTCAGATGATACTGCAGCGGGACAGACGCACAATGCCAGCGTCCCGCAGGAGTCACAGCGCACACTCACATACCCCTCTCGCCTCATCTACTACCTGAACGAAGCTTCTGAGAGCACCTACCATGACCTGAACACCCGCAGTAAGATTCCTGACCCACACAGACAGGTGAGAGCAGCTTCACTGAACTCTGCATCCGGGACAGAATATGATACATCAGCTTATGTCCATAGAAATGTGCGCGGATCTAAATAAGACACTGCTGAGGCAGGATAGGGGACTTGTTGTGTTTGGTAAGGATCACACTTTCGTATTATCACATTATCTTATCTTTTTACTACTTCTCATGGACCTCCAGACCCAAATAATTCGTCAGGCATAACATAATGCTTCCAGCACAATCAAACTCTATGCAACACTGAACACTAACTCATGCATTATTAAACCCCACTTGAAAGAACACAACAGGACTGTTTTAAGAAACTAACATTCCCTCTTTCATCTAACCATGATCTCAGCTAACAGGGAATGTGCCAAATTCTCTCCAAATGTGATATTCATACACTGTGCAACAAGATCAGGGCTCCAGACTAACTTTTTTTACTAGGAGCGCTGTAGGCTGAAAATTTTAGGAGTGCAAGCACAAAATTTAGGGGCACACCAGCTTGCAATGCAATTATTAAAATTTCCCCCAAAATAACTGTAATAATGACAAATTCTTTAATAATAAATAGACTTAATGTTCAGATATTACAATGTGCAGTTTTCATCTTAGATGAAGCATTAGCCGCTTATTTCTTTACATTAAAACGCAATGTAGAACAAAAGCTACCATCTAGTAAGGTGGTCGGATTTTTAAAAATGAAATCACAGCATATTTAAAGTGCAGTGGTCCATACAAGAATGAAATTTCCACTGCCGTTATGAATAATAAAGTGGGACAGTTCCATTAGACCAGTATAAATGTAGTGCTGAGAAGAACTATATCATACTCTTCAGACTACTTTTATTAACTGCATTTAGTAACTGTAAATGCCATCCGTTATTCATTATATTTACATTACCTTAGATTAGATCCATTACATTAGTCAAACTAATGCTCATTTAATAATGTCTGCGCAACAAAAACAATGTGTGAGCTTTTAAAGTTTCAATAGAAATTACATGAAAGTATATTTTATTTAACCATAAATGCTTGTAAGTACATTCATCTGTACACTTTAACCATATTTCAAAGACAATAGAAGTAATTATGATATTATATATAAAGATGTGCTTAAAGGGATTGTGTGTAGGAATTTCTCCCATCTAGTGGTGAAATTGTATTTTGCATTCAAACGAATAATGCTCTCCAGCGCCTCACTTTTCCAAATGCGCGTTGCATCTACGGTAGACGTTATGTAATAAAAAGCTATGACAGGATGTCTTATAATAGCACTTCGAGTTTTCCTTCGGTTGAACAGGTTTGTTATTTAAAACAAACTGAAACTTGTAACAACGAATAAAAGAATGTTACAGTATGAATTACTGACTGTGAAAAACATTAACTATGGTAATTAGTAGTAATGCCTTCTTTACTCGTTGTATTTTTTGAAGTACGTGCATTGTTAGATATCATCATCATCATCAGAGCCTTCTCTAACGGTACTTGCTCTGCTATTCATCAAAGAGCCTGTTTAACTTTTAACTATAAATGTTCTACTGTCTATATAATAAAGTACACAACCAAGCAATGAAAAATAAGCTTGTAATTAAGACCGTAACATTGACTTACCTGTCGAGAAGAAAGCAGGCAACTTCAGCATCTCTTGTTTTGAAAGCTTTCTCCTGCATTAGCTATCCCGACATTAACCCTTGTTTTTGTAATCTCCGGTCACGTTTCCTTTTACGGTCTATTTTGGACTTTTTCGACGACGAGGACTCCTTATCCTGTGACTCATATGTATGTATGAATGAACGGTGTATAAATAACCGTGCAGTGCATCCTTTTAGACTTGCCGCGGCAGTGACAAGCGCCTCTCACTGCTCTGCTCCTCCGCTTCTGCTGGCTTCAGTCACGTGATGCTGGCTCTGAACGAAACGCGTTGTGGAAACGCGTTGGCCTAGTACTTTTTGTCCCTCTCTGCTATTATAGTTTTTCAAGATGGCGGAACTACATGGAAGCCTCCGTGGACCTACCCGTCCCATGTATATAAAGATAATGAATTCTTCGTTTACGAGGATTAGTCTGATCATTGGCATAGGTATTTGTACACCATTGAGGGCATATTTATTAATAAAAATATTGATTTTAGATAATAAAATACCTAAAAAGCTACACATAGTCCCTTTAAGTCCTTCTGAAGTGGCTCAAAAAGCACCCATAAAGTCATTTAATAAAAAATTAAGCTATAATACATTTTCATTTAATGTTACATTTAGTGAATTTTTTTAAATATATTATTTCCCTAATAATTACTCTGAAAGTATTCTAAAGTGTACACACACACCCCTTATTTGATAATAATTATTTTATATAAATGAGGCTAGAAATTCATCCCAAACCGCCATATTACACAACCATTTGATAAAAGACACCGCAACATTTAATTACTTTTTCTTATTTATTAACTTACTGGAAGCAAAACAAAAGATACGTTCAAAACAACTGAAAATAGACAGTACTACTGACTGAGTCACGTTTCACCAGCCCTGATAAGAAGACATGTTTGTGATTATTACTATGATAATGACATCGCTCAGACATTGCTTTAGAAATTGCTTAACAATGTTTTGATTGTAGAAGAAGAAGAATAAGTAGTTTTATTTATATAGCGCCTTTCCATAGCTCAAGGTCGCTTTACATTGTACATTACAATACATTTAAACACCCACACATACATTACAGTCACATTGGATACAGATAGTCACATTATCCAAAATGCATGTTATATAGATATGTTTTTAACTGGGTCTTGAAAGTAGCCATAGCGTAGTTGTACCATAGAAATGAGTGCATTTCCTATGACAGCTCGAGGGACTTGATCTGTAAGCGTTTGGTCATTCTGGCATCCAGCTGACTCTAAATCTGGACTGTGTTTCTTTCTTCAACAGGAGGTTCATCTCGCTCAGGCTTCATTTCAACTTCAGGCCTTTGGATCCCAATTCATTCTGGACCTCACACTAAACAAGTGAGTATTGCTAAGTCAAATCAGTATAAGAGTAACTTGTGCAGACTCGCATCGGCCTCACACACACGTCTCTCATGACTGTTGATGTGCCAGACTATTGATGTGTTGTGTCTGTGTGAAACTAACACATGCACTTATGGGAATGCAGGTCCTCTCTTTTGTGTTACTGGAAGCAAAGTTTGTATGATGGGATCCATTTCCATTCAGCTTCGTGGATTTACACTGGAAATAACTCCATATCCTTTTGTCCCCTCCACATAAAGTGGTATTGAGCGCCTGAATGGTTATTGCAGGTTTTGTAACCAAAACACTACATAACTACACCCTTCTGTGATCACACAGAATCCCCACAGCCAGACATTCATCTGAAGGGAATGTGTTTGTGTGTGGTTAACACATGCACGCTCACAGACACGCATCCCTCCTGAAGAAGAAGTGTGCACTTGTAGCACTGAATATTGCGCTTGTGCAATTTCAAATCTTAAAAGTATATTTTTTAAAAAGTACTTGCAGATAATATAACATTAATGAAATAAAAGGACACTTTAGTGTACTTAAAGGGTTAGTTCACCCAAAAATGAAAATTCTGTCAGTAATTACTCACCCTCATGTTGTCCCAACCCCGTAAGACTTTCGTTCATCTTCAGAACACAAATTAAGATATTTTTGATGAAATCTGAGAGCTGTCTCACTCCTCCATAGGCTTCTATGTTATTGAAACTTGCCGGCCGAGTTAGTGAAGACAATGTTTAAAATAGTCCAAGTGAGTGGCTCAACCATAAGTTTATCAAGCGACGAGAATACTTTTTGTGCACAAACCCCCCCCCCCCCCAAAATAACGACTTTATTCAACCATTCATTTTCTTCCGTGTGGGCCTCTGAGTGAGTTCACGAGAGCCACGACACACGTGCGAGAACTGAGAAGATGACGCAGATGGGTCTCCATGTAGTGTTTAAAATGGTTCTTAAGTGTGCATTTCCTGTTTGTCCGAATCGTAAGAAACCAACTAGAAAACGTAAAAGTGCCTTACCAATGCCGCAAAATGAATGGCTTACCTTTCACACTTTCCCATTAAATGATCGTGAGCTTCATCTTCTCAGTTCTCGCGCATGCGTCGCTGTGCTCTCGTGAACTCATCAGAGACCCACACAGAAGAAAATCAATAGTTGAATATAGTCGTTATTTTTGTTTGTTTTTGCGCACAAAAAGTATTCTCGTCGCTTGATAAACTTAAGGTTGAGCCGCTGTAGTCACTTGGACTATTTTAACAATGTCTTTACTAACTTTTCTGGACCGGCAGAATGAAATTGCCTAGAAGCCTATGAAGCTCTCAGATTTCATCAAAAATATCTTAATTTGTGTTCCGAAGAGTCTTACGGGGTTGGAACAACATGAGGGTGAGTAATTACTGACAGAATTTTCATTTTTGGGTGAACTAACCCTTTAAAGACAGCACACTTACTTAACTATTCACTCAGGGGCGGACTTATCCAATAAGCAAAGTAAGCAGCCGCTTAGGGCCCCGGGGAATTTGGGGCCCCCCGACAAATACCAAGAAGCCTATATAAATCATATATTAGCCTACTTATTAGTTGTATATCATATATTGCATGGCCTGTCTATAACCATTACGATTTGAACGTTATTATTACATCTGCCCGAATGCGGGGCCCCCCCCATCATGAAAGGTTAACTTTCCTATCGTACTCCACATGCGCGAGCAGTTCAACGACACTGCCAGATGTCGGAGAACAGACAGAGTTTAGAGTTTAGAGGTAGAGATAGAGCGAGCAAGATTGAGAATTTGCAAGCAGAAGGCGAGGTTTAGAAATTATACAAACAATGGCTATGTTTACTGCATGCACACCTTTTGTTTCAATCGGACTGAATTCATTCCGATCGATGAATCCGAACGTAGTGTTTACATGAAAACGAAATAAAGTGATAGTATGTATGTGCGCGTTCATATGTCACAAGCTTTCAATCAGAATTGATTTTGATTGATCGGATTAGAAGTTTTGATCGAAATTGTGAGTGTAGCCCGCGATCATGAACAGCACACAGGTTTTAATGAGTGACGATCCTGCTTTCTGGCCAAAACACCTGTCAGATAATGAGCTTTGAGTTTGTGATATTTTTCTTTTATTTGTGAATTCATTTTTATTATTATATTTTACATTGAGAAAATACGCAACACTTCCAGGTTACAGAAAGTTTGACGCATTATATTAAAGTGTAATCACAAATATGGTGTAATTAGATGTAAAAAGCATGTTTCTAGCATGTTTTAACACATGGCTAACATGTTTTAGCATGTTGTCCTTGGTTAGTTGTTAAGCTTTAATAGTGATAGAAAGCTTAAATACTCTATTAGAGTTACTGTATAAAAGTTTTGAACACATCAATGAAAGTCTTTGGGAATTTGGTATTGTTCGAAAGTCCGGTACGGGAATTCCCAAAGTCGGATCAGTTAGAAAAGATATAGCAACGTGAGTCCGAACAGTCTGAAGGTCTCACCCGAGTTTGTTAGTTGTAGCTTGAAAGCTGTAGGAGTTAAGAGTCAGAAACTTTAGTCTCAGAAGAAGAAGAATTCTTTCTTTCTCAAGCCAACATAGTTACACTGTTGACCCAGTCTAATATCTAAATACACGGTACAGGTCAGATTGAGCTTGATTCCAGATGTTGTTCCAGAGAAAATAAATCTTTTCCTTTGTAATTATTCATGAAAATCGTACAATTCCTCTTGGCGGCTAAGATCACCTAGATAGTTGATCATTGTTTTATCTATAGTTGTAAGTGATTTAGCCTTTCTAAAATCTTGCCAACAGTTAATGAACTAATTTAATGGCAGTTAATGTTAATGTATAAAAGGTTATTACAATAATAGCACATAACAAGTGACTCATGAAATAAGTGTTGCCATTGGAGTACATTGAGTTTGTGTTATTATTATATATTGAGTTAATTTTATCAGTTCATGATGGATTAGTATGGGAAACTTGGTCACACTGGGTCAATAGCATTGTTATATCAAGGCCATATTATGTACACAACTAGATAAGGATGTAGTACAGTTCCTTCTATCACAATGTTTTCTGATACTCCCTCACATATGCACGCGCACTAGCCTAATCTATTCTAATATTCTGATCTGCTCCCGAGGAAACCTGACTGTGTGTTTGCGTCATTTCCACAAGGTTACAGGAGAACGCCATTCTGGCAGAAAGTGGCAATTTTGGGATCTTGAAATGAGCAGTCAGCTAAGAATGAGACAGCTAGCGGTTTGTCAGCTAGAGTGCGTGTTAGTGTGTTCTGCCTTGCTGACTCAAGTCCAGGCTTGAGATGATTAAAGGACGCTAAAGGTCAATCAGTGCCACTTCCTGACACACACACACACACTAAACACTGCCTACCTTCGTTTTACACAAAAACAAACAGAGATGAAAGTGTTAGTCTCAGCCTAAAGCACCTCTTAGATTCGTCTGTTTTGACATAACACATCAGGTGACAAAGCCGACAGCTACAGTATGTGATCCTGAGCGTGGCCAAAGTCCTTTACAAGGAAACTCTATTCACTCGGCGGCCATATTTGCAACACCTCCGGGCAGCTATTTCGGCCATCCAAGACCAAGTCCTATTTACTTAAATGGGGAATTAGTAAACTTTAAAGGGATAGTTCAAGCAAAAATTAAAATTAGCCCATGATTAACCCTGAAGTCATCCTACTGTAGGTGTATATGACATTCTTCTCTCAGACGAATACAATCGGAGTTGTATTAAAACATTTCCTGGCTCTTCCAAGCTTGATAATGGCAGTGAATGGCTGGATGACTTTGGAAGTCCATCAAAGCGCATCTATTCATGATTAAAGTGCTCCATAAAGGGTTAATAAAGGCCTTCTGAAGTGAAGCGATGCGTTTGTGTGAGAAAAATATCCATATTTAAAACTTTATTGACTAAAATAACTAGCTTCCGGCAGACGGCCGTACGCATCGACTACGCCAAAAGAGTAACCCTTGAACTTGACGCACAACGTAATGACGAACGCAGTTTCCCAGCCCTGTGTGTTTGAACCGCGAGCGACGTCAACTGCCAACATTACGTTACGTTCATTACTGCCTCACCCTCTTGCTTACAAGGAGCTTATGGAGGTTGTGACTCGTGTCGTTGCTAAATTAAATACCAATTGGCTGGCCGAGAAGCAGAAAGTTCGTCAAAAGAGTAAATTAGATGAATGTTTCCTGCTTTCACAATCTCCTCGTCGGGCATGCTGTTTTTTCCAGATCTTCACACCATGGTTTCGTCCCGTGTCTTCATTTCCCAAACGTCAAACTTCTCCTTTATTATGAGGCTGAAAGAACACTTGGATGGTGGATAAAGTGTGTTTGGCAGCGGGGCAGCCCGGGGCATGTCTGCACACTATGGCTACACTGCAGGCATACCAGGCTGACCTGCTCAGAGACCTGGATGAGGGCGAGGGTGTGATCCTGGACACAATAAAAGAGCTGTGCCTGGCCACAGATTTATCTCTCTGGGCCACCAAGTAGAAAGGCCAAATCAATCTGCCAGTCGATGGCATCTCTGGTGGCCTTCAAGAGGCAACGTGCTGTCAAAGAGCCCTCGCCGCTGTGGGTAATCCGCAGTGCCATAGAGCATGGTTGTGTTGAGTCTGTCGGCATGGACGCTCGAGGCGGTGCGCTGGATTTAGTCCCCCTCAGGGGGGCGGTCGAGCTCGCTGCCAGCTGCCTGGGTGCTGCTGTCCGTGAGGGAGCGGAGGAGTTGCCGCCGTTCGCCTTGAACCAGAGCCTGCTGCCATCCGCCATGATGGCCTGCGAGGGACGATGGGGGTATATGGAGAGCAGGACGAGACCAAGGGCCGTGAGAGAACGGGGTGAGGCCGGTGGTTTTCTACACCCTAGACTGGGGTACATTTTTAAGATCCCGCCAATGTTGGTCTGGTCAGCCTTCACCCATGGCTTTCAGAGCTCATTCAACGAGGAGTATGGCAGCTTCTAAAGCCTTATTGTAATTTCAAGATGTGTGTGATGCGGCAGGCTGGTCCTCTCCTCACACATTTGTAAGGTTTTATAACCTAGACTTGGGCTCTACACCAGGGTCCCAGGTGCTCATGTCTTAGTTGTGCTCGCCATGATTTCACACTAGACAGGCACTTGTCAGTACGCCGTTGTGGGTATTTCGTACCCATAGCATTGATACTATGATGCAGAGGGAGTTCCCTTGAAAGGGAATGTCTCAAGTTACGACTGTAACGAGACACTGGGTTGCCCTACCAGACCTCCTGCATGCCTGTGATCTACTTGCTTCGACATATCAGAAGCTGACATTGTTTGGTCCGGGTGCACTTTATAGCTTCCTGGTCCTGCTATGATTTCACACGTGCTTCATGACACAATCATGCAGAGGCGTTCCTATAAGCATCACTACCATGACGCAGCATCTCGTTCACTTCTCAGGGAACAATGGTTAGAGTCGTACCCTGAGACGTTTTCTTTAGATGAACTCAACATCATACTTTTTTTTTCTTTTTTTTCTAGGGTTCCTATTTAATTTTTATACTTAAAATAATAAACATTTAACTGTACTTGAAATAGACTTTTTTAACTCCTATATGTACACTACCTATAAGTTATGCCAATGATTTATGTATTACATAAAGAGACTTGCTCTATTTGCTAGTTAAATACCAACTAAAAATGTAACTTAACTTAATAACTTTCTTAAGCATATCTCGATCACAAGATTAAGTACAATTATAGGCTAAAGATACAGATTATTCTGTATAGGCTACTTGTCAGTATAAGACAAGCATTTCGTTAAGTATATCTCGGATAAGTACAAGACTATCGTCTATACTGTGTTATTTTTTGTTTAAAATAAGTATACTAATAGCACTTACATTTTTTTCTTATTTGTATGGGTATGTAACAGAAATGCAGAAAACATGTGTTGCACATGAGTGTATGTTGAAACGAGTGTAGTGATGTTTCGCCTGAATTATAGGCTCTGGTCCAACAAAATTGGATTCAGATACTTTCCTTTCAAAGCAAATACTCTTCAGCCGAAGGTGGCTGTGAAAACAGTCCTAATGCGTAAACTTGAGCCAGAATACCAGAGTCTTCTGATATCCAGAATCAACAGATGATCATAAGTTTCATATTTGTGTGTGTTTGTGTGTTCCAGTGACCTGCTGTCCTCAGACTATGTGGAGATACACTATGAAGAAGGGAAGCCCATCCTCGGGAAGGTATAAACTAGGATTTCTCAATTCAGTGTTTGTCACTTCACTCTGGATTCCATTCCAAACATTTCATGCGAATCCAGTCCAGCTGGAATGGAAATGGTTTCATTTTCCATTGTGGGTCTGATAAAGAAGCTCTTTTCTATAAAGAAGTTTATAGATGGTACGAGATGTAAATAGCAACTGTGTAATGGATGTTTCTTTTAATTTCTTTTAATTGTATTATTAACTTGTGTTTATTTTGTTAGCCAACTGTCTGAGAATTCCAGATTAAGAACAGTGTGTAATCGAGCCGTGCCAAACCAGACTTAAGTGGAAATATAATACCTGGAAAAGTTCCTTATCTTTCTTAGAACCATTTGGCCCGATGGTGGCTTATGCTCTTTTTAGAGAATAGTTAGTCATACAATGGCTATTGCAATCATTGTAATAATAATAGCCATATAATTTAATTTGAAAACATTACTGCTGAACCTCACTCACAGAGTCTTGAAACTACACTTGGGAAAAGAACCCCAGTTCATTTGGTTTCAGACTTAAAATTTGTATGTAAAAGTGTCCGATGTTTTCGGTGTGCCCTGTAATAAATCCTCTTTTATCTTTCCTGTTAATAATATCAGTAGTAAATTACTGGGACTCAAATGAGAACGTGCCAATGGTGTAAACTCGAACATTCAAATGTTTTAAATGAAGCTGTCGCGTCCTGGCTTGACATGATCATTCAGATTCAAGAGGCTTGATGCAGATGAATGATGAAATCACATTTAATAAACACAAGGAACAATAACGAGAAACACCAGCACGATTATGACGATAACACAAGACAATGAACAGACAATGACTGAGGGTTTAAATACACAAAGGTAACAAGAGGCTAAATAAAGGACAGGTGTTGGTGATTAGTTCACATGGTAACAAACAAGGATATCTAACAAGATGGCAACAAGGGCTGTGTTAGAAATCGCCCTAATATCCTTAAATAGGGAACTATTTTAGTGATCATCCATTTGTAGTGGTGTCTGATATTATAGTGGACTTTATTGAGTGCACTCATTCAATCTCACAATGCACCACAATAACGAGTGTAAGACCGCTGTACGCTCAACGGCTAGAGAATACCCATAATGCACTGTGAGGGTCACGCTGAATAAAGTCCTGTGTCTCGCCAGAAGATGGCGCCCGCAGCTGAATCATCCTTCCATCCATTTTCCAAACCGCTGGTCCAATGTGGCTACAGCGTAATATCATACAGGTATAAATTCCTTTTAAATTGATTATTAAATTGTTTAATTAAGGTTTATACATAGTTTCCATGACAGAGTTAGAGGTAAATCTTTTCATTACAACTGGAGCTGCCAGTTTCAAATGATTGTTAACAGCAAGCACAAACTCTCCAAAAGTGGCAGCCCTTCCAACGCACTCAGTGTCTGAATTCACTCATTCACTCCTTCAAGTGGACTTATTAGTGGAGTAATGCTGGCAATAATGAATGAGGGTATAGGGAGTGATTTCGAACACAGCCAAGGAAATAGGAACTAAACCACATCAAGACAACAGAATATCAAAATAAGAGTCCATGAAACCGAGACACAGAGAATTGTAACAGAAACTAGTTATTTTCACTCAAATATTACTGAAAGTTCAATGCACTTAAAAAAAAGTTATGTTTAAGTAGAAAGTTATGCTTCATTTTAGTTAACTAGAAAAAAAGTTATGCAAACTCATTAACTGATTCTATTAAACAGAACTCAAGCAGTAGTCTCTAGTTCCCTGCATGCTTTGTTTCAGACTTTGTAAGGAGAGTAAATGTTGAAATTAAATTATATTTTATCTTTACTCTGATTTGTTTAAATGTAGTAACTGCACTTGCTGATAGTAGTCTCAGTCATTGCTGTGCAATTTCACAGTTTTTAAACTTAAATTATGTTTTATTAACAAAGTTTGGGAGGAGCACGTTCAGATAGTTTACCAAATCAGTGCAAGAGTTAGCTTAAATAGAGAGCCAACTCCTTACTCTCAATTATTCTTATCCTACTCAGGGATGGGGCGGGGGTGCTCTGGGTTCTGGCCAAATTCAGAGCTCAGAGCCCTTTCCTTGGACAGCACGCCAAATACGCATATTTTATACTATATCTGATTATATATAAGTGTGAACTCATGAAATGGACGGAGAAAATCTGTATCCTCAATTGAAATGAGTCATTCTAACTCGTTGGGTGTTACAGTGTAATAATTTAACCGCCTACAGTGTTGTGTGACGGGAGAGATGACAGATGTGACACAAAGGTTGTGAGAAAGGGGAGAGTAGCAGAAAAGAGCATGACCGGAGGGAGAGAGAGAGCGAGAGAGAAAGAGAAAGAGAGGATGCTGATAAGCGCTGAATCTGGTAAATCAAGACTTCACTGCTGAATCAGCACGGCTTGTTCACCTGCAGGTCAGGTCACATGACCAGCACACGTTACTCCACGATAGCAAGAGAGAGGCTGAAGACCAGTCGCTCTGGTGTAAGCCCGTCTATTGGTCCAATGGGGGTTTCCAATAATACGGGGAAGGTTTCTCTGCGTGTTATGTCTTTCCTTTTCGCAACACAACAAGATTAAATGCAATATATTTTCTCACATGCAATAACTCGTTTCATCTGACTTCATAAATGAAAAAGATTTTAATGATATCTGTGCATCATTAAAATGAATGAATATTTGATTATTCTTTTAAACTCTGATTATATTTTACCCGCTTAGATCAAGAAACTATATCGCTTCGAGTTCCTTACCAGGTCTCCGGCACAAGTGGTCAGTCCCGAAGATCAGAAGCAGAGGTGGTTGGCTAAATATCTAGGATTTGCCGTAATTCCCACGCGCACAATCGAAGATATATTCATATAGCCCCCTTGGATGCCCTTCAGGAACTTAATCAATCGTTTACTTTAGTAGCGTTTTTTGACCACCATTTAAAGACGTTAGCCGATCAACTTTACCTTTCTTAAAAATGGCTTTGTTTGGCCAAACTCGTGGCTTGTTCCACGTACACTTATCTAAAGTAACATTAAATTAGAACAGAAGTCATCGGACGCGTCCAAGCTAGGTTGACCAACCAGCATCTGCTGATTCTAGACGGACAAACTCATCTCCTCATCCAAGCACACTTGTTCTCTGATATCGGTTATTAGTTGTCACTAATCTCTGACGCAACCTTGTGGAAATATACGGATCCGTTAATCTATTTGGGAAAAACAAGTCTCAGAGTCGTTCAGAATAAAATCAAACGTTTACAATTTATTGACCAGGACAATGAAGCAATAATTTAAAATCCAATTCATAAGAATAAAATCATCAGTTAAGCATAACAATTCAGAAATAGAGGAATTTGTAGAAATTATTACCTGGCAACAAAGATTACACACAGCAGTTGTGTGGGAAGTCAACCTACAGACTCCTCAAACTTTTCTGCACCTTTTCCTTATATACCCAGATAATTCAATATTCTTACCAAATGGTGGCGTCTGTCATTATAATTCGATTTTGGTTCCCTATTCAGGGATTCACACTGAGAGATCAGAATTTGTACTTGAATGGGTTCTTGTTTTACATACAGGAGTATAGTCTGAATGGAGGATCTGGGGGAGGGAAACACCTTTAAGGGACACATCACTTTTCTCATATTTTATAACTTATTTTAGCTTTTCATTATGGTTGGGAGAATGAGACCATGTTACCAGGCACACTGAGACACTTTAAATGATATCAAACATGCATAGATACTTCTTGTACATACTTTACATTGCATAGGTTTTCAGTGTATTTCAGGTGATGAGGAGGGGGGGGTGAAGGGGAGATAGTGTGTGTGAAGTGTGAACTGCACTGTGCTGCGTCTCGGAAGTTCCTGTTACATATGCAGGAGATAGTTCAAGTGTTCATTTTCAGGAGGGCCTTTTGTTTCATCGAGGGGTCGACCAGACATACTGGCACCAGCCTTACACTGGCATTCCTCGAAGAATCACTTTTAGAGTAGATATGAATGTCAAACTGTTAAACATTTGCATTCATGCATTTGTACACTGAGACCCACCATACAGGAAAATTTATAAAAATCCGATCTTCACTTCCCACGCTATATGCAAATTTAGGTAAATGAAAGTAACAGATAATCGAAAACAATCAGCTCATTTCAAGATCAAAGAATGCAATTGGAGAGAGAAAAAAATGAACAACATTTTTGGAGGGAAAAGACTACATATAAATGGAATAATATAACATAACATAAAATACTCAACTTTAAAGATGAAGAGAAACAGTGAGTGATTGTGTTTTGGCTTGATGAAGAGATACTGAGCTACTTATCTGTGACGGGCCATATCGTATGTACACAGAGATATTTATATATTTATAGAGATATGTATATCTTTAATTATAGAAAAGTTGCTGACCACTAATGTAACTTCTCCTCTATCTTGCTGCGACACTCTCCACTACAGGATGTAGCGACGGATCATGTGACTTCACTGTTATTGATTGTCGCTCCTGAAAGTCGCTTTTCATTTGCATCAAGTTAAACATAGGTGCGTTCACATCATGTGGTAATTACCGTAACAATTCGGATCTGTAAAAAGCCTTCACGTGCTTGTAGAACTTGTAATTACAACATGTCAATTTTCTGAGAGCTATGACTGCTGCACCACCTGACCACTGCAGATTTAAGGTGTATTTGAAGCAGCGCTGTGCAGACCGATCGGTGTGTACGACATCAAAGTACCGCGAGAGCGATTTGAAAGCATACAAAGCTTTATTTTACGGTAATTACGACATGACGTGTGTAACGGTCATCAGCTGGAGTGCCCTTGAGAGCCACCAGAGGGCACTCCACACCAGATTATTATCTCTCCCTCACAAACTACGGCTGCGTCCGAAACCGCGTACTCAATGAGTAGGTACTTATTTTCAATGAGTACTTACTTAACGAGCGCTAAAAGAGTAGGTACTTTATAGCCAGATCTCGTTGAGTATGAATGCGAACCGGACATCTACCATGTTGACGTTATCATGTGACCTACGACGCATTATCACACGCGCAACAACTTAAAAGATTTGAACGACACGTTTAATTCATCTATTCTGTAAATATTGATATTGATTAAAATTGCTCATTTTGAAGAAACTGCTGCCCATTTATTTTGTGAATACATTTAGGGTTGATTAAAGTTCTTATATTTAACCCTACTAATGTGACCCACCGTTTTATCCTTACAATATTATTTATTTTTATTACGAAATCCCAAAATGGTCATCTCTTGAATGTTGTTAATTTCTTTATTTTATATCCAAACATTTTTATCCACAAGCAAAAGTGGCTAACTGCTTTATGTTTTCCTCTTTTTCTTGTTGAATTTAACTCTCGTTTCATCCCTCAGGCCTAGGCCTATAAATATTTTTTTTTTTAAATGCATTTTTAAATGTATTATAATAAATTATTTAAGAAAAAATATATTAAAATATTCAACCTTGTACTAGGCTATTTTTTCCTGTGTAAAAAATCTCATATTATGTATGCAAACCCATGATATATATATATATATATATATATACATACACCTCATAACATCAGTAACTCAACAGCCCTACCTAGAACGGGTTTCCTCAGCATTTGTAATGTCTGCACAAAGGGCAGCTGTGCAAAGATTTGCCTTTGGAGAAAACTGTTGATTTTATACTCCAAAAAATTTAAGTATCATTAATATTAAAAATTAATATTACCCCAGAATGAATTGCATTGATATCCCACCCCAAAACATACAATAATAACAACGATAAATGCTGACCAATACTTAATTATATTACTTTTTACTGAAAATAGTAGTAAAAAGTATATAGTGAACATATCTACATTTGCATTCAAACAATTAAATAAAGCATTAATTAAATAATTATATTGTATTTACTGACAACAATGAGAAATATTAATAAATTAGTAAAAGAATGAATGAAAGTCACCATCACACAATAAACAAATGCATATACAAGTCAACACATGAAACAAAGCTTTATTCAAACTACAATCATGTATGTAGGCTGAAGGCGCTGAGGTTGTTGCGTGTTGTGTTGTGCTTCACAATCTGAGGCAATAAGGGCAGGTGGAGTGATGTAGGGACTCGTAAGGGCAGGTGGAGTGATGGAGGGACTCGTAAGGGCTGGTCTCGTAAGGGCTGGTGGAGTGATGGAGGGACTCGTAAGGGCTGGTCTCGTAAGGGCAGGTGGAGTGATGGAGGGACTCATGGCACCATCTCCAGGATTCAGCTCTGGGCTCCTCATCCTCAGCACTCACACCAGCCTGCTGACATTTCAGATTCTACAAAATGCACAAACATAACACAAAAGCAGTCATTTTAACCACACAATGTCATATGATTTCAGTATTATTTAGAAGACAAAACCACTTTTTTTCACAAACGCCGCCATCATCTTCCCTTGCAGGTCCTGCTCCACCACAAAAGCTGTGCAGCTAATGCACAGAAATCAAGAATCAGAAAGGTGCTGTAATAGCTCTGTTTGAAATTACAATAATTAGTTATTGTTATTAATTTCTGTGGTATACTCACTCAAAGCCTTTGATGGCAGCATTCAGCTTCATGAGCCACTCTCCACCGGATAAAAACACATCTGTTCATCTGACCCTGTAACATCCAGACAAGATTCACATTACCTCTGTGATTTATGAGCTTGTTTTAACTTTTTATCCAACATAAATGTTCCTCAATTTATCAACAGTACTAATGGACAAATAAAATAGATAACTTATGTTTAGTTACTTTATAGTTTTGTTCTACATAATAGCACACATTCATCACTCAGATGTCTATTTCATGTTGTGATGTGCTCTTCTGCAATACTTACTGAAGATTTTCCTGTCAGAAGTAAATAGACATTTAAAATAAGCGTCTTTAGGATGTATATGGTTTATGTAAATCCACTTTAGAGACGTAACTTACGTGTCCTTACTGGAGCTCCCCTGTTAGCTAACGTTATACATAATAAAACGTGTTTTTACAGCAAAATCACAACTATGTTACACTGTGTAACGTCTTTACACCTTCAACAATTCAACAGTTTACTCTACAGTAGTTCAACACATGCAATTTTAACACAAGGACCCGTGTTTACTCACATTTGAAAGCACCCGCGTCGCTGATCTCTGCGATGTTTGATAATGACGTATCCTCCCGCGTGGCCTCCTGGGATAGAAAAGTATTCATCTTCGAGCTCTTCAAAATCTGGGTTGAAGCAGTAAGCCATCCGGGAACTTCTCGCCTACTCTTTTATGAGTACTGAGGTTTCGGACATACTACTCCGTTCACGTACTGTTTTCCCCTACTATATAGTAGGAAAGTAGGAATATTCGGACGCACTATAAGTATATGTACGCCCGAATCTCGCGATAATTAGTACGTCACTCTGGTAATTCTCGCCTACTCTTTTATGGATACTAAGGATTCGGACATACTTATTCGCTCGCCTACTGCTTTTTCCATACTATATAGTAGGGAAGTATGCGGTTTCGGACGCAGCCTCTATTTCCCATAACTCACTGCCCGGACTGATCATCACTGATTGCATTCACCTGTGTCTCATTACCCTGTTAGTCTCAGCTTATTTATACCATGTTCACTCATTCACTCACTGCGAAGTTTTGTATGTTGTTGCACTGCATTTCCGAGCGTTTTCCCTGGTTTCATGTCTCTTGGTTTTTGGATTTTTTGCCTGTTCTGTGGATTACTCTTTTGCCTCTGACCCCGGCCTGTTTTGTTTGTTTGTTTGTTTGTTTGTTTGGACGGCCTACCTGTGTTTTGACCTATTGCCTGTATATTGAATTACGTGTCTGGATTGCCCCTTAATTAAAGCTGCATTTGGATCTCAACCTTCGTGTCTCGTAGCAGTTCGTAACACCGTGAAAGTGGCATATCTCAATGCTGGACACGTCCATAGTTCGAGTTACGGGGGGTTACCCCGTCCATAGTTCGAGTTATATTCAGGGAATTTCACATATAGATTAGTGGTTCTCATGTGGTAATTCTCATAGTGGTAAGCCTATATAAAATGGAGATTGACGTCACCAGTCGAAATAGCTGTACCCCCCCGAAGCTCACGGTATAATTCGAACACTAGACACGCCTATATCTTGTCGCCAATGGTCAAGCACTGGTCACTCTGCCAGAGACACACAGTGACATGATCCTGTTCATTTCAATGGAGAGCTGCCAATTTCCGGCGACAGTGACCTTTGGCGAAAGGATGTAAACGACGCGACGATGTTGAGATATGTTTAACTTGATGCAAGTGAAACTATGAAGTCAAAGGAGCGCATGTGATCCTTCACTACATCCTGTAGTGGAGAAGTTCATTTTAGAAAAAAAAAAATTCTCTATGATTAACCTGACCTTAAACTCGCCATGCTGACAATGAGCTTGAATGGTTTTGTGAACCCAGATAGACCAGCGATTGCACTTTTGCCCCAATAGACGCGATGGCAAAGAGTACTCGCTGTTTCTCGTTCTTTAATATTAGTCCCTCTGTGGTGAAAATCAAGCTTTTAATGTTGTTTATGTGTCTATGTGGTGTTTTTTATATGCTTTAAGACAAACCATGTGTAAATTCATAAGTCGACACCATTGCTGAGTATTTTCTCCTTAAAACTGCAGTGAACCAAAGACAGTCTCAAAAACACGGCTAGAAATCGCTGGTGTTTCTGACGTCACAAACTACTTTGCAACCAATCAGATCAACGTGTGATCGTCAACGAGTGGATCTCTGAGCTGAGTGAGTGAGTGGAGGCGGGGCTCATTTGTATATTCATAGAACCGCGCATACTAAATGAAGAAAGGGTGTAGAGTTACATACAAGCTATTTTAAGGCATGAAGAAATCATTTTTTCAAGGAAAAAACATTTAAATAAGTCATTTTGGTGATCAAATATGAGTTTTAAGGGACAAAATTATTGACTACAGTGGGACTTTAAGCATTTTAAGTATTGATTCCATTTATATTTAATCTTTTCCCTCCAAAATGTTTGTTTTACATCAGCTAGAGAACTTATTCATTGTCTACAACATGGAATAACATCCGTGACTGTCATTGTAGCAAAGCTCTCACACTTTTTTTAACCCATTTTGAAGGAGTAAAATGTACATATGGCTTTAACAACCAGATGTATTTACACTTGTCCAGTTTCATCTGGAAAGCGTCTCAGACCTCCTCCTGAAGTGGTTTGAGTGATCAGATTTATATCTGTCTCGAATGCATTTCGGAGTGCATTTACACCTGGTCTTTTCACGATCGGATAGCTGTCCAATCAGAGAAAACGCATGAAGTGACCAGGTGTAAATGTGTCCTAAGGCCCTAAATGTGTGTGTTGTCAGGGTGGAGAGCACTGTTACTACCACGGCCAGATCAGAGGGAATGACAACTCGCATGCCGCTCTGTCCACCTGTGACGGTTTACAGTGAGTACTGCACTCAATCCATACACTTAAATAATAAGTCTCAGTACTGACTTATTCAGTTGTGTCTGTATTTTTTTAAGTTAATTTGAGTAATGTATGTTTATGCCACACATTATGTTCCTATAACTCATTGTACTGTGGTGTGTACTGTGGTTTGTAATGTGTCTGTGTGTTTTCTTCATTTCTAAGTTGCTTTGGATAAAAGCAGCCAAATGAATCAACATAATTGTTTGTCTCTCTCTGTTACCCAGTGGCATGTTTGATGATGGACTCCATATGTACACAATTGAGCCACTTAATCAGACTCACTCTATTGTAAGTTTTCTTTTCTAAATATCATTTTTACACACTTTAAGACCATTTTTTATGTAACTCAAGCACATTATCTAATTCTATTGTTATTATGTGGTGATGAATAAATAGTAAATTCATAGAGTTAGATGTGATGTTCCTGAAAGAAATTAATACTTTTATTTAGCAACGATGCATTAAATTGATCAAAAATGACAGTAAAGACATTTATAATGTTGCAAAAGATTTCTATTTGAAATAAATGCTGTTCAAACTTTCTGTTTATCAAAGAATCCTGCAAAAAGACACTGTATTGCATTTTCCACACTTCATTAAGCAGAATAACAATTTTCAACTGTGATTATAAGAAAAGCAGATTGCCATAATTAGCGTCTGTAAGTTTCAAAATATTATTTCGGTCATATGAAGTCTCCAGTAAGAATATGTACACACTTGTTATAAGGAAAGAAAATGGTTGTATCATCAACTGTCGTTCTGTCACCACAGCTCTAGTGTAGCTATTTCCTCTGCACATCAACTCTAAACACTTTAATTAACTCCATACACACTCTCCTTACACACAGTGACTCAAATAAATCCCTAAACTTTAATTTTAAACTAACAAACCATCTTCAAAAAAATAAATAATCAAAAACCAAACTGCACAATTCATTAAAAACACTAATCAAAAGCACAAGGCCATTTAAAACTTTGCTATGTGCAGCTTTGGATGAACTTGTGAGGTTTGGCTGCTCATACTCTGTGTTTTCTTCATTAGGAGGGAACAGCGAGACCACATGTCTTACGCAGAACGAATATCCTGCAGCAAACACCACCTACAGGAGATGAAGGTAATGCACAATGCACATCTAAAGGAATCGTTCAAAAATCTAAATACTAAAATCTTTGAGGGGAAAAACGTGCATATAATTGTATTCAGTGTGCACTTATAGTGTACTTCAAATATTAAAAGTATATATTTTTTTTAAATGAAATGAAATGAAAGGCCATTTAAGTGCAGAAACTTTCAAGACTGTTTCATAACACACTTAAGTAGACTTTTAAAAAGAGCACTTTGTAATAATGTCAAACTAAAAGTTTAAAGTATATTTTAATTTAAATACATCTAAATCATAATATTTTAATATTCTTTTGCCATGCTTTAAAGAAGTACACTCTTTTTTTGACCAATATTCAAAAGCACATGTAAAGTACTTGATTATCATTTTAACATGGATACAGAGAGGCCTGCATGTCTCCTTCAGACAGAAGAGTTGATGACGTGCAACTCAGGCACTCTTTTATACGCATAGGCACTGCGAGTGTGTGACATCATGGACTGCCGTCTGTCAATGAAATTGGCGTGTGCAGACACCGGTCATGCCCATAGTGTCAGCATCTCGTTCCCCTTCTCAGGGAACCAGCTCACATATGCAACCTGAGACGTTTCAATATGATATTGTCATTTTGGGGTGAACTTTCTTGAAAGAATCATTCAAATATACAGACAACAAATGTCTGCGTAAGTCTGCTGAATGAGACTCTAGACAGCAAAAGACTACAAACTGTCTATTAAAATAGCTTGTTTATTTAAGTTTGTAGACTCGCAGTAGAATGAGAGTTTCGGGTGTCGCTTAACAATTAAAACAATTGAATGGCACATGACTCTCCGCTGAGAGCACTGAATGTTCAGATAATCTCAGTTACTCTACATCTTGTTTGGAGAAGAGAGAATGTGTGCTTTGTGTCAATGAAAACAATGAAACACTCTTTTAGAAGATTTCTGTTTTGGGAAGGAACGAACAAACATGTGTGTGTGTGTGTGTGTGTGTGCAGGCATGGAGGAGGATTTGTCTTGGCTTCGACAGAGGAAAAAGCGAGCTGTAAGAGTTCGAGCTGATGGATACAGGCCACAATGTGATCCACTGCAGAGCAGAACAAAACACTGTCAATGCAAACCAACACACATCCCATAATGTCGAAGAGAGAGACTCAGACCCAGCCTTAGAACTGGCACTTACATCCCAATCTGCATAAAGTCCATACTAGATCGTATTCATGCATTTCAAACATTAGTAAAGTAAAAACAGTTTGACACTGGTGTCTGGATGGGAGGCTTTTAAACAGTAGAACATAAAACATTAAGTAGCTAATTATGAATAAATTATGCCATTTGTTTATCAAAATGCTGACTGATATGCTAATGCAAACAATATTTGATGCAATTTTGTGAACTAGTATAGAAGTATTTCCCAATAATGGTGTGCTTCTGAAAATGAATTATTCAAAATGTCAACAGGTGCATCAGTGGAGCTACTTTCTATTTTTATTCATTAAAAGAAAAACAAAATCCTATTTTTAAAGAAATAAATTAATACTTTTATTCTGCAAATATGCATTACATTGACCAAAAGATACAGTAAAGGTTAATAATACAAAGATTTCTAATGAACTTTCTGTTCATCAAAGAATCAAAAAAAAAAAAAAAAAAAAAAAGATCATGCTTTCCACAAAAATCTGTTTTCAACATTGAATATAATCATAAATGTTTCTTGAGCATCAAATCATCATATGAGAATGATTTCTGAAGGATCATGTGACACTGAAGACTGGAGTAATGATGCTGAACATTCAGCTTTGATCACAGGAATAAATTACACTTTAACATAAAGAAAACAGCCGTTTTAAATTGTAATAATATTTCACAATTTTGCTACAATATTTACTGTATTTTTGATCGAATAAATGCAGCCTTGGTGAGCAGAAGAGACTTCTTTAAAAAATATAAAATAATCTTACCAACCCCAAACTTTTGAAATGTACTTTCCCATCACCAGAAAAAGGCAAGCTTTCACTAGGCAAAAAAGGAGTTTGTTTTTGAGGCCATAAATTAAATTATGTTGTTGCAGAAGTATGTAAATTGGGATCCATCCAAAAACTGATCCATAAATGTAACGGCAGCACATTATGAGAGTTTGTAGTGAATGAAAGTGTTTATAGGACACTGTTCTTGAGGAGCGTTCATGCAGAAGCTGAGCCGTGCTTGTGTTTTCCTTCTCCTCCTCCAGATCCCGAGGAACCTGTTTGAGGAGATGAAGTACATCGAGCTGATGATCGTCGTCGACCACAACATGGTGTGTTTAAATGCTGTTTGAATATAATAGCATGTGAGTGTCTTTGGCACATGATCTCCGTTGTGAAGAAGTACAATTTAGCAGTACTTTTAAAAAGAGTTCAAATAACTTCTATTGTCTTTAAAATATGTTATAAAGTATTTATGGTTAACTAAAATGGATTTATTTTATTTTTCTAAAATGTAATTTCTATTGTATTTAAATATATTTGTAATTACACAACTAAAATGATGAAGTTGAATATAAAATATATTAATTTTAAATGATAAACAATATCAAATAACACACTACAGTTAAAATGATAATCAACTTTACATGTGTTTAGTATGTAGTCAACACATCAAAACAAGTGTGCTTTAAAACATGACAAAATATTATGATTAAAAATGTACTTTAAAGTAAAACTTATTTGGACATTATTACAAAGTGCACTTTTTAAAGTCTTAAAGTATCTTTATGTACCCTTAAGTGGCCTTTTATTTTATTAATATAATAAGTACAGTTTTTAAAAAATAAAAATAAACTTAAAGTCCCCTTGTGTTGAAAATCCAGCTTTTAATGTAGTTTATATGTCTATGTGGTGTTTTTAATATGCTTTAAGACAAACCATGTATAAAATTCATCAGTCAACACCATTGCTGAGTATTTTCTCCTTAAAACTGCAGTGAACCGGAGAGTTTGAGTTTGAGTGTTTGTTTGATGTTTTTATGATCAGGTTATAACTATATCAGTATTATCCCACAGTTTAAGAGACTGGGGACCAAGCAGCGCACACTCAACTTTGCCAAATCTGTGGTCAACCTGGTGGATGCTGTGAGTTTTTGAATTATTGATCACTTTTCAGTCAATAGTTTGTGTTAATGATCAATTCAGCAACCCATAGAGCTGAGTTTCAGAAACCCATAATGGTGTGGGACCCGTAGAGATGAGAAATGCCAATTCCGATTTAAATTACACAAAAAGTGTAGATATTCAATGGAAAGACGTTGTTCATTTCCCCATGTTGCTCTTTCTCTCTGTCTAATGGAAGAGTTTTAAAGATCACCTGTACACGCGTGTGGTCCTGGTCGCCCTAGAGATCTGGACGGATAAGGATCACATTCCCATTAGTGTGATTCCATTCGACATGCTGCGAAACTTTTCCAAGTACCGACAGCAACACATCAGGAAGCACGCAGACGCGGTGCATCTGTTCTCGTGAGTGCGTGTTTGTGCATAACTGCTCACACATGTGCAGAGATGACTTGTGCGTAATGGAGCGTCGGTGTGTGTCTGCAGGAATGTGACGTTTCACTATCCTCGGGGCTGCGCTGCGTATTTTGGAGGAATGTGTTCTGTGAGTCACGGGGTTGGAGTCGTTGAGGTGAGTGAAGCACATGCAGATTGACTGACTTCAATACAAACATCCACAATGAGGAGCTGAACTCAGACTGTATCAAAATGAAGTTTTC
The DNA here is from genome assembly GCF_951802725.1 of Rutilus rutilus. NCBI lineage: Eukaryota > Metazoa > Chordata > Actinopteri > Cypriniformes > Leuciscidae > Rutilus > Rutilus rutilus. The sequence goes on along the minus strand of NC_140215.1, from coordinate 36,388,325 downwards.
TTCATAGTAGCGAATATTACAGCTGGTTTTACACACCGATCTTACTCCTTGTTGGAACTGAACTAAGTTTGCAAACTAGGGTACAAAATAATTATTTCAATGTTTTTGAAAGAAGTCTTTTATGCCCAACAAGGCTGAATTTATTTGATACAGTAAATACAGTAAAAACAGTAATATTCAGAAATTACAAGTGTAATTTATTCCTGTGATCAAAGCTGAATTTTCAGCATCATTACTCCAGTCTTCAGTGTCACATGATCTTTCAGAAATCATTCTGATATAATGATCTGAGGATCAAAAAACATTTCTGATTATTATCAATGTTGAAAACAGTTGTGCTGATTCATATTTCTGTGGAAAGTCTATATTCATATTCTTTGATGAATAGAAGGTTCAAAAGAACTGCATTTATTTGAAATATAAATCTTTTGTAACATTATGTGTCAAAATGTGTCTCTTTACAGTAACTCTTTACCAATTTAATACATCCCTGTTGAATTGATTTGTTTTGATTAGGACAAAATGTCCCCACATAGGTGGCAATATCCAAAATCCTTGTGGGACATTCATTGGTCAGCTTATAAATCATACTAAGTGATGTTTTTGAAAATGTAAAAATGCAGAAAGTTTTATGTGATGGGAAGGTAAAGTTGTCACGATCACCAGTGAGAGAGCCCGTGAGCACCACCAGAGGACACTCCACCCCGACCATCACCACACCATCACGGACTCCATTCCCCATAATCCTTTGCCCAGACTAATCAGCCATGATTACTTCCACCTGTGTGTCATTACCTTGTTTAGCTCACCCTATATAAGCCTGGTTTTCTCATTCATTCCCTGCAAAGTCTTGTCTAGTGTAACACTGCAATTTTGAGCATTCTCCAGGTTTTCTGTATCTTAATTTTTTGATTTTCTGTCCTGTTTTCTTGGTTTCCTCTGTTTTTGCCATAGGTTTTGCCTGTGACCCTGTTATTATTTGGACTGCTTACCTGGTGTTTATGACCTTTGCCTGTTTTTGACTACGATTGTGGATTACCCTTTCATTAAAACTGCATTTGGATCCTCAGCCTTTGTGTCTCGGAGCAGTTTTTGTTACATTAGTATAAGGGGAGAGAATATATAGTTATTACAGTATAAAAATAATTATATGAAAACCCAACATGTCTCTCTCTCTCTGTGTGTGTGTGATGAATGTGCAGTATGGCTCTACGCGGACATTGGCGCTCGTGCTTTCCCAGAGTTTGGCTCAGAATCTTGGTATTCAGTGGGATACAACATCAATAAAAAGTACACACTCTTTCTCATAATCTTGCTCAATTTACTTTGATACTGAGATATAAAATATTGAACATTAACTCACTGTGTGTGTTCTGTCTTATCAGATGATTGTGGGTGCATGAACTCCTGGCTAGGCTGTATCATGGAGGACAATGGGTGAGATACTCCACACAAACACATTGTGTGCTTTATGACAAGTCTCCATAATCCATATACAATGTACTCATTAAACTCCTGTGATATGTTTAGATCATTTAGACAGCTGTTTAGTTCTGACATCACTTTATAAACACTGTCACTGTCATGTACTACACACAAACACCATCAAAACATACAATAATTCAACAAAGTGCCCCTATTATGCTATTTTAAAGGCTCTTTATTTTATTTTGGAGTCTCCTGCAACAGGTTTTCATTTCAAAGTCAAGAAACACTTTTTTTTCATAATACACATTGCTCTTTTCTAACAGTGTCTGAAACAGTTTGATAAAGGATTCAGTCTCTCTAAACCCCTCCTTTCAAAGAGTCTGCTCTGCTCTGATTGGTCAGATGGCCCAGTCTGTTGTCATTGGTCTACTCTCCTCTGATTGGTCAGATGGTCCAGTCTGTTATGATTGGTCTACTCTACTCTGATTGGTCAGATGGTCCAGTCTGTTCTGATCGGTCTACTCTCCTCTGATTGGTCAGATGCTCCAGTCTGTTATGATTGGTCTACTCTACTCTGATTGGTCAGATGGTCCAGTCTGTTATGATTGGTCTACTATGCTCCGATTGGTCAGATGACCTAGTCTGTTGTGATTGATCTACTCTGCTCTAATTGGTCAGATGACCCAGTCTGTTGTGATTGGTCTGCTCTGCTCTGATTGGTCAGATGACCCAGTCTGTTGTGATTGGTCTACTCTGCTCTAATTGGTCAGATGACCCAGTCTGTTGTGATTGGTCTACTCTCCTCTGATTAGTCAGATGGTCCAGTCTGTTATGATTGGTCTACTATGCTCCGATTGGTCAGATGACCCAGTCTGTTGTGATTGGTCTACTCTGCTCTAATTGGTCAGATGACCCAGTCTGTTGTGATTGTTCTGCTCTGCTCTGATTGGTCAGATGACCCAGTCTGTTGTGATTGGTCTGCTCTGCTCTGATTGGTCAGATGGTCCAGTCTGTTATGATTGGTCTACTATGCTCCGATTGGTCAGATGACCCAGTCTGTTGTGATTGGTCTACTCTGCTCTAATTGGTCAGATGACCCAGTCTGTTGTGATTGTTCTGCTCTGCTCTGATTGGTCAATTCTTCCAGTCTCAGCTACAACTATAGTGTTTGAGGGTCAAAGTAGATGTTGTTCACCAGCAACCAATGAAGATCATAGACTGGCATTATGCAAATGTGCAAATACAAATACAAACCTTTAAATCTTTAAAACTTTCAAGCCCTTTTTCATTCACACACAGGTATATCACAAACTGCATGAAAGGTAGTATTCGAAAAAGCATAACAGGGTGCTTTAAGACATACACTCATTAATATCTACTCACCTGTTGCCACACATGCACACAATCTATAAAAACACACAATTATTGTTGTTGTGTATATATAATAAATTAAATTATTTCCTATTCATTTAATAAATGTTTTCAAATAACATGCATATCAATGGGTCTGTCAGTGGGAGTAAATTGTTGCAAAACTGTTCTTCCTCTATTCATCTCCACTCAGGGTTCAGCTCACACGGATTTTCTCAAAGTGCAGTATCACTGGTTTTAAAGAGTTCCTGTTGAAGGGAGGGGGATCCTGCCTCTTTAACAAACCCACCAAGGTCAGGTTTTTATCCAAAAATAAGAAACTGCATGAGAAAGTATGAGGAGACAGACTGCCCCACCTTTCATTTAAATATTTCTAGGTCATCTCATCTGTGACATGCTGCACATTACCACAGAAATTGTTTTCTGTAATAACTCATCTCTCGGTTTGTAAAAACAAACGAATATGATGTCTATATGGTGAGGTATTCAGGAGAGTTTAAAGCAGAAACTGTAGTTTGAACTTGTCCTGTTGTTGACAGACTCAAGCGCATGGAGAGTCAGAAACTGAACACACATCTGTATACTGTATCACTGTAGACAGTGTCAGTCATTATAATGACTTCTGTTTGCTTTTGACTGCGAAGCTACACTCGCAACTACGTCAACTTATTCTACTTACCTGTGCCCTAACACCTAACCTAACAGTCTAATACAGTCTACCGATACAGTAATTCATAAAGTGTGACCCAGTTTAAATAAACAATTGAAGTACATTACAAGTGCAGTTTAATATACAATGAAAGAGAAACCCCACAATTCTGAAAATTCTGCCATTATCTACTCCTCCTCATGTCGTTTGCATGTATGTCCTGCAGCTGTTTGAAGAGACAGAGTGTGGAAATGGATATGTAGAAGTGGGAGAGGAGTGTGACTGTGGACCAAGAGAAGTGAGTTTACGTGATACTCTAGACAGCACATATACGGTAAATGATATAAGCTCACTACAGTGTCACAGCAGTATTCAGCTGTTATATGTGTGTCTTCTCTCTCTGTCTATGTGTGTGTGTGTGTGTGTGTCATAGGAGTGCATTAAAGAGTGCTGTAAAAAGTGTTCTCTGTCTAACGGTGCACACTGCAGCGACGGACCCTGCTGCAATAAAACATGTCTGGTGAGAGTCAGTCACACAGTACACTGTAAAAAATGATCAGTCGACTTAACTTAAAAAAGTGAGGGAACCTGTTGCCTTAAAATTATTAAGAAAATGAATTTCATGTAATTGAAAAAATTAAGTTGTGACCTTGACAATTCCAGATAACTTAATTTTTTTAATTACGCATGTGTCACCATTCTGTTCAGTTTAGGGAACGTTTACACAACAACGATATGCTTAAAACTGAGTTTTTCCTTTGAGTTTTCCGCATCAATTGTCAAAACGATCCCCATCCACACGGATCCGTGAAAATGACTAAAACCGCTGTATTCTGCTGCCAAGCCATTGGATGGCGATGAAAGAGATTCACGTTTTTGTTGTTTACACGGAGACCAAAAACTTGCACTTTGAAATCCGTTTTCAAAGGTTTGCATTTTCAGGCATCCAAAACATTGTTGTCATGTAAACGAATGACCAAAATGGATAATTTTTTTTACGTTTTTAGTTGAAAATGGTGTCATGTAAACTCCCCCTTAGTTTAGTTTTAATTTGTCATGTGTCTTTGTTCTGATTAGCGTCACTCATCATCAGTATCCTTGGTTACTGTCATTATTAGTTCATCCGTGTCAGCTGTGTTAGTTTAATCATCGTGTTTGAGTTTGTGTATATAGGTCACCTTATCCTGAACTCTTTGTCCGGTATCGTTAACACTATGGTGTGTGTTTGTATTTTCTGTGTGGATCGCTACCTGTTGGATTATTATAAGTAAAGTTACCCGTTTGAATATTCATCTTCTGTGTCTATGTCTTTCTATCTGTACGCACCTGTTACAGAAGGAAGTTTATTTACTTAATCATTTTAAGGCAACAAATTTAACAATACTGTTAAAATTATAATAATCAATGTTAGTCAACACTTCACAATAAGTGTACTTCTTTAAAGCACGACAAATGATTATTAAAACATAATGAATTCAAAAACTATGCGTGCACATTCAATACAGTTAAGCACAGGTAATCTTTCACAAGAGGTGTGTGGTAGCTCTATCTCTTTCTCTCTGTGTCTCAGTTCTACCCACGAGGTTACACCTGCCGCTACGCCGTGAATGACTGTGATATTTCAGAGACGTGCTCAGGAGACTCAGGGCTGGTCAGTGACATATATCAGCACTACTCCAAACACTTATAACAGATTATGCATGTTTTTATTGAACCTTTCATTGCATCTCTGTGTGTGTCTGTGCAGTGCCCTCCCAATCTACACAAGCAGGACGGTTACTTCTGCTCTCTCGAACAGGTACACACCACAAAAACTGGTACTCTACTGAAACATGGGTATTTATTACGGGTTGGCCAATGAGGGTTTTTTATTTAAAGTCCCCCTGTAGTCAATAATTGTATCCTTTAAAACTCATATTTGATCACTAAAATTACATTTTTAAATGTTTTTTCCATGAAAAAATTCTTCATGCCTTCATCAATTCTTCAAATATCTTGAATGTAACTCGACACCCTTGCCTCATTTAGTATACGTGCTTCTATAAATATGCAAATGAGCCCCTGATCTGATTGGTTACAAGGTAGTTTGTGACGTCAGAAACACCAGCGATTTCTAACCGTGTTTTTGAGACTGTCTTTGCCTAATATTCAGAGGTCAGGCTAATATTCAGAAGTTAGGTTAAAGACACAAACAAAGAGGGATTCAAACAAATAGCATATCAATAACAATTTACAGACTGTGAGCTGAAGAGTAATATTCAGATAAAAAATTTGTTTATGAAGGAGAGAAGGGTGGATGTTTGACGAATGTCTTGAGGAAGAGCATTCCACAACCTCGGAGCCACTACGCTAAAAGACTCCCATGGCTCCCTGAATATGACACAGCCCCACCGAAGATATTTTTCACCAGCCGCCACTGGTCTTTGGTTCACTGCAGTTTTAAGGAGAAAATACTCAGCAATGGTGTTGAATTATGAATTTACACATGGTTTGTCGTAATCATATTAAAATCACCACATAGACACATAAACAACATTAAAAGCTGGATTTTCACCACAGGGGAACTTTAAATAGCCAGTGACAGTATCAAGTAAGCTGGAATTTGTCGTAATCTTAAAGAGTTTCTGATATAAATTTATTTACAAAACTCATTTTAATTAAGATTTTTAAATGATCTGATATATTAGATAAAAGGAAACAGAGTTTCCATGTATATAGGATTTATTTTTTTACATCATACACCTATTTCCACTTGTGTAATTTCATAGCTTTTATAGCTTGTTCTATTATAATTCTTTTGGTAATGTTAAAGTAGAAATTTATCAAATTAATAAGTTAATGAATGAAATGTAGATAAATTCATTGAATGGTAGTAAAAAAAAAGTATTAAAAATAAATATAATGGTAGCAAATTGTGTTTATTGCATTAAATTGATAATTAGGCTAAATAAAATATTTTAAAATATTTAAAAATGTTCATTAGTCATTGGAAAGAGTCAGCATATTTTAGCAGAGCAGGCACTGATGTTATTGATCTTAAAAAGGTCAGTAATCGTCTGATCAGTGTGTTTGATTGATATATGTATGTGTTCAACTATTGATTAGTGAGATTGTGTTGTTTTTGCAGGGCCGCTGCTACGCTGGGGAGTGCAAGATGAGAGACAGTCAGTGTAAATATGTGTGGGGTCCAAGTGAGTAACCATTACCTGTCAACATCAAGATGATGATGATACTCTGTCGTTTTTGGTCATACATATAAGAGTAATGCAAACTGTAAAGGGTCTACTTTTATTTTTTGTAAACTCACAATAACAACAAAATGTTGTGCTTTTGTAAAATAAAGGCGCTTTCTGTCGATACGGTCTCAGTGAACTTGAGCGCATGACATAAATGAACCGAAACTCAGTGTATGCTCAGCGTCCACTTCTGCGGAGATGACGAGTCAGCATTGTTGACTTAATCTCTGCAGCCGGAAACACAGAAAACAATTATTAAAATGTTATACAGTCTCATTCGGATTTTTTTCACAACACATTCATAATCATTACTTTTACTGGTGCGCTGTGACAAGGTTTAAGTGTGCATTTGTGCGCTGATTAGGCTATACAGAGTGTATTTTATATAGGCAATTAAAGGAACATTATTATGATTTATGGCTTATTAATATAAAGCGCAATTAGTCGACTAATGACTTAAATGGTGGATACAGTAGAGTAGACCTACATACAGTAAACTACCATTAGTCAAACTAGCTTATCTATACTGAAGTTTATTTTCTTTTTTCCCTTGTTTCTCTCCTTTTTCTTTGTTTTCGTACAGAGGCTGCGAGTTCTGAGAAGTTCTGCTATGAGAAGCTGAACACAGAGGGCTCAGAGAAGGGCAACTGTGGTCAAGATGGAGAGAAATGGATCCAGTGCAGTAAGCAGTGAGTTTTAAACCATTCAACCATTCTGGGAGGTTGCTTACCGACCCAAGACTAGATCCCACTTCTCTCTGGGATATTCTCATCTAGATATGGCTCGGGTGTTTTATTGTCCACCAGGAGAAAATCGTACGCTTGCTTAGACGAGAAATAGCACAAACCTGCTCAACAAGCTTCATGTTGTGAAGTGTTATCCATGTCTCAAAAATACTTTGTAATATATATATATATATATATATATATATAAACACAGTGATGTGAATAAGTATGGACACCCATGCTAAAGTTGCCTAAAAAGAGGAATAAAAATTCATCTTTTGGAAATTGATCTTAATGCCTTAATTAAAAAAATGAGGAAAAATCCAACCTTTAAGGACACCAATTTTCTTTGTAAATGAATGATGTATTGTAAATAAATAAATGTTCTTCCTTAAAATACAGGGTGCATAAGTCAGGACACCCCTATGTTAAATTCCCATAGAGGCAGGCAGATTTTTATTTTTAAAGGCCAGTTATTTCATGGATCCAGGATACTATGAATCCTGATAAAGTTCCCTTGGTCTTTGGAATTAAAATAGCCCCACATCATACCTAGAGATTGGCATGGGGTACTTTCCATAAGATCATCTCTCAATGCAAATCAAATCATGCATTGTTTCTGATTTTCAGCAGGAGTATGTGCTATTGGTGTGAATTGTAGTATAATGTTCCTTACAGAAGTGTCGCTGTGATCTCTATAATTGCAGTGATGTGTTTTGCGGGTATCTGTTGTGCACAAACATGGGCCGAATCCCACGGATTGGAATTATGAAAGGAGAAGTCACTCCCACAAACTTCAACCATCAGGGCAGAGTGATCGACTGCAGGTGAGAAGCTCAGAGGCAAATACAGGGATCAATATGTTTTGCATCTATTGCAATATATCATAGTATTCATTACTGAGATTATGCTGCCAATATCAGAACGCTCTGATTTGAACACACACACACACACGTTGTTTTCTCAGCGGTGGTCATGTCTTGCTGGATGATCAGACTGATCACGGTTATGTGGAGGATGGGACTCCATGTGGTCCGTCAATGATGTGTCTGGACAGGAAGTGTCTCCCTATTCAGGATCTGAACCTGAGCTCCTGTCCCACCGGACACAACGGACACATCTGTTCCAGTCATGGGGTGAGAGCAATCCCGAATACACACACTGAATACATGTACATTTTCCAAAGTCAATTTCTCATTATACTTAGAAAGTAATACTTAGAAATAATTCATGTGATTTGTATTTTATGCATTGTTTGGCGATTTTAAATTTTAACAGGTGTGCAATAATGAGGCGGCTTGTACATGTGACACAACATGGGCGGGGACAGACTGTAGCATGCCTGACCCTCCAAAAGAGCCGGCCCCTAGTGAAGATGAGGAACCCAAGGGTTTGTTGCTTTGCTCCTACACAAACACATATGCTTACACATACAAAAACAATGGAGCTCATTCATAAAACATTGCAGGAGGGATTTCAGTTTAAATAGTTTTTCTATTTTCAATGGATTCATGATCGACTTTTTTGAGGCTCAGAAGTTGGTTTGGATAGATTTTTTTCACTTTAGTTTTGGAATGCACTATCATTTTGGAATGCATCATTCCTGAATAAAAGTATAATTTCTTTTTTAAATCCTACTGAATACAAACTTTTGAACTATATTTTGTACTATTACTGTTTTAGTAGAAATAGTAATTTTAGTAGTTTAGTTGTCTGTCCACTGTAGTGCATATATGATGTTTCAAATATACAAGTTATTACATGACACATTTCCTAAAATCGTAATGGCAAAATTAGAGACAAGCGCCACCCAGTGGACAGGAAAGAATACATCAGAAGAAAAGTCTGTGAAAATAGGGCACATATGAAGGAATTTTCCAAATACATTTTCCACAGGTGTTTTACCCATATTTTGAATTACACATTGCATTAAAGGAAATGTCTGTAAACTTAACAGATAATATCCTGGCAGAACTATACTAGTACCTTTTTCTGTTTTTCTTCAGTTTTTTTTTCTTTTTACAGTTAGGCAGGGCCATTACAGGCAAACATAGATATGCTGCAGTTCAAAGATTTGGGGCCATTAAGATAAAAAAATAAAATAATAATACTTTATTTAAATCATCCTTGCTGAATTAAAGATTTAAAAATCTTCCCGACCCCAAACTTTTGAACAATGATCAGCAGAATGAACAAGCATAAGAAGGAAGTCCAAAAGGTAAGCTTGTTCAGAAATGGTGACAAAAACTTGATGAATAAAATAATAGCATCTTTCTCAAATGTATTTTAATTAAATTAATATTCAAATATTTGTTATTTATGACCCCAAATATTCCCAGAAAAATGCCCATCCCTAGTTTGACTAATGTGTGAAGTGACCAACCACAGTGTGATATGTTGTCGTTACACGCAGTGTTATTAGGGCTGACCGGAAGAATTGAAATAACAAACCTCTAACATGGCATAAAATGCTGGATCTTTTTAAAACACCATCTGTTTTGCTGGAACAGATATTTTGAGTTCTAGCAAATCAAAGCTCATGTCCCGTTTTCCTACACTTGCCCAAACAGGTCCTAGTGCCACCAATCTCATCATAGGGTCCATTGCAGGGGCCATCCTGGTGGCAGCTATAGTCCTGGGTGGGACGGGCTGGGGGTTTAAGTAAGCACCAGTCTGCATGTCTCTTCGCTCTAGGCAACACTATACCTGCAGCTTACACTGATATGGTTTGGGTTTCTGCTGCAGATACTGTAACAGGAGAGAAACGCTCTGCAGATGCCAACAAAGTGAACAACTGAGAGCTAGGGAAAATAATGCAGAACTCTGAGTGTTAAAACGTGGTTTAAATTTCACTGCAGCAGAAACTCAAACCAGCTTGTATGGCCCAGCTGAAATCCTGACCTGCATGTTAAAATGACACACAACTTCAGTTGTCATTCACCAAACTGGCATCTATAGCTAGGGAGACTGAATCTACATACTGCAGAAAATCTCTTGATTGATGTGGGGAATAGATAGTTTAGAATCAGCTGAAACTAACAGCTTTAAAGCTTTCAGACAATAATTAAATAAATTGTATGTCCTATGCAATTAAATGTACAATTAAATTCAGCTACAGTATTCTACTGCTGAATAATTAGCAACTGTTTCTACAGACCTCTATGCATTACCCGTCCGCCATATTGAAACAGTCAAAGCCGATCCGTGAGCACTTGAGAGCAAGTTGATTGTGAGTCTGCAACCTACAGTAGTAATTCACATTCATCAGTATCCATAGCCGCAATAGTCTTTAACAGCTGATTTTCACAAGATTTAGTTTATCATTCATGTTAAAATTCTGCATATGGTAAATAAAAAGGAATATTGGTTAAAGCTCTGAAAAATATTATTGATCAGAAAACCCTACAGCCAGATTGCTCTAAGCTTCTAATGAAAGCAGTGAATGTCTCAGGTTACATATGTAACCCAGTTCCCTGAGAAGGGAACTAGATGGCACCTCATGGCTTGACGCTATTACAATGCTTTTTATGATCTGGTTTCTAAAGCACGTTTACACGTCAACTGAGGATTGGCTGAACATGATTACGTAGCGAAGCAGCATGGTATGACACAAAGCAGCGTCTCGTTCCCCTCTCAGGGAGCCAGTTTACATACATAACCTGAAATGTTACCTTTCGAGTGGAACTCAACGCCGCATCATGGCTTGACGTTATTGAAACTTTAATATGAATGTCGTCACGCCACTGGACAATGCCTGCCCCACAAGGCTGTGTTTCTGCACAGACAGCTGTGAGCATGGGCTAATACCAGATCAACCTTGAAACCCTGGGGTTGAATCTGAATCTAGACTAAAATACCTGATAAATGTGTGCGGAGAGGACCATCCTGCCGCAACACAAACATCTTACAAAAGTGAGATTCACCATGAGGTTCCACATTTTTTCTGAAACTGACTCTAATGGCTCATATGGAGCTTCTGTTAACACTCCCAGGACCAATGCTAGGTCCCAGGATGAAATTCGTGACTTGCAAATAGGCCTCAGCCATCTGGAACCATTCAAGGACCGAGACCCCAGAGGATGCCTCCAAGCAGAAACCCCTTTTAAAGGTATATGGCTAGCTGAGATGGCGGGCACATATACGTTTATTGTAGACTGGGTCAAACCCGTTGACAGACATTCTTGAAGGAACTCCAGCACTGAACCGACTGGGCAGTTGACTGGGTAGTTGACTGCTCGCACCATGATATGAAAAGTTTTCTGATTTCCGGCCTGGGGTGATAGATTGTCCCTTGCACTTGAGACAGAAGATCTTTCTGAAGTGGAATCTGCCATGGAATGCCATCCAAGAGAAAAATCAGGTCAGAGAACCATACTTGGGCCGGCCAGAACTGAGGCACTATGAGAAAGTGGACTTGGTCTTGGCGCACCCTTGCTAGAACCCCCGGAAGCAGAGCCATCAAAGGAAAATGCCACGTCTATACCATGACATCCAGCCCCAGAGGAGCTGGAGGGTTTGAGGGCGAACCTGAGGGGACAGTGGGTTGTCTCCTTGGAGGCAAACAGGTTCACTTCCACTCTGGCATATGGACTCCATTACTTGTAAGTGGAGTCATCATTTCCCGGGCCTCAGCCCTTGTCTCGACAGGATATCTGCTTCAAAGTTTGCATGCATGCTTGAAAAGGGAATATAATTGCAGACCGCCCTTGTGATTTATGTAAGAGACTACAGATGTGTTGTCTGTGTGGATTAACACATGATAGCCCCTTAGGAGAGGGATGAAGTGTTTCAAGTCCAAAAACACTGCCCTCTAGACCAGTGGTTCTCAAACCTGTCCTGGCGTACCCCCAACACTGCACGTTTTCTTTGTCTCCCTAATAAAACACACCTGATTCAACTCATCAGCTCATTCACCCATGTTATAATGAGCTGATGAGTTGAATCAGGTGTGTTTGATTAGGGCGACAAAGAAAACGTGCAGTGTTGGGGGTACGCCAGGACAGGTTTGAGAACCACTGCTCTAGACTATTTATGCACCAATGAAGATTTAGGTCCCCCCAAATCCCACTGGCTGGACGACCATTGAGAACCGCACCCCATCCTGTGAGAGAGGCGTCCGTTGTTAAAGTCTTGTGACTGCAACAAACCCCAAGATCCTGGCTCTTGTTCAGGAACCGTGACTCCTTCCAAAGTCATAGAGCACGTAGCCCATGGTACGTGACCCTTGCAACCCTGAAGGGAAGGCTCAGAGGATGAAATCCCCTGCTTTTGTGCCAGAACTGAAATGGTCTTATGTGCCTAGTAGAATGATGTTGGCCACTGCCGCCATGAGACGTAACAGGCTCTGAACTTGAAGAACTGAGTGCTCCTGACCTAGCTTGATATCTTGAAAAGCATTTAGAATCGATTTTACACATGCAGGAGACAGACTTGCCTGTATTGTGGTTAAGTCCCAAACCACCCCAAGGAAAGTGAATCTCTGAGCTGGAGAAAGCACACTTGGCGTTCAATTTCAACCCCAACTTTTTCAAGTGGGCGAGCACAACATGTCAATGTTGTGCCGTCAGCTCTTTCAATTGAGCCAGTATCAGCAAATTGTCTATTTAGTTCAGCACACGGATGCCTTGGAGTCTCAAAGGAGCCAGAGCGCCATCCATTCACTTGGTGAATGTGTATGGGGATAGAGCTAGGTCAAAGGGAAGAACTCAATACTGGTATGCTTCTTTTCTAAGCCCCCAAAAGTGAATCTAAGAAACTTCCTGTGTTCTGGCAGAATCTCGATGTGAAAGTAGGCATCCTTTAGATTTATTATCACAAACCAGTCCTTGAACTGGATTTGCGACACAACTAACTTTAGGGTAAGCATCTTGAATCTGTATGTCCAGAGAGTACAGTTCAGGCACCTCAAATCTAGAATTGCATGCAACCCTCATCTTTTTTGAGCACAATAAAGTACCGGCTGAAGTCCCTCTCTGGAAGGGGTACACTTTCTATGGTCCCTTTTGCCAAGAGAGACTGTAGTTCTTGTTTGATGAAAACATTCCTGACTCCCGACGTACCACTGTAGCTACAACGCCATTGAATCGAGGTGGATGGAAGGCAAACCAAATCCTGTAAACTTTCCTGAGATATGTTTCAGCACCCACTGACATATGTTTGTTAGTAGCTGTCACACTGCCACAAACTGAGGGATAATTTTTATGATTAGGGATCATAACAGAGGGACAGAGGGATAATTTTTATGATAGCACTGGCCTGCTCGGTGCCCTGAATCAGCAAACTGGCAGGGACCAACTGTGTCAACTGTTTACCATCCTAGAAGATCCTGTCTCCCCCAGGATGGCTGTGCCTGAGTGTGCTTCCCGGTCCCCTTTGTGAGGGGAAATAGGGGCCGCCACGTTGTCATTCTGTTCTTCCCTCCTATCACTGGCCCTGGCCTGGAGTGGCTGGTGGATGGTGTCGACTCCTGGATATGGCGAGGGATTTATTCCCTGAACGTTGCTAGCAGTTTCCTAGACTCTTGGTATCTGTTGACGATGGTGTTGACAACATTACCGAACAGGGCAGAAGGCGAGATTAGGGTGTTCAGGAGAAAAGCCTTGTCTGTTTCCTTGATCCCCATGAGGTTTAGCCACAGATGTCGCTCCATAACAACCATAGCAGCCATTGAAGGGTCATCGGTGTGACCATCTGCTTAGTTGCACGGAGGGCAAGGTCTGTGGCCCTGCATAACTCATTAACTGCATTCAGGGAAAATTCCTCTCCATAATCCAATTCTTAAAGCAGGTCTGCCTGGTAAGTCTGCAAAACTGCCATGGTGTGCAGGGACGCACCAGCCTGACCTCCTGCCACGTAAGCCATACCCACAAGGGCCGAAGTGACCCTGCAAGGCTTGGTGGGTAAGGCAGGTTTCCTCCACAATGATGCACTTGAGGGAGGGAGACAGCCTGCAAGTGTCTCGGCGCCCTCGGCGCCTCCCGTATTCATGTCATGCATACCAACCACCATAGAATATGTTAAGGTGGCCTGCGTATACACTCATGCAGAGTACAGATTCCTCCAAGACCTAGATAAAGGAAATGCCTGTGAGGGTACTTATTTAAAGTATGACAAAAGATTATTAAAACATAATGATTTAAAATGTAAATATAATGTAAAATGTACTTACACAGTCAAAAAATATACTCGAAATACACTTAAATTACTTTTATTTAAAAAATACTTTTGTGGTATTGTGGTAATGTGGTATTTTTGAAAATTCATTGGTTTTTAATGTGACTGAGTATTGTCTGAAATGTTGATGTTCCAAGATGGCGGACGCGTTGGCGTATCTGGAGTAGTCTAATGTGGTATCTAGAATAGATATCTATGCATACAAAGTTTTGACTGGTCACTAACTTCCTACTACGAGCTTCATATTCACAATCAGTTTTAAAGGGCTTTTTCACCCAAAAATGAAAATCCTGTCATAATTTACTCACCCTCTTGTTGTTCCAAATGTATGACATTCTTTCCAGAGTGCTCTTTTCTACACAATGAAAATGATATGTAATTGTATAGTGATTTGATTAGATTACGATCCTTTATCTTATGATTGAGATGCATCATGAAATTTGAAACTGAGTCGCATTTCAATCAGATCGGATTCAGTTAGCTGTCAAACATAATGTAAAAGTAACTGGAGAGACAGTTTGCACTTTACCGATATTGCACTAAATGATACATCAGACTCGGCATTCACGTCTCAAAAATAGAATTTGGATAATTTGTGCTTGACTGAAAAAAGAAATTCATCCAGGTTTGGAGGGTTAGTAAATGATGACTGAATTTTCCTTTTTGAGTGCACTGTTCCTTTAAGTGATGAAGTGTGTGGGTAAGTACTGGAGAAGTGTGGCGAGACATCATGTTAACCCTTGCACTCTCTTTCAGTCTTGTGTAAACTCAAGATGAGAGCAGGGTATCAGCCTTTGTGACATGACACGTGCTCTTCACTTCCTGTCTCCTTGCGGAGCTGCTGGCTGGCAAACCCACCTGGTACAGACAGCTCTCACTGGCACTGGTCTGCATGGCCACGTCCAGAAATGCTGGCATTTCACTCTCGCACACAATTATCCCATCTGCATGGGGCTGTCCAGGAAATGCATCATTTTGGATGGGCGTTCACACTGACAGTGATTCACTACGTCCGCTGGAGGTTGCCAAATCACGGTAGTGTTAGTAGATGTTTCTACTCGACTGCAATGTGCGTCAACTGTAGGTGGATCATGTTTGATTTATTCCCTTTGATAGTCTGGTCGATGACTTGGCGCTTCAATTTTTAATCTGGAATATATATTTATATTATAGTTGTGCAACCCACATGCAGAAAAAAAGACATAAAACAGGAACTGATATCAGAGAACCCCTGCAGACCCTCATGACTGTGTGTCAATGAATACGTTTACATGTGCACCAATTAATCGCAGTGAGATGTTTACATGACACGAGCAAACCCCTTCACTCCCGGTTATGTGCAGATTTCATTATTCGGATTATTCGCTATTTCTTTTTTTTGCCATTTGCCACTTTAATCAGAGTGGAATATAGGCCTATGCCATTATAGTGTTTTACATGCCTGTTTATTGCAATTAAAAATGCCATTAATTGCATTGAGGGTTCATATAAACATACTCAATGTCATCATATCTAGTAAAATATCACATAATTTAACTCTTTATATTCATAATTTGGTAAGCTAATGTAATAAAATGGCATATGCCAGTAAAAAAAAAAAAAGATTATTGCAATGTGTGCTCTCTCACATGTATTCAAAATGCACTTTGGTAACACTTTATAATAAGGTTATTAACATTATCATTTGCTCATATGAAAAGTTAATAAAAATACAAATGTTCATCGTTAGTTCAAGTTAACTAATGTAGTGTCACCATTACTTTTTGCTGGATGGCTAGAGCACATGACATTTTAGAGTGACTCAATTTAAAACTAAATAAATAAATAAAAATTGTATTGAACAACATTTAAAGGTTTTTCTTACTATATAAAACCAACATAGATACAAAGTGTACATTTCTACTACATTTTTAATAATTTTTTTTTTTTTTTTTTTTTATCTTGGACATGCTGATTTGTCACATGATTGTCACCTCAAATCTCCAACTCTAACTGGTTGCTTGGTCCCTGCAATGTGCTGTCAGTGTTAACGCCCTGAAGACCGACACCTCTTCAGTTCCTCTTCATGAACACTGAGTGTGTCTGTTCTTCTTGAAGCAGTGCATTTCCACTGAATTAGTCCATTGCCAGCCTTTCGCTCTTTATGTCCTTGTCCGCTGACATGAGGCTTGTTCTCTGTAACGCACATTGTTCTGCTTCAGTTCCACAATGTGTAAACTGAATACAAATTTACTACCCAAGCAACACATTTCAGTGACCATGTGCAGTTAAACTATATAATTGGATTATTCTTATTTGGATACTGTGGAGCTGAAACAGAGTCAAATTTCTATCTCAAAAACATCAGTGTTTTGTTTCCCAATAACTTTTTTCTTCTTTCCTCTTCTTCCAAACAACAAGAAACGTCAAACGGAAGGGATATGATCCAAGTGCTTCTGCCATCTAGAAGGAACGCTCCAATCTCCGGAGCTTCTGTATTCTGGCATTAGTTATACTTGAAAATATTATACATAATAGTGAATAATTCAACCAACAATACCTTAGTTGTGTAGCTCCACCCCCTTTTATAAGCTCCACCCTCTCTCTCAGAGCCAATTTATTGACATATACCCCCCTCTCCCCCAACAGCCAATCAGATCATTTTTACATTACAGAAGCATGACAACGGCCTGGCCTTGGCACCTCTTTGAAGGTTTTGCATGGCTAATGCCCATATTCAGCAGAATACAACATAACAACCTTTGAAGAACATAATTGTTTTCAACACGATCTCAGACCCCCATAATTTTGATTGTTTAATCGACAGAAGTAATTGATAGCTGCATGGCTTAGTCTTAGAGAGACATGTTGAGTAGAATTATGGGATGGACTTGATTCTACATATAAATGGCCAGATAAATCTATAGGAATAGTTCATAGAAAAGTAAAAATTCTGTCATTATTTAGTCACCTTCATGTTGTTCCAAAACTGTGTGCCTTTCTATCTTCAGTGTGGCACTAAAGAAGATGTCAAGCAGAATATATTGGCAACTCTTTGTATACTGTGAAAGTGAATGGCAACAAGCTCTAGTAAGGTTAAAATAGCACAGTGAAAGTACCATAGTACACTCTGGCACAAGGCACAGCAGAACTACACGTTTACATTGAAGACACCGGACAGACAAAGAACTGAACGGAACGGAGGGTTTAAGTACATAGACCAAACGATGGAGCGAGAGACATAAGAGTAGATGATGACAGAATTTTAATTTTTGGGTGAATTATCCCTTTAAGATGAATAACATAATTTTTTTAAATATCTTTCTAATTCATTATTATTATTATTTATTTTTTTTAATTTACGGAGCACGTTTAGTGCCCATTTTTAGGAATGTTCATGACTAAATTGTTATACTTTTTTTTGTAAACATTAATATGTTAATATAAGTGAAGGTTGATTTCAGATAAATCCTGTACATTTAATAGTGTGTGTATGTTGTAAGTTGTCTGTTATTGTTGGTCTTTTGCTCTGATATGGGGCTGTGCAGCTGAATGTAAGTGATCTATAGATGCTGTACGTCACCATCCACTTTGAATGAGGAGGTGATTCTAAGCCAAAGATCTAATGGAAAAAAAGTGAGTTTCCAATGTAATACACAGCACTTTATAGTGATGTTTTTCCCTCTGCTGGGGCGAGGTATTATTATGGTAACTGATCACCTGAAATTAGGGATGCACCGATACGATACCAGTATCGATACAGCGCTCGTGTACTCGTATACTCATAAAAATGCTCCGACACCACGCATCGTGTGTACAGTGTTTGTGTCCAGACAAAGAAACACTGACAACAGAGATGGGGATAAAAGAGAAGGCTGTCTATAAAGTAAATGTATCTAATTAGTGAAATATTAAACAAAATATAGAAATGCCTCTATAGCTGTGATGCACGAGTTGATAAGCGAAAAACGCGCAGTGGATTGAGCGTGCAGCGGCTTGTCGAGCTCATCCCTTTTTCAGACATCAGTGGAAAGTTTGTGATTTGGTTGAATATGGTGAAGAAAGGAGAGAGAGAGAGAGCACTTCTGTTGCATGCTCTTGGTTGCTGATCATTCACTCAGCACACATGCATCATTTGGATTAAAACTAAATCGTATATGTAAGTAAAACATGAACTGTTGAACATGAACGAGTGGTTCCCTACATAGAGTGGTGTAGGTATGACATCACTTTGTAGGCCAAAACACGGTTAGCATTTTAGCACTTCCGGTTCCATCGTCCCGAAGTCATTAAGTTTTTTGAATGGGGTGTTTGGTTAAATGGCTAAAAATGATTTTAGTTAAATGGCTAAAATAAGGTCATCTTGTCCGAAGACACAGGCGTGGGGCCGGCCATCTGCGACCATCTTGGCTGAGGGGTCACGGGATGGAGTTTATGTGTGTGCTACCCACATACACAAAATAGCCGTGGCCATGATGATCAGCGCTGTATCGGACTCAGGCACGGCGGCCATCTTGTTCGAGGACTCTGGAATAGAGTTCTCAACGGGCCTGAAAATAACAACCCAACCCGACCCGGCCCGTGGCTTTTAAAGCCCGGACCCGATGTAACCCGACACATCAACATGAATTATCTGCCCGAACCCGGCCCGCGGCCTGACGCCGCGTCGGATTTTTTTTTTCTCATACACGTATTATCATGACCAGCAGACGGAAATTCAAATCAACCTTTAATGTTCATGCCTTTTAACAATACAAACAACTGAAACAATAAACTTTAAATATATAAATAGGCTGTAGTAGCGACGGTGAATTCACCTGAGGCAAGTTTACTTTTTACCAACTCCATCTTCTTCTCCAGGCTAAAGGCGTGCACGCAGCGGCGTCAGGTCTGCCCCCGCCCCTCTCCGTGATGCGCTTGCACGCAGCAGCCAGACTTTCTTTACGGTGAACAGTAGCGATGATTAATAAATGGTTTTTTTTTTTTTTCACTGACTGGAAAAGATTAAGCCCGAGGTCCGACCCGACCCGTGTCATTTGATTATATTTTCGACCCGAACCCGCGGGTCCCGTCGGGTTTGTCGGGCCGACCCGACCCGACCCGTTGAGAACTCTACTCTGGAAGGGCAGCCATGACAAGCAGAGGCTCTGGAAGGGTGACCTTGACGTGAAGAAGCTCAGGCTAGGTAGGCATGACATGAAGAGACTTGGACTTGGCAGACACGACGTGGAGAGGCTCTGGTGTGGGAACCAAAGGACAGGGATGTACATAAAACACAGGACTAGCAATCATCAGACTTGGGCATGCTGGTGACTGTGAAGAACGTTTAGGGGAAGCGTCCTTCTCAACCTCCCTGACTGTGAAGGAGGACCCAGTCAACTGCAGTGCATAATCTAGAATCTGAATGAGTGAGCCTCAAGGACCATCACGGATGAGAGTTGATTGATAATATTCATTTAGTCCATAACAGAAAAAAAAATCTATGAGAGCATAGTCTGGGAGGCTAGAAAAATTGGAAATGTTCAAGAAGCCCTGGATATGGTCCTCGAGTGGTCGATTACCTTGATGTAGGCGGATGATCTGAACTGCTGGATCTATAGGGACTAGGTCTTCTTTAACAAAACTGCTCCGAGACTCGAAGGTTCAGGATCCAAACGCAGTATTTATTGAACAGGGTAATCCAAAAACGTAATCCAGATAACATACAAGTGGTCATAAACACAAAGTAAGCAGTTCAAACAAACAAACAAACAAAAAAGGCAGAAAGGGGAATCCAAGAAATGGGCAAAGTAAAAAAAACAAGAACACAGGGAGAACAGAGAATGCTCAGAATTGCAGTAGAGACACTAAACAACTAACAAGACTTTGCAGGGAATGAATGTGAAAACCAGGCTTATATGGGGTGAGCTAAACAAGGTAAAGAGTGCCCTCTGATGGTTATCCCGGGCACTCTCACTGGTGATCATTACACCAACAGGGGGGTCTCGGCCCACAAGGGGGCCTCAGCGAGCTCTGTGGGGGGTCGCATCATATTTTTGAGTAGTGATCATTAAAGCTGCAGTCTGTAACTTTTTTTGTGTTCAAAATTTACATAATGAGCAAGTATATCATGGATCCATTTTCCAAACAGTGTTTTTGGAAGCCCTAAATTAATTTAGGAGCCCTAAAATATTTTCTTGGGAAAAACGGGGTCTCAGACAATAAAAGGTTGGAAACCACTGTCGTATCGGACTCGTTCTGGGGAAAAATGGTATCGGTGCATCCCTACCTGAAATACATGCAATAACCCTGATCAGTCCTTTAAATATACCTTGTTACATATGCTTAACGTAATTGTAATTGTACACCCAATCTGTTGGTCAAGACATATTATTCAGACCTTATTATATGGCCTTTCTCGTCCATCTCCCTCAGCTGTCAGTGCTGCTAACCCTACTGGAAATGATTGCTTTGCTGCATGAATTCACTATATTGGGCATATTACTCCGTAAGTATGAAGTACAAGTGCCCAACCCCATAGGAATATGTATATTAAATACAGAAACTGTGCTGTGCTGTTTGTGCATGTCAGCTACAAAACTTTTATTTACTGTACTATGCAAAATAATTTGATGCACAGAGTGAAGGGTTAAAACAGTAAAATACCACATTGAAGTATCACAGTTGACCCTGTTTTTTTAGCCATGATATGATAGTTATGCTGAGCTTTACATATCAGGAAAAATAACATCTTTATTGCTCATTATCCTTTAATAAAAATGAATGAATGTATTTCCTTCTGTTAATAAAAAATACTTCCCAGGTACTTTTTCACATTTGAGGTTTCAGGTGCGATTTCGGACACTTGCCTTTTATATTTTCTCTGTTTTTCATCATCTCTGTTCATTAGCCTAAATGTTCCTCCATTTACCTGCTGCTGTTACTCTGAACTACAGTATAGAGAAAGTCATTAAAATAAACAATAAAATCAACAGTATTTTATACCTCTGCCTGTGGTTTCTCATGTTTATTTAATCTGTGATATTTTCCATGGTTTCCACAATTCCACCATTTAAGATGGTGAGCTGTAAATAATCCATCATTGGTTTATGATTTACATAGGCATAAGGAATAACAGTAAACATGTTTTGTTCCAGATGAGCCAATCTTAAGGTATTTTCTTAAGGTAATTAAATATTACTCTGAGATTCTCCGAAACAAATGGTATTTCAGCCCGCCAAAACGGACGGGGTTGACTGTCTAAGTCGGCGCTGAATGACATATTGTCAGAATCTTTCGTCTGAGGAGTGGTAGCATCAACTCGTGTGCAAGCATAGTAGCATGGCCAACACATTCTCACTCGCAACTCGTCACATATGGAGGCTTGGTCAGGACCCCTTGGCATCACTTTTTTATGGGTACACCTTTGGCGTAATTTTTCAACATGCAGGGTTTAACAACGCTCAACTGCAGGTCAAACAGCATTCAGAAGTGAGTTTAACAACGCTCAACTGCAGGTCAAACAGCATTAAGATGTGAGTTTAACCACGCTTCTGTAACCCGCACAAGGTTACTAGAGTGCAACCCTCTACTCTGCCAGAGGGTGGCGCGTACACCCCGGGGAATTTTCTAAAAAAAACAACACACCTTTCCTCCGGTGCAGACATTGCCAGAAAGCATCAAGGACTGGTTGAAAGCTGTGAGAGAGAGAGTTAAGCCGCATGACTCTGCGAGCTCCTCAAGATACCTCCGATTGGTTTTTAGAGAGGGATAGATCATCTGAATCTGACCCTGGCGGTCAGTGGCGAGCCAACCGCAGAAGTCAGTGAAGGAAGGAAGCCGGCTTAGGTAGGCAGGGAATGTAAATAACTGTCTTTTATTTTGTATAATACATTTCTCAAACTTACCTGTTTTGTGTTGTCTGTTCTCTGCTGACCTTTTACTACTTCAGGCTCCGTAGTCGTACCTAGAGTTTCTGATATTAGCCCAACTTTAATTCATAGCTAATTCAATTAGTTATCAGTTACACTTACCTGACGCGGGTTACACTCCAAGCCACGTGCAAGTAAGCAGTTTAAGCAATATCTTGTCAGAGGTGATGCATGCTGGATATTTTATTTTTATCGGAGGTTGGTTTATATTGATAAAGAATGATATGACAATAAAGAATCAGTCTGAATATATAATATGCTATGATTGTGTTCAATTAATTCATGTTTTTTTAAATGTATTTATATTTATTAAATCCTCTAAATTAATAACGCTGACATCATTGTATTAGGCGATCCCAAGGTCCATTGCAATTCTCCACTCGGTAAGTAGAAGAGTTAATTAATAGAGATGGAGACAATTCTTAAATTTACACATCAAAAACTGTTGAATCAGCACAGGAGGTTGTGTTTAGAAACTTTAGACATGTAAGGTGGCAATTTCTTATGACTAAATGATAGAAGACATTATAGAAAATATAGCTGGCTGCACCAAATGTGCAGGCTAGCAAAGTTAGCTAATTCAATTCAAGTTCATTTTTGTTGCATGTAATCATCCAAGGTACAATCATAGGGGAATGTAAGATTTTCATTTTTACATTAACTCACAACTACTATTAAGCCACTTCAGCCAACATTATAAATGTTCAGATGAAGAACAGTGTTGCCAGATTGGTTTGTTTTCCAGCCCAGTAATTGTTAAAAATCCAAGCAAAATTATATAATAAATGCCCAAACTGTCACGGCTCGACCAGATCTACAGACTCCATCCACTAGTTCACTCTCCCCTGATTACTAATCACCACACCTGTACCTCGTCACCTGTTCACTATATACATTCACTTGTCTGATCTTGTCTTTCCATGGACACACAGACTATACCTCGATCCTTACCTGTTATCCTCGTCTTCCGATCCCGTTCCACGAACCTGCTCTCATCGTCAGTGTCAGTGACTCTCTTCCACGTCTGCCATCAGCCTCGTTCCGTTCTCTACCTGTGAAGGACAATACTGTTATTCATCAGCTAAGTTCCATTCAACTATCTTCATTGTGTTCAACTCACCTTTTACATCTGCTGGTTTCCGTGCTTCTGTTCATAATAAACTTCAGTTACATTATACTCACCTGTCTGCTTCATCACTCTCCGTGACACAAACATTATCTATGATAAACAATATCAATTAATTCATAACAAAAACATTATTGTGGCTCATCACAAATTTTCAATATTAAATAATAAATAAATTGAGTTTAATTTGTTCTTTCAGAGGCTAAATAGGAGTCTATGTTGAACAGTGCAACTGTAAAATTATTTACCCTTTCTGTCCTTTGCCTTAAAATAACAAAATTCCACCTGCCCAAGTCTATTTTATCACACATAGTGTTAACCAAAACCAACTATTTGCTATTCGAATCAACAATGGAGTTTAAAGAATACGATCGATGGACCGAGAACGAAGGTAAGGCTTTATTTGTTACGTAAAGTATACGCGGATGCAAGATGCAAGTAAAAGATTCCTTTATTGGAAAATAGCAACTCAAAGTCCAACACCGCTGACAGCAGGAGAGTGGTGACGCAGGGACTTCGATGGGCAACCCCGGAATGATGAGTGATGATCAGAGTGTAGAATCCACGAAGGAACTAGAAACAGGAATCCAGCCCGGCACGTAGTACTCAAAAGCAGACGAGAGAGCACACGAGGAGAACAGGAAACCGGTAACGACACGGGGAAGCTCCAACAACAATCTGACAAACACAAGACGAAAGACAAGGCATTAAATAGGCTGGCTGATGGAATGCAGCTGGTGCTGATTAGGGAATCAGGTAATCAGTGTAACGCCCACATGAAACACTCAGTACGAACACCACACACACACACACACACAAGACGAGAGAGAGACAGTGGATCTAACAACCATGACATTATTAAGCTTTTATATGTGGAGGATGAAATCCAGTGGGAAATGTAAAGTCGCATGCAGGCCTACGTCACCAGACTAATTTCCTAAACTTCACGGTACTTTAGACCCCGATGGAAATGCAGACAGCAACAGGTCTGGAGGAAAAAAAAGTTCCCGGGACAAATTGGTCCGGGTATTTTTCGGTGGAAACCAGGCTATTCAGAACACTGAAAAAAACAGGCCTTCTTCCTTAAATAAAGGTAGATGTCATGAAGTTTAACCTGAGATGTCCACAAATATACATAAATATAATTGAGTGATGATTGAGCATTATTGAAAGCTCTAGCGTAAGTTCTGCCAGGAAGACTCAATTGTTATGTCACTTATTACCTTCACATCTATCCAATCATGTTCTAATACTTGTAGTATAAAAGATACTTACACATGTCTGAGTTTGCAGATGCTTACACCAACATTTACCTCCATCCTCCTCACCACCACCGGGATGGTCCCTGTCCATACCTCCCAGGGGGTCGGCTGCGCCCCTGCCTTCGTCTTCAGGCAGGAAATGCAGATTCTGTTACCCTCGGATAGCGAGCTACAGACGGGGCCAATGCCAAAGAACCTCATAATATAAAACTTGCTTGCTCTTGCTGGTTTGTTAATAAATTAATGTGTTTTTTTTTACGTCATTTTGCCTCCCGAGTGTTTCTGGTAGAACTGATCACTGCATGAAAAGTGGGATTTTCGACAGTTACCGGCACTGTAGATTGTCGTGGAAGTTCAGGTTTACGACTGCAAACGGCAATTTACAGGCAACACTGCAAACTGTCGGAAATTGTCGGAAATTGACGTGGGACTTGCTTGCCCCGTGACCCCCCTCCCTCTAATGCTTTAACATGTAAATGAGACTGCTGTGAGCTTTACAAATGCAAATGAGGGTAGCAGGGGGAGTTTTATCCTAGGTGACTCAAAGGTATTAACTTAATTCTAAAAAAAATACAATATTTATTTATAACGCAAAATTAAAAACAGCCAAGGCTGACCAAAGTGCTGTACAGGGCAATAGATAAAATGCAGGGCAGAAACAGGACAATTAAAAAAAAAAAAAAAATAGTTGTGTCAAGGGGTATTAAAGTTTTCAAGGATGTTTTGAAGATGGAAATTGAGGGAGCTAGTCTGATATAGAGGGGTAGACTGTTCCAAAGTTTTGGGCCAGCAGTCGCAAAAGTGCAGTCGCCTCGTTTTTTAAGTCTGGATCTGGGCACGATGAGAAGACAGTGATCACTGGATCTCAAAGTACGAGATGGAGTGTACAGGCAGAGGAGATTGGTCAGGTATTGGGGGGCCGGTTTGTTAAGAGCTTTATACACAAATAGTAAAATTTTCAAATCAATCCTGAATGTGACAGGTAGCCAGTGGAGTTTGAATAAAATAGGGGTGATCGACTCATATTTGCGTGTCCCGGTGAGAAGTCTAGCTGCTGCGTTTTGAACTAGCTGTAGACGAGAGAGAGAGGCCTGAGATAGCCCAAAATAAAGTGAGTTACAATAGTCTAAGGCCATCCTTAAAAATATTCTTGTTTGCCGTAACCCGACCGACCCTGTCAATTTAGTAGCCTACCGACCCAATTATTTATTTTTTCCCCCTTTTAGTCCGACCGACTTGCCGGCTGAAACTTGTGTTAAGACCGACCGCTTTTTTGTAACTCTTTAAACAACTAATATAAATGCAATAAAATAATATTAGTTATTAAGTATTGTGAATATAAATTCCGTAGGCCTGCATACAAACATAAGCTATAGCAGTGTGATTTTTATTTCAAAATAAGAGATTTTTGTTTAACAGTAACACCAGTGACACAACTCCAGGGGACCACTACTTTCATTATAAATTTTATAATATGTATTCTGCATTTTTTTTATATATATCATTTACATAATATATTTGATAGTTATGTATACATTATTGTATTTTAAATGGTGTAAAAATCTGTTATTGACCTCAAAATAAAGCATTTTCCCTCTGTACATGACTGTGGGGACGAGCACTTCTGTGGTGCTTGAAATTCTATATAATTCATAAAAATCAAATATTGCCACATTGATGGCTCAATAGGGTGTAATTGTTCAAATAACATATTGTTTTATTTTAAAATGTAAAGAAATTGTAACCCTAAAGTGTTTTTTAAGTGTAATATTTCTGTAAAGGCTAGGGACAGAAAAATGGACATTTTCATAGAATGACCCTCTTACATTTTAGCTTAAATTGATATATTTAATGAAAGTAGCTAGATTAGTTACTATGTGTCATTAGCAATAGCCAATGTTATGTAAAAAAGACACAAAACCATTTATTTCAACAATTAATTTCAATCGGGCTTTGCCACAAAGGTAAAATGTGCATTCCATGCAAACAGCATCACAATCTCTTAGAGCCCAACCACTGTGCATAATACAACACGAACAGAAGATTGTATTTGACTCATGCTGCATACACATACGCAATGACAAGAATTATGCCTACTGTACATATAGAGTTACAACTACGATTAGAGTTGTTTACATAAAATGTACCTCGTTTCTATTTTGCATTAAAAATGTTTGTGGCCCCTTTAAGAAATCCCTCTCTTCTCGCGATACTATTCACTTGTGCTGGACGCGTGCGCGCGACCAGAGAATGGCAGCCATTTTTCATTGTTCAGGAGAGCTCCATGACGGTGCGTGCATCGATCGGATTATGTGTTATACGTTCTTCTTTCTTGGTAAATATTACTCCAATATCTTTAATATGCACAAATAAGTTGTGAAGCGAAGTTAAAAGAACATTTGATGTGTACATTTTTGTTTATAGATTTATTTGGAGCGCATGTGTGACGAGGGAACCTCGTGGTGATCGGACGGTAAAGGATTGGGTATGTACGTTTTATGGTTTATGGGGGAAATTACTGATGGCATGTTTATTTGATAAATCTGTTAATGAGTTGAATCTATATTCTGTGATTATACAGTATAACTTTATGGTTAAATGCATATTTCTGGTTCTGCATGGCATGATTAAACGTGGGTTGTGGCTTTGTTAAAGTGCTTTTATTTCTCTTGTAACTTAGGCCTAAGTTTCCTCAGCCACTGCCGTATTCCAGTTTGTGTTATCGTATTTAATTGTAGCCTAACATATTTTAGTTTGGAGAAATCAATTTAAATCTGACCAGTTGCAGTGTATTACACTGCATTTCAGTTTGAATTGAGTTAAGTATTCTGTGGATTTGGGCATTGATCCACTGGTTAAGCTTTTTGTGACATTTGATTGTCATCTTCAAATTTACTGTAAACTGTTTCTACAATTTCTTTTCTTTTTTTTTTTTTAACTAGTGAAATCTATTTTTTTTTCTTGTGAAATCTCTTCGAACAAGGCAAACTTTTTTCTTGCTTCCATTGACCGCTGTCACTTATTTTAAACAGCAGTCAGAATAAAACCCCAATTTCAAAAAGCATAGTTTGCTTCCGGTGTGTATTTCTGCAATTTCACCCGGTTGCATTTTTTCTCCTTTGTTTAATTTTACTGTGACTTATGTTGTTCTTATTAATTTTACTGTGACTTATGTTGTTCTTATTAATATCACTCTCAATTAATTGTTTTCCAGAGCCTTTAAGACATATTACACGACAGTGCGCAGGAGCTTCAGGTACAAACAACCAGATCTTGCATTGCAGGCGGAAGCTGTGGTGAATTCAGCTCGGAGTCGAGCGAGAAGAAAGACGGTAAGATTTATTTGATTAGATTTGTTTTTGGTCAATGTGACTATTTTTCAGGTGCATTAATAGATGTGTGTTGTCCATACGCAGTGCATTGCGCAGTATTGATTGTCTTTATTGGTTTTAACAGCTGCTAAAAGCGAGACAGAGTGTGCTAGCTGAGGATGAGGTGGGCCTTCGGAAGTGTGCTACCATAGACCTGATGTCTGATGAGGAAGACGGCATCGTCTGCGGGGTGTCTGGATGGATTGTGCGACCTCCGTCCTGTCGCAGCCAGGAGCTCACCGAGCTCTGTGCTACGCTGCAGTCGAGATTAGAGGCGACTCCAAAGTACAGAGCAACGCACCACAGACGTCTGCAAAATGGACCGAATTCAGACAGAATGCCGCTAGTTACCTGCAGCTGTATTTTGTCAGGCCTTGTGAAATGTAAGAGTTTTTCATGATTTCATCATAAAGCAAGAGGTCATGGGATTGATGGCTATTATTTGTTTAATAATTGTAAATAATCCTGTAATTTACAGGAAGCAGTATGCCATCTTCTCAACTCTGAGACAAATTGTGGGAGCTACGAACTGGAGCAAGGTAAAAAAAATAAATAAAAGAATCTTACATTCTTTTATTTTTTTACTTTCATAAAAACTTACAAACATTTTAAAGGTAAGATTCAAAGAATATGCTTTCATTCTCTTGTATAAGAAAATAGATCCGTTATAGTTTACGATCTTAATCATACATTTTGTTTCCATAGAGTAACCTCGCCTCATAACGAGGGCGTAACCTCACATTTACTCAGAGCTATGTCTGCAAGTCCAGATTTTCATGACGCTGATCATGACGACATTGTAAGTAACTTTTACTATTTTCTCCTTGTTTCATTTTACTGTGACTTGCGTTGTTTTTATTCATATCACTCTCATTTAATTGTTTTCCAGCTGCCTGTAAGACATACTACGAGACTGTACCTGAAGCTCCTGCGTACTAACAACCAGATCTGGCATTGCAGGCCGAAGCTGTGAAGAGTTCAGCTCGGAGTCGAGCGAGAAGAAAGGGTAAGATTTTTAGTCAATGTGACTATTTTTCACGTGCATTAATAGATGTTTTGTGTCCATACACAGTGCATCACAGTACTGATTGTCTGTATTGGTTGTTTTTACAGCTGCTAGAAGCGAGACGGTGTGCTAGGTGAGGATGACGTGGGCATTTGGAAGTGCGCCACCATAGATCTGATGTCCGATGAAGTTCAACCACCAGCCAGGAGCTCACAGAGCTCTGTGCTACACTGCAGTCGAGATTAGAGGCGACTCCTAAATACAGGGCAACGCACCACAGACGTTTTCAAAGTGGATCGAATTCAGAGAGAACGCCGCTAGTCACCTACTACAGCTCCGAAGATGAAAACAGACACTGAGCTTCCAATTTGTTGTGTGTGCAGATGATCTATGCTTTGTACATAGGTGTATATTGTTTTGTGTCTGTGCTAATAAAGCTCTTTCTTTGAATAAACAGCATGTCCCTGGCAAATTTTCCATTCCTTTATAAATTCATGTCCTTGATGGTAATAATAGTGTAGTCCATAGGTTAACAATGACATGAATATACCACAGAATAGCATATTATGAATATAAAAAAATAATTTATATATTATTATTTATATGAATATTATAATTTTTTGAATTTTTAATGAGCGAGGGTGACCAATAGTAACAGATCTGCCAACCAATCACGAGTGATTTTTCTTGTTTAAACCACGCGGGTTCAACCAATAGTGAGTGAGGAAATTCAAGCCTTTCTCTGGCGGGAGCTGCTATTCATATGGTAATTAGAGCCATTCACACCTCCGGCGCGAGCGCTCTGCATACGTCATGGTTCGTTTCCGGCAATATTCGGCACAGACGAACGCGACGTTCACAGGCTGTAAATTGTCGTTAACTGCCGAAAATTAGGGAGATTTGGGGTCGGAAATCCCAATTTTCATGCAGTGGATGTTAACAAGCAGATTCACTGAAGAAAAGAGAAACAACAAGAACTACCACTGACTTCAAGACAGGGTCAGATGAAATCAACTGAAGATAAAAGAAGACATTAAAGGGGTCATAAACTGGATTATTTTATTATTTTATAATGTTTCCTGGGGTGCCCTTATAATGTTAGTATGATTTTTGCATCAAAAATTGTCATAATCTGAAATAAAAGGCATGTTTCCAAGCCTGATTTTAGCCTCTGATTTGAACACTCTGTTTGAAGGGGCGTGTCTGCTGTGAGACTTCAGTGTAAACGCCCACTGCTGTGATTGGCTGCTGTGAGACTTCAGTGTAAACGCCCTCTGCTGTGATTGGCTGCTGTGAGACTTCAGTGTAAACACCCACTGCTGTGATTGGCTGTGAGACTTCAGTGTAAACGCCCACTGCTGTGATTGGCTGCTGTGAGACTTCAGTGTAAACGCCCACTGCTGTGATTGGCTGACAGCTGTGCATATGAAATTGCTAGCATTACATGTGGAACACTCTCAAATACTTTTACTACGTTTTTACTATTACAGCTATCGAGATTAACGAATCGTAAGAAGTTTTTAAAGTATTTAGTCTATTTCATCACATTAAAGGTTGCCGTGATGAGCATTGAGCAGATGAAAGACAGTCTGTTGATCGTGAAAGAATTGATTTTCTTGCTCAGACAAAAGCTGATATAAAACTCACCCTACAATAAAGCAATAAAATGCACCCTGGACAGAAGATCGCAAAGAAAGAGCACAGGACATTGTCTTGTCCAAACTTTTCTCCTTCCTTATCTCTGCATCCCCCTCTCCCCCTCTCCCCCTCCCTTCCTTTCCCCCTGATTCAAGTCACTAAAAGTTCACTGAAAATGTCTATATATCACATATGATGTATCTTGTGAATCTATTGTTCTTCCTTTTAATGTTTGGTATCATTTTAAATGTCTCAGTGCGATTGGTAAAATGGTCTTAATTTCATTGCAGTCATTGGCATTATGAGAAAGATTTAAAACTCAGGAGAATTCTGTTCTCCTCTTTGGGTGTTGTCTCTTCAAGATACTTCTGCACTCTCACTAATGCTTTCACCAAATAACAATGCAAACATGACGTAAATACAGTAAGAGCTTCGTTGTGCAGTTTAACAGCGTCATAACATAACGAGAAAGATCAAGGAAATGAACCCTTAAAGCCCAATTTATACTTCTGCGTCGAACATACGCCGTAGCTACGTCATAGGCTGTGTGTAGCGCACGTACCCTTCGGCGTACCCTGACGTGCACCTCTCCAAAAATGTAACAACGCGTCAACTCTACGCGGACGCAATCGCTGTGATTGGTCTGCTAGGACCGCTCCCTCGGGTTTCACATGCTCCCTCTGCGCGCGTGAACGTGGACAACGACGCAGAAGTAATTCTTTAATTCTCTCAAGATCCCAGCAGAGGAGGATTAAACAACTCCACAAACAGCTTTACCAGCTTCACTTATCATCACAAAACCTGCCACTAAAAGTCAACACAAAAACAACAGCAAAAATAAAAGCAAAAAATTTAAGAAAATAACGACAAATTCAGCGGCATAATTTATTCATGTCACAATGCATGCTGGGAGTCATGGATAAGTTTTGATTGGTGGTACCCAGCATGCATTGCGGCATGAAGCTTTTGATTGTCACTATTGTTGAGATTCATACGCTGATTCTTGATGTCTGTGTGAGTCTGAAAAATGTCAATCCAAAATGTTTTATACACAAACTTTTCAAAATCCTCAATATTTTCTGGTTATCACTGATGGATCTCATGAAATCAGTGAATCAGGCCATTAGATTACAGTGATCATTCAGACTGATCTCATGAAATGGCGTATGTATGACACGCCAATTCGTATTTCCATTTTTGGCGTGCTACCAACACGCATAATCGCTTTTCAGCGTGTTTATCAACGCCGTTGACTTAACGTTACATTACTCTCTATATAAATATATATGACTTACCCCAACCCCGTCCCTAAACCTACCCGTCACTGGGGTTAATACCATTTATGAGTCTTCCCCTACCATCCTAGTAAAAAAATATCGCTCCCCAGATGTAGATTTACATTTTGCTTCGTTTCGCTCGGACATTTAACGGCGTAGACATACACGCGGAATCACTCTGACATTTAACGGCGTAGACATACACGCGGAAGATGACGGCGTGGACATACACGCGGATAACTCAAAATGCGTATAGATAACACGCCACTTGACTTGAAAGTGGCGTGTATGTTTACGCAAAGTCATGATGTCATGTTGGATCATTAATTAATAAATAGTCAACACTGTCTGATCATGTTTCTTTTGGCTTTTTTGCCATAACAAATGTATTTTAAAGACACAGCTACTGCAACCAAAGGAAAACTACTGTAAAAAAAAAAAAAGGTTGAGAGAGTCAAGAGCCCAACTACAGCAAACACTGATCATCATGATGGTAAAGTCAAACGAAACAATAAAACATAAACATCTAAAGCTCTGTTAATTCTCAATAAGAACCTCTATTGCCACATGACAGAAATAAAGTCAATCTGGTTAGTAATAAGTGAAGCTGGTAATGCTATTTGTGGAGTTGTTTAATCCTCCTCTGCTGGGATCTTGAGAGATTTAAAGGTGCTGTGTGTAACTTTTTCACTCTACTAAAGCATAAAAATACCATAATATGTTACCATAATATATTTAGGAAACATGCTAAGGCCACATACACGTTTCTCTGAAAAACACTTCTACAGCCAGTTATTTTACTTATTATTTTACATGTTCTGTGTTGTCAGTCTGTTTTTGTTTTGGTCTGTGTGACTCCGCCCACTGCCAGTTCACCCAATAGTGTTTTGACACCCCGGATGCCAGTTGGCAGAAAACGCAACGTATTGCAGCCAGAAAACAAAACTGGGTCAGAGATTGCAGATTCCACACAACCTAAAAAGCCTCGATATCCATCTAAAAATCTCAATGAACGAGAGCATATCAAAACGCAGATGAATCAACTCATCAACTTACAGTGTTGTAAGTCTCCTCGGCTTTCATTGTCAATTGCGCTCGTTCCTGTTGCGTGTCCTTAAACTGGCAACTCGCAACTCGCGTGTGCGTCGAGTCTGAGCCAGAGTTGCCAACTATTTTCAAAGGATAGTAGCTAATGCCTGCCCCAAAAGTCGCTAGATGATGTCATACGTTAATTAGCATATTCATGACGTCATCACGCCGTACTTGTGTTCTGCCTGCCTAATTTGTTTTCTCTCCAAATTCATGCTCACATAATGTATTTTAATATAATATAATATAGCCGATTATCCAATAAAGCTGTTCTCATTTATATTTTTTGTCAGACAATAGAACAAGTATGATATAGTGAATTACTACTTTTTTCATAAGTGTAAAATTATTTGAAAAGTTCGGCAACTGGATGAACTAAAGCTCTGTGATAGTGAGTATTTCAAGTGATAAGCACAAGAAAAGAATGGAAATTAAAATGGTCAAAATAAATTCTTTAAATATAAAACAAAAGAGAAGCTGATAAGTGATAATTCTGTGGCAAAAACACTGCTCGCAATTCACGTCTGTCAGATGCCGTGCGCAGAATGTGCTGCTCCTCCTCTCAGCCATTCACTGAACAGGGTAGATGCAGAGAGGGGTGTGACGGCAGGGAGAAAGCAAGACCTTGCGCTTGCAGGACAGTACTGGCAACATTTGGAAAGTTACTGAGGTTTGTCCAAAAAGTCGCTAAAGGGGTCTGAAAAGTCGCTAAATCTAGGCGCTAAGCTGGCAGCACTGGTCTGAGCAGGAGGGGGCGGGGGAAACAATGATCTCTGAGATTTTGAATTTGGACTGCAGTACCTATTTCGACCACTAGCTGTCATTCTTACAGACCGCACCTTTAAATGTCTTCTTTTATCTTCAGTTGATCTTATCTAAGCCTGTGGCTGGAAGTCAGTTGTATGTTTGGAGAACATTATTATTATAAAAATCTGTTAGCTGGGCTTGCCTCATACTGTGAGCTCACCATGTGACACCACTGTGATAGTGCTGAGAAACAGGAAGTAAAATACCCCCCCAGTGACCGATATTTGAATCGCCTCCTCTCAACCTGCTCAACATTTTGAATTCACAATGAGCTCACATATTACTATTGTCACTGTGATCATCGTATGATTTCAAGTGTTGTCTGGGTACGCACCACTCATCTCACTGAGTGACGCAACCCTCACCACAGGCTTCTACATGTCACATATTTGGACTGCCTTCAAATTCAGTTTCAACCTGTTTTGTCATATTTCCATAACTTCAATGACAGTGTTATAGTTCCTGAATTTTCAACTCTACATTGAGCTCCTTCCAGTGAAGCAAAGTTATAGCACTATCTGCCTGAAGAAAAGCAGAAGTAGAGGAGAAACCTTCAACACTGATGTGAGTTGTTTTATTTAAAAAAGATAGATCATATATAAACCACATTACCTCGACCTGCAGAACTAACATCCACATTTTGGGAAGGATCAGGTAACATTTTCAACCATTTTTCTTATTATCGCTACCATTGCACAGATATCTCAATGAACATACCAGCATACATTTTTTTGTTAGAATAATTATAAACGTCTCTGAAATGTTACCCACCACTTACGAGAGATATTAAAGATATCATTAAATTACTATATGTTCTACATTCTCTGTTGTAGTATATAATCTGGAGATTGTTTGAATAGATCAAATGTCTGAGTTTTTTTCTTCTTTTTCTGGTTAGCAAAATACAAGTCTTTGCTGTATATCAGTCGTACACTTTTAACAAGGTTGAGATGAAATTTAGGTCAGAGGAATATAGACTGTGTAAAAATTTAATGTCACCCTCATAAAGAATCATAAAGGTGTGAATCAAATTGCAAGCATGTTAACTTTGTGAACTGGTTCAACCGGGTTGTTGAAAAGAGCTGTCAAAAAAAAAAAAAAGAGAGAGAGAATTCCACTATCAGGTCTATGAGGGATTCTCAAAGTTACCCATTACACTTTGAAATGTTTGGAAGTAAAACTGTCCTAAAATTAAAGTCTGTACAACAGATGCCATATTAGTCATTGTTTTATGTACATTTCAAATGGTTATTTTTATTTATTTATTTATTTAATCAGGGACAGTACACATTAATAGTACATAACAATATAAAATGCGCCAGATTTAGCCAACACTGGCTAATTTTCATCCGTTGTCCCTGTTAAACTTCAAGCACCTCCTGTATCAGTCAACAATTATCAAAAATTCCTAAAAGACATCTCACAATAGCTGCATTTTGTTTAATTTCTTAATGCTTTGTAATGTTTGGAAGTAAAACTAAAATTAAAACAGTGTACAACAGATACTGTAAATACTTAGACACAGTGCTCACTGGGTATTTTATAAGGTACACCTTGCTAGCAGTGGAGAGTAGCTATCAGAAGATGGTACACTGTGGTCATAAAGGGGATTCGCTATCAGGTTTCATGTTGTTTACGCCAAATTCTGAACCGACTATCTGAATGTTGCAGCAGAAATCCAGACTCGTCAGATCAGGCAACGTTTTTCCAACCTTCTATTGTCCGTGTGAATTGTAGCCTCAGTTTGCTGTTCTTATCTGACAAGAGAGGCACAGGTGTGTCTGAGACTTGTAATATATCACAACTATGCAGTGCTTTCAACCACATAATGTTTATTTTAGATTTCAGTCATTTAAACCCATATAAGCAGCAGCAAACCGATTCTCAAAACGATTTTCATTATAATTAATAATGGATATAATTCATTATTCATCTTGCGAATCTCCAATCCCTTCCTAACAAAACGGACAAACTTCTTCTCCTCACCTGCACTAACAAGGATTTTTTAAACTCTTCTTCGGGGCTAACGGGGGAAACGAGAGGTGGTGGATTGTGTTTCTACATTACCGAAAGTTGGTGTTTAGATGCTTCAGATGTAACAACACTGAAGAAGATGTGCTCTCCTAATTTAGAGGCCCATTTCATAAACTGTAAACCTGTCTACTCGCAGCGGGAGTTTTCCTTTTTCATTCTCGTGAATGTGTACATACCTCCAGATGCGTGTGTGAGCGCGGCGCTACAGCAGCTGGCTGAACAAATAGCTGAAACGGAACAAAGGTACCCAGACTCTCTTTTAATCATTCTTGGGGATTTTAACAAAGCAAATCTCTCCTGTGAACTGCCAAAATACAGACAGCATGTCATGTCCCACCAGAGACAGTAATATACTGGACCACTGTTAAACCACAATAAAGAATGCGTATCTCTCCGTTCCACGGGCAGCTTTGGGGCTCTCTGATCACTGTTTGGTTCATCTAATACCGACCTACAGGCAGAAACTGAAATCAGATAATCCTGTAATAAGGACTGTAAAAAGATGGACTAATGAAGCAGAGCAGGATCTACAGGTCTGCAATATACTTTAGTCAAGGGCTGGAGCCTGCACTGGACTCTGGTGACATATCCATTATCATGCCAATCTCTACAGAGTTGTCATGACAGAACTATACAATATGAAATTTGACAATACTGAGTCAAAAGCAGAAGTTGATTGATATATTTATTTATCAGAGAAAATGAATCAACCTCCTATGTCTGTACCATTTTGTTTTGTGACTGTATATTCAGTAAAGGCCAAATTTGGGTTGTGCATGTTTTCTACATGCCACTTAATTTACTGCATACCAATAGTGTAATCTTTAACCATGGGTCACAAAAGCTCTCTTCAACCATCTCACACTATGTGCATTATGTTTCATTTCCTAGAGGACAACTTAAGACAGCTCTCTACAACTCGTCATAGACATTTATGAGACACCATGGACCAAGACTCAGAGCGTAAGTAGTTACCGCAGTAAAAGCAGAGATAGCCATATGAAAAAAAGTCTGCATTACACTGATTAAAAGTGAAGTGGCCCAAATAAGTACTTGCTATTCTATAGAATATGCCGTTCTTGAATCTTAT
The DNA here is from genome assembly GCF_951802725.1 of Rutilus rutilus. Taxonomy (NCBI): domain Eukaryota; kingdom Metazoa; phylum Chordata; class Actinopteri; order Cypriniformes; family Leuciscidae; genus Rutilus; species Rutilus rutilus. Next base: position 36,351,154 of record NC_140215.1, on the reverse strand, counting down.
AAAATCATGTTCTTCCTTGTGAGCAGTTATCATGTTATTATCTCTCTACCAGGTGCTCGGTTTGTGGACGCCCACTGGGCGAAACTTGTCCAGAGAGTACATATGGTGATGCCGATAGCGGATGAGCTGCAGTCCGGTGGCATGCTGCAATATGAGCCATACTGTAAGATCAGAGCAGCAGATACTAACCAGGAGAAAATGAGAGAGTTTTATAAAGTGTTGCACTCTGGAGGAGACCAGGTTAAATCTGCCTTTTATTCTAGACTGGAAAAGCATGAGCCATCTCTGTTCAGAGACTTAGGTAAGAGCACACTAATTTTGGCTATTATACCACATGTGTCTAGACCTACAGTATGTACTGAGATATGTACTGTTAAAATATGTACTTTTACAGGCATTGCACAAAATGCAGAAGCTCTTGTAGAAACCTTAAATATTTTGTCTTAACTTTCCATCTTGTTCACTTATTTCTGTCAGGACCACTATCATCAAATACGATTGACAATTAGCATATGTTTTGGATTGGCGGTATGGTTATGTTCTGGGCAGCCTAGCATGGATAAGAGCAGGGAGAGCAGCAATTACCCCCTTTAGGGTACACAGAACAGAACCAACATGAATGTATTGCAGATATCATTAATGTCAATATTTTAATGTACAACATAATTCGAGAATTTAGTCTGATTCAAAGGGGAATCAGAAGGCCAAATACTGACCAAATATGAGGAGCTGGGGATGGAGGAGGGTAATTTGCTCCTGAGAAACGCGATAGCTGTTGATAATACTGGAGGAGCTTATATATGAATACAGTGATAGGTGTCGTATTCCTATAGGTAGATGTGCATCAGCTGAGAGTCTGACAGTCTTTGCTTTTCAAACCGTAAGATAGATAGATAGACAGACAGACAGACAGACAGACAGACAGACAGACAACGAGATACATAGCGAGATAGATAGATGACAGACAAACAGACAGTGAGATAGACTGATGTAAAATGTTTGAAAATATATGTGTAATCAGGGGCGTGTCTAGAGCATTTTCAGTGGGGGGGCCATGCTGGGGCACTGCCTCCAAACGGGGTGGCCGCCAGTGACCAAAAAAAAAAAGAAGCTATATTCTACAGTAGCCTATATTACATAAATCCTACTGATTTTATTTTTTTAACTTGAATAAAGTTACTTGTAAACAAATGTAGTAATAAAGCACATTTTTGATTAATTTAGTTTTTTGTCATCCCTGCATCCATTAAGTTAAATTTGAGAGCCAGTGTTTATTATTTTGTGTTTTCATAAAACTAACAAGTTTATAAAATAAAAGCAATTTTAATAACGAGCCATTTTAAAAACCCAGAAGCAGAAACTAATTTCTTTTAATTAGTTTGGCCATTACAATATACAGTAGTTTTATTCACAATCTCTTTCAAATAATAATAATAAAAAATAAAATAAAAACAAATTCCCCCCACTGTAATAATTCAAATGGTTTGGCCAAAACATCAGTGTTTCATTCAGCATTTCTTTCAGACTCATTTACAAAAAAGCTGAGTAACTCAGAGTTAAAGGGATGGTTCACTTTGAAATTAAATTTTGGTATGTTTTAGCTTACGTATGTTTAAGGGCATTCAAGATGTAGGTGTCTTTTTTTTCCGCAGTAGTTTCAATTTTTATATTTTTAGGTCAAACCGTTCTTGTCTGTCAGTCATATAATAATGCAGGTCTATGATCACTATCTCAAAGAGCATGCACAAATTAAGTCCAAATTAAACAATTCCCCATCGTAAGTACACATTGATGGCCTAAGACACGAAACGAGTGGTTTGTGTGAGAAAAAGAGCAGTATTTATATCGTTTTTACCTCTACACAACCACGTCCAAGTGATCTGAGGGCGCGCGCGCGCTTCATGGTGTTAGTCTGCGCAAGCTCCGGAAAGAGCCGGACGTGATCTCGGATGTGTACAAGAGGTAAAATACGATATATTTACTGTTCGTTTTCTCACACAAACCGCTCGTTTCGTGTCTTAGGCCATCATTGTATACTTAAGATGGGTTACTTACTCACAACTTGCGACCGTTGTTTCTCTGGCGCTGCACTTCTTTGAATCGCGAACTTTCAGTAGAGTCTATAAACTGATTGGCCGTAAAATGAACCAATCACAAGACATCTTATAGGGGGGGCACCTGGGGTGGCCAATCGATTTTCAGGGGGGGCCGGTGCCCCCCCTGGCCACCACGTAGACCCGCCCCTGTGTGTAATGCCTTAATCAATATATCAATTAATATATCACTGAATGTATCAAGTGTGTCTAATGTTCTACAGGCTCCACAGGACATCACACACACTCTGAAAAAACACATTCCTCAGGTGACTGATGAATTTTATAATAATATGTTTTAAATATTGCACTCCATCGACCTCGTAATTTAGTTGGTATTTCTCTGCTCTGGAATTTCTTACTGTATTTGAATCAGGAAAAAAAACTAACTCTTTGAACATTGACCGTTTCTACAGAAATCAGCCCAGTGATTCACAAATATATGAAGCGGATCTGCAGCGAGTATCAGTATGTGACTGAGTATAACTCACTGCCTGGTGAACATGTGCTGCTGTCTGAGCGCTTCACACAACCTTTGATCCTTCAGAAACATAGAGATCGAATAGAGCGAGAAGAAGAGATCTGCTCCAGTGGAGAGAGCTTCCAGCAGGTCCTCAGCTCCAGGAGCAGTGGAGACTCTGTCCATCTCAGCTCTCTGTTCGACCCAGATGTCAAAGGGATCAGTCCTAGATCTGTGATACTGCAGGGAAATTCTGGAAACGGGAAATCTTTCACTGTGCAGAAGATCATGATGGACTGGGCATCTGGTCACCTCTACAAAGGGCAGTTTTATATTGTGTTCCACTTAAAGTGTAAAGAAATAAATCGCATTCCTGGCAAGAAGAGTTTGGTGGAGATCTTGAGCTACAGTTGTAGTTTATCATCACATGAGATCTCACAGATTTTACAGCAGTCGCCAGAGAAGGTTCTTTTGGTCATTGATGGATTTGATGAGCTGAAACTCACACAGGACATTAATGACACATCAGCACACACTGATCTGCTTCAGAAAGCCCCACCTGTGGACACTCTTTGTGCCCTGCTGAGAGGTCGAATCCTGCCAGAGTCTTTCCTGCTGGTCTCCTCCAGATCTACAGCTACGGACACACTCAGTAATCTGCTCAAAGGACCTCAGCGTTTCTCTGAGATTGTGGGATTTTCAGAAAAGGGGGTGGAGGAGTACTTCCAGAAGTTTTTTCAAAATGAGGACCATTTCAGGGAGGCTTATACATATGTGAAGGCAAATGAAACCCTCATCACTGCCTGCTCAATCCCTGTCATCTGCTGGATCATCTGCACAACTATCCAGGAGAGATTAAAATATGGTGCAAATAAGACAAGCGGACTGGAAACCACCACCTCCATCTACGTGGACTTTGTGTGCACTCTTCTGGAGCATCACTGCCAGGGTTTGAGTCAGTCCATCCCGACCCTGCTGAGGAGTCTGGGTCAGCTGGCAGAGAGAGGGATGCTGGAACAGCAAGTCCTGCTGGATGAGAAAAGTGTGAATGAAACCATTTCAGACCCTGCTGGAAATCCATTCTTGTGCAAGTTCCTGTTTAAGAGAAGAATCCACCAGGAGACAATGTTCAGTTTCATGCATCTCAGCTTTCAGGAGTTCTTCACTGCTCTGTACTATGTCCTTCTGGATGAAGAAGAGTCCCAGAGGAAACTTATAAGGTTTTGCGATGATATTTTTTCAAAACCAGCTGTGGTGCAATTTGCATTTGGTTTGTTGAATAAGGATGTGAGACTCACACTTGAAGAACATGGTCTGTTCATTCGTCCAAAAACACAGGCTCATCTGAAAGAGTGGATTTTGAAAAAGGTTAAAGATTGTTCCTTGAATTCGGAAGCAGTATGTTTTGTTCTTCACTGTCTCTATGAACTTCATGAAGAAGACTTTGTGAAAGAAGCAATGGAATCCTGGAAAAAGATTAAACTATGTTGTTATTCCCTCAGAAGAACAGAATTATGTGCCCTGCTGTACTGCTCTCAGTGCTGTCAGAGCATTGAAGAAATCTCTAGCTTGTTTTTAACATCGGAAGATTTTTCTATGATTTTGCCTGAACTTCACAAGTTTAAAGAAGCAAGGTAAATGCGTTGGTCTAAAACAGATATTTGGTGGATGTAATTAATATCTAATCTCTAATTTGCTGTTGCAAGGTAAATTTAATTAGTCTGTACAGTAATGTTCTGGATTTGATTTTGAAGCTTGGGTATAGAAGATCCATCTGACTCTGATCTCGTTGAACTGATCTACGCTCTCACGAGAGGACAGACCCTGAGCTCACAGAGGTAATGTTTTAAAATATATTTTATACGTTTGGTGTGTTTTATGCACACGTGCTATCATCCTTTAATGTGCTTTTGTTTAACTTTAAGGTTCATGTATATTTTTTCTGTGCTTTGATTTGCAGCTTTCGTGTAGAAACCTTTCCAATAAAGTATTTTGATTATGCTGTCCACAAACTTGATCTGTCAATCGACGAAGAGCCGTCCAGGTGAAGAACAAGTGAATTTTTTCTTTATTCTTTTCATTAAATAGTTTTTTTCTCCTGATAACCAGAAATAATTTTATGATTAATATGTTTTGTATAACCAATTATATCATCGTCTTGTTCTCCCTTTATCTGGCATACTTGGTCTCCGCAATCTAACAGATTATAATTCTAATATAATAATGCAACTAAATTGGTCACCCAAAACAAATATGAAAATTAGGTACAATCTTTGTGTAAATCTTTTTTGACTATTGCTAATGATGCAAATATTGGCTGGTGCCCAACAAACCACCAATTAATCATAATAAAAAATAAATAAAAAATCACAAAAAGATATTCTAAGCAAGAAATCATTGACTCATAGACACAACAACAACTTGAATATTTTTTTCATTCTTTTTTTTATAGTATCTGCATAGAGATTTTCCTGCTTCACCATCCAGATTTGCAATCATTCAGTCTCACCTTTCCACACTCGAAGATAATCAACATCGACTGGACCAGACTTTTTCAGATAATTTACCAAAGGGATTCAGAAGCATTACTGTCATTTCTCTGTTCCTTCTCTAACCTGAAAAAGATGGAAATGAGCGTGAAGTGTCTAACTGAGATGTTGTCTATCTGGACCCTCCGGATGACCCAGAACTGCCCCAGTCTAACCGAACTCACGTGAGAAACATGAAACAACTCATTCCAAACCTGTTTTCCTCTGAGGAACACAAAAGAAGTTATTTTAAAGAATGCTTGTGTAACACACAGTTTCAGATCCCATGGACTTCCATTGTTTGGACAAGAAATACAATTAACCAAAACTGTTTTATTACCAGCATTATTCAAAATATCTTCTTCTGTGTTCTGCAGAAGAAAGAAAGACACACATGTTATGATGAATGGCATGGCAGAGTTTAATTTCTCTTAGTGAACTAGCCTTTTAAAACATTAAAAGGCTATGAATTAATGACACTGATCACACAGTCACTCACCTTTGAGGAATTGAAAACCTTAGAAACACAAAATGGTTTAGTAAACAAAGGAACAATTGTATTTTATATTATTATTATATTCATTTATTATTATTATTATTATTATTATTATTTTATTCATTTATTTGTTTATCTTGGCAGTTTAGCAATTTTGCAATGCTCTTGCTATATCAGATAACCTTACAAAGCCTTACATCTGTAGTTCATGGCCTTCATCCATTTAAACTGTTATGGAATTGTTTAAATGAATGTGCAATAAGCAAATGTGAAGAATGGCATTATTAATCTTAATAATTTTATGTGTATAATGTGTTTCCACATCTAGTGTAAATGCTGGCTTATTACTGGAGGAAGGAATCGAGATCTTGAAGATCTCACACACAAGACCAAGTTGTGTGATGACATTTTACGGGTTTGTATTGGTTTATCATTATATAGATTTTTCATGCAATTTCACATAGAGTTCAGCTTACAAGCTTTAAAAAGGAGACAAAAACACCATAAAAGAACGACTTTTGAGGCATATTCCATGTTTTCTGAAGTCACATAATACCTTTTTGTAAGGAACAAATCAAAAGTTTGAGAACTGTTATTCATAAATTAAGTTCCCTTTCGAAAGGGAATTTGCACTGCGTCGAATGACGCTTTAGGGGAACGCCTCAGGCGTGACAGGTGTCTGAAATCACTATCAAATCACGGCAATCACATTGACCGGTGACAGCTCGTGAATCATTAACGTGAATGATTAACGTGCGACCTGCAGTATATAAGGGCGCCTTGCAAACATGACAAATCATCTTTTCGTCTTCAGGGACTGTCTGTTTGTTTAATCGCTGGAGGATCGCGGCAAAATGAAACGCACGGAGAAGGCGGAAAGCTTCCAGAAGTGTGTAGACCCGTGTCCTAGGTACTTGACGCCAGGTGATAGACACGAACTGTGCGTTTTCTGTCTGGGCAAAGAGCACGCACAGGCGGTTCTCAAGGGAGCTGTCTGTGCAAACTGTGAGCGTTTTCCTTTGAGAACGCTCCGCTCTCGTCTAGCCCTCTTCTCGAGCGAGGAGGGCTTACCATCTGTACCTCGTGGTTCAAGTCCCGCTCGCGCTGAGTCAGAGCGGCGACTTGCGTCATGGGGTTCCCAGAGGGATCTCGCTGATCGTCTTGAGAGGGGTGTTAACCTCTCAGATGATTCGGCGAATGACGAGAGTGAGTTGCAGGTGGATGACGAAGAAGACCTTTCTCCGACTATCCCTGCAGCGGGTGCTCTTCAGGACGAGCAGGTGATGGATAATGAGGAGGTCACTCAGGTAGATCCTGAACCCTCTCAGCCACCCTGCCCCGTGTATGCTGAGCTGCTGGATGTAATGGAACGCGCCACTGACAGGTTGCAACTGCCATGGCGGCGCGTTAGGGGAGAAATCGCTCGCGGCAGGCTGGACGATCGATTTCTCCCCGGCCATAGACCACCAGCTCAGGCGAGCCTTCCATTCCTTCCCGATCTCCATACAGAGATCGAGAAGGCATGGAAGAACCCATACTCTGCTCGGATCCACCGACATCAGCGGGCTAGTTTCGCTGATGTTGAGGGGATCAGCGAGTATGGGTATGTGTTGATGCCGCCCATTGACGAGACGTTTGCGAACCATCTCGTGTCTGGGCGGGCGTCGACACTGAGTGCTCCAGCCCTGCCATCCAAACCGCTGAAGACCACAGCGCGTCTGAATGGCAGAGCATACACGGCAGCGGGTCAGGCCGGTGCCGCCTTGCACACTATGGCGGTGTTGCAAGCGTACCAGGCCGACCTGCTGGAGGATCTCGACCAGGGGGCAGGGCTGTCCCCTGAGGCGGTGGCTGAGCTGCGCCGCACCACAGATCTTGCTCTCCGGGCCACTAAACACACTGCCGCTGCGATCGGTCGGTCGATGGCGGCAATGGTGGCCACGGAGAGGCATCTGTGGCTGAACCTGGCTGGCATCGGGGAGAAAGAGAGGGCCTTTCTCCTTGATGCACCGGTTTCACCCTCTGAACTTTTTGGCACCTCCGTAGAGGCGGTGGTCGGAAAGTTCAGGGAGGCGAAGGCGCGCTCAGCGGCGTTTAGGACCTGCATACCGCTGAGATCCGGGTCCGAGCTCAGACAGGCGGGAGAGCCTGGCCCTTCACGGTCCGAGGACCGTAGATAGGGCCAGAGAGCTAGTGTCGCCTCTCGTGCGCCCCCTCCACTGAGGAGCAGGTCGCAGAGAAGGCGTGACTCAGGATCTGAGGGAGGTGATCCAGTACAAACGCTCACGCCGTCAGTAATGGATCATCTCCCTGGAGGGTGGTTACAACCCAGCCCTCTCCTTCTTTTCCTGACTCCCCAGGCGTTCTTACATCAGGCCTGGGGCTGGGCCGATGATGAGAACAATGTTCTGATGGCCCGCCTCCGCTTGGTCGGTGAGAGCGCCTCTTTCAGGTATGTAAGGGCGGTAGACCCCAGGTTTATAACAACTTCTTGGTGAGTCTTCGCCTCGCATGCCGCAGGTGAGCTGAGCTGTTTTCTTTAAGAGTAGTTTTGTGTGTAACCAACACTAATTGTTCTCTCTACAGACCTCGTTCCCTGTATAGAGTTACGGGGTCATGAAGGTAAGGTAAGAGAATATATTTTTATGGATTATTTTGGGCCCTGAAGTTCCCCTGCTAGGTGGCTAGAACGATTTAGAGAGGCACCAGTTGCATGGGCTTCTCTTGTGAGTATGTGATGGCTCCCCTACTGTATGTAAGATAGAACGAGGCCACCGCTCTTTCTAGTTTGAGCTTCAGATAGATCTTACGTCCGGCCCACGGGTCCGTTGACTTCTTTCCTGAGTACATCGCCCCCTTGAGCTCTGTTTGGGTTTTTCAGTAGGGCTGAGCGATTCTGCAGCCCCTCTTTTAAATGATGATTATTTCTCTGATAGGCTGTCGCTCCTCCGAGCCCTCAGGTAGATCTATGCTTGCAGGCTGGCCCTCACCAGGGCTGTCTCCTTAGCTGGCCTAGGCTATGCCAGGGATAGTGGAGGTGCTCTGCTATTGCATTTCTGCCTCTGACCCTAGCCTTTGAAAATGAAATCGGTGTTTAGCATCCCTGTTGACAGGCTCCTCCCTTGGGAGTCGTTAGGCCAAGGCCCGCCCCCTTCTTTGCATTCGGGGGCGACAAGAGTAATGCAGCGTGGTGCAGAGGCATGGTTTATAAGATCCCGGGTTAGGCCTCAAATAGGCCTCCCCGGCACTATGTGTCTTTATTGAGCAGGGTTAGGCCGTCTTTCACCTCACGAAGAGACTGGGTCTGTCTGCCCGACCCTGCCGTGCAGAACTAGCATACGGATCAGGGCCGCCAGTATAGGCTTCACTCACCTCGCTGAGCTACTGCTCGAGCATCGGGTTGTAGGTGGTTGGCTCACAAGTAAGCCCCACTCCCCTAGGTTGGGCACAGATACATTTCTGTCACCCTTAGAGCTGCTGGCAGGCCTGCACCCTGTTAAAACTCAGGTGGAGGTGAGAGTTTCCCCTGTGTTACAGGGTAGGTCTGAGTTCCTCACTTCAGTTCTGTATTATTATCCTACCTCGCACCACTTTTTTGCCAAAAGAAGTACGCTCCCCTGAAGCCAGAGCATTGCCATGAGCTGAAGCCCATGCTTACAAATGGTAGGCCCCTGACTCTGGGGCCTCCATTGAGGCAAAGTGCCGTATGTTGTACTCCCCTTGCTTAAAGGGTGCTAGCACTATTGCTGAGTACACTGCCATGGGCAATGTGATAGGTACCAGAATGCTGTAGGCGCTGTGTAAACAGCTTATTTGCCAGCGAAGGCTGCGCCGTTAGGTGGTAGGCCTCAGCAGGCCTCCTTGAATGGGCAGCCCCCAAGAGGGCGCTGTAGGCCAGCTTACTTCACGTGGTTGGCCTTGGTGGTTCGGGCAGTTGACTCACTGATGGGTAGTAGGCCTTAAACAGGCCTCCTCGGAGATGAGTCCCAACATTGTGGGACATACCTTATAGTCGCGACCAGGTAGATTGCCGTATTAGGCCTCCTGTGGGTAGGCCCAATTGTTATGTTGGTGTAGTATGGTTTTCCAACAGTGTACCTTTGTAGCAGAATAGACTTGCTATCAGCTAGAAGGCCGACCAGGCCTCCCTGATAGGCGAGTCCTCAGCTGGCTGGCCTTAGCAGGCCACTTTGGAACTGTCACCCGGACTCAGGTGGTTTCCAGGTAGTAGGCCTCACCAGGCCTCCCTGAAAGCGAATTCCCATCTAAGATAGTTACCAGGTAGTAGGCCCCACCAGGCCTCCCTGAAGATGAGTCCCCACATATGGTGGCTGTCAGGTAGTAGGCCTCACCAGGCCTCCCTGAAAGGGAATTCCCACATATGGTGGCTATCAGGTAGTAGGCCTCACCAGGCCTCCCTGAAGGTGAGTTCCCACATACTGTGGTTATCGGGTAGTAGGCCTCACCAGGCCTCCCTGAAGGTGAGCTCCCACATACTGTGGTTATCAGGTAGTAGGCCTCACCAGGCCTCTCTGTGAGTGGTTTCCCAACGATGCTGGGTTTTTGGGAAGAAGCTGCTGAGAGCGAGCTTGTGCCCTGGCTCAACTGAAGTGTTCGTCCTCTGCTACTGGTTCCCTCTCGGAACTTCTGCCCTACAGCCTGGTTTACCTACCAGGCGGACCATTGCTCCCCTCACTGAGGGTCACTATGAGTGTTTGGACTCCTGAGTCTGGTCAGACGGTCGTAGGCCTCTTGTGAGGCCTCCCAGTTAGATCAGCCCTTAGGCCTTCATAGGCCTCCTTAGTGTTTTGAAACACAAACACTGGGTAGATGGAAAGCACTATGCTGAGTCATACTCTCCGGGATATCCCATCTCTGAGATCCGGGCCGAGTAGGTCTACTGCCAGCTTCGCAGTCCCTCGGGTTGGATGCTTTACCTAGGCAAATATCCAGAGGCTCTGTCTCCGGACAGACAGGAGGTTGGCCAGACTGAAGTGTCCGATGTAAGTGACACCAGGTCAGGCCTCCCTGGTGGCATTTCGGTGATACTTTCCCCGAATAGTGACTGGCTGGGGCTCCCTCGGGTTCCCTAGCCACATTCCCTAGAAGAGACCCCTTCTAAATTGAAGTGTGGTCCTAGGCCTTTGAGCAGGCCCAGGCAGGCCTTCGGTAAACTATGTTTATGGAGGTTTTCCTGTTAGGCTTATAGCTTGGGCTATGACCGTAGGGGATGCTGTCACTGACAGCCCGGTGTGACCTGAGGGTGAGGTTCCGGCATTTCATTTGAATTTGCTGGTTCTGACAGTGCCACTGCCAGTGGGCATGCACTCCCCTTAGCATGGCGGCGTGGGTATATCGTTCCCCTAAAGCGTCATTCGACGCAGTGCGAGTTCCCTTTCGAAAGGGAACGTCTCAGGTTACGACTGTAACCTATGTTCCCTGAGAACAGGGAACGAGACACTGCGTCGAATGACGCCTGCCATGCCTCGGGGCCTGCCTGCCAAACAGTCCCTTCAGATGATAAGGTGATTTGTCATGTTTGCAAGGCGCCCTTATATACTGCAGGTCGCACGTTAATCATTCACGTTAATGATTCACGAGCTGTCGCCGGTCAATGTGATTGCCGTGATTTGATAGTGATTTCAGACACCTGTCATGCCTGAGGCGTTCCCCTAAAGCGTCATTCGACGCAGTGTCTCGTTCCCTGTTCTCAGGGAACATAGGTTACAGTCGTAACCTGAGACGTTTTCTTTACATCCACCCTAGATCTCGTAGTTCATTAACAATTCAATAACTTAAATGTTGATCTGTTTCTCACACATATTATTGTTATAACAATAATTAAAAGCAAATATTAGTTTTTTTAAAAACTCTGTATTGATGCTGTGCTTTGTGCTTTCTGATTATGAAGGTACAAATGCAATAAACCGTCTCAAAAATGCACAGATTATAAAGGTTTGTTTGACTGCAACCAGAATGTGGAGATTCTTCTGAATGACCAGGGCTTTTCCAAGGAGAATTTTTGAAAGTAAGTTAAGACTGAGATTAACACTAAGAAAGCACCAATAAAAAAATGAGACCTGTAATATGACACGAGCCAGTAACACCAACGTTTTCGTATGATTTATACAATTTCATTTGAACATTGCATACTAAATGTTGATCCTATCCTACAGGTCAGCTTGTTCATATTTCTCTGTCATGATTAAGAAAAATGGAGAAAACTGCAAAATCAGCATCTTTACCTGGAGCTGTGGAAGTGAATAAAGACACCAAACAACTCTAAAGTCATTTACATGCATTGCAATCATAAAAGCTGTGTGGCAGTTTGTTTGTATAGTGTTTTTCCACGCAGCTTTACAGAGTTTTACGATGTTGATGCTTTGTCCAAATGTTATATTTTAGAGCAGAATGATTTTTTTAGAGTGCATGGTTTATGTGTGAAGAAGATATAAACTATCAAGCATTTGAGATTTGCTTTATAGTAGCCTATAGATCATGTGACAGATTTTGTATTAAATTCAATAGTCTATTTAATATACTATATTGCCTATATATAGTTGTTGGGTTGTTAATTTATGCTGTGATTATAAATCTGTAAGGTTTTGTACAATTTATAACATTTTGGTGTACTAACAAGCCTATTTACTAATTAATGATGTTTATTACTGCTAACGCATTTTATATATATATATATATACAGTATATATATATATATACACACAGTATATATATATATATATATATACACAGTATATATATATATATATATACATACATACACAGTATGTGTATATATATATATATATATATATATAAAATACAGTAGATATATGATGGGATTTAATATTTTGTTCATATTACCCACCCCTTCTAGTCTGGGTTTCCCCATGCTGCCTTGAGCGCAGCGCGATTTTATTCACGCTGCTAGGCAGCCTGGATACCATGGACAAGATTTTCGCCTCAGCTAGGGAACCAATCACAGAACGGGGAGGGAGCAGCAAGACGATGACGACATCTATGCGACACACCGAAGCAGATTGTTTATATCTATGGATCAAACATGACAGACGTAAAAATATATGCATAATTTCAGGAACACATCTACAAAAATATGCCTGTATTTCAAGTTGATAAAATAATTTCAAATCCACGTCAGTTTATTTGTGCCCGACGCTCCACGCCCTCCCAGGATCTATAACGTTACCTAGGCTACTTTCACTTTTAAAAATTCTTCATAACCGCGCGCACGCGCGCGATCTGCTTGCAGTCGTCGAGATAGATGCTGAGGAGTTGAAGAAAAGAATAGCTAGTGGAGATTGTAAAGTTGTCGACAATACGTCATCAAAAATCAAGTCCAGTGTGTGGGAGAAATTTGGAGTTATCTGAAGAAAATATTGTGAAAGTGAATAAACAAAATACAAAATAATTCTGAGTGGTAATCACAGTTGAATTTTTGAATGAATTAAAAACCCTCAATACTTACAGGTGTGAGTCTAGAAATGTCCCATTCAAACAACGCCCTACAGTAGCATACTGAGTACTGTCTGTATGATCTAACCTGTCACAGTGGTGTTTAGGTCAGTTTGTTTTCAGTTAGACTTGTTTGCTTGTATTCACATGTCACATGTCATCTTCACTGTCATTATCAGGGGCCTGTACCATGAAGGTAGCTGAACAAACTCGGGGTTACAGGATTAGTTTTGAGTTGACAAAACCAAACCGATGCAATCAGGCTTTATTGGTACCATGATGCAGCTCATAAACTTTCTCTGTCAACTCAGGCTTTGATCCTCCACGCGCGGATGCACATAAAAGAGTGACGACGACACTGAACAACCAATTGCGGGTAGAGCGAGAGCGATATATTTTTCCGCGGAGGAGCAAGAGATAATCATTCAGAATTACGATGCATTTAAATATGTATTTCAAGCTCGAAGCAATACGGTCTCTGCTGCCAAAGCAAGAGAAGACTGTTGGAGAAAGATTGCTGTTTGTTAATGTGTAAGTTAAACAAATACGTTCTATATTTATGTAAAATGATGTATGTGTAGCCTATAGTGTAATATAGCCTATAGCCTATTTTATAATATATAAAAAATGTGCATGTATGTACTAAGAAAGATTAATATTCATTGATTTTTTTTTATTTTTAGATGCAACCCCAACTCCAAACGGCCGATTATGGATGGGATTACAGGTGCTGTACAATCTGACCCTGGTGCTGGCTCCTCTAAGCAAGTAACACTGGGTACGTGTGCAATACATTACTACTTTTTTTAAGTTTTAAAAATGGCTGACTGTATGTTCTGCAGTAGAGGGAAATACAGTGTCCCTGTTGAAGCCAGCACACTGCACACATACACACAGTCTCCCACACAGAGGTCAGTATGCAGCAGACAGAACACCAAACATAACCTGCTTTACAACAGTTATGCTTTATATTGGCCTATTTTTATTTATTAGTGTGGAGGAAATGAAGACACTCTGTCTGTGTGTTCTCAGACAGTTGCTGATGTGAATTGTAATGCCAATTTTTGATTTTCATTGACTGCAGTATGAATCGCCATTTGCAGTAAGACTTTGAAATAATATTATAGCTGACTTGTGTTTCTGAACTAATGTGAACACTGTGAGACAAAGGGGGAGACAACTGAAAAGGGAACCTCTGACCCCTTGGGATCAGAGGTGGTCCCATTTGGGACTTCTGAGTTTGTAGGAATAAACTCAGAAGAATTAGATCACTAGAAAACCTGTCCTTCTATAGGTAAGAGGCTCTGTTTCTTCCTCCCTCGTGGTCGCACTTGTTTCACAGACTGTACTGGTGACTTCTGTGTGGCAACTGGGCCTTCTTGCAAGAATAAAATACTTTTTAATGATCATTTGAATTTCAGAGTGTCTCTTACGCAGTTGATGATTGTTTAATGAATTTTTGGCACAACAGAATGCACTGGGCTTTTTACTATGGCAAACATTTGAATGTGTGGCATAAAAAAGGGACTGGCCCTTACACATCTCTTTTATTATAGGATTGCACAACCTGCCCCAGAAACTGAGGCCTCTACCTCAATGGGCTTCAGGAGAAATGTGAACAAGGTAAGGATTTAAAACCTTTGACATAAATGAGTAAGTCCTGTGTTTGTAGGAAGTCAAGGAACTTTTTTTTTTTTTTTTTTTTGGAGAAAAACATTTATTTTATAATGTGATTATTATTATTTTTTATATATTCTTTTTATTAACATTTTCGTTATTTAAAAAAAAAAAAAAAAACACAGCACAGAAAACAATATTAATAACCATATCTATGGGCATATGGACAATTTACATACAGCATCTCGTCATATGATTGTACCTACATTTTATCCAGTTTGTGTTTATGACCTTTTAATCTTCAAACATTTTAGAATATTCTCCCATTTTTTAAACATGTGCGATTTACCATTGAGACAATACCTCAATCTTTCTAGAGTTACAACTTCTGATATCAGAGATTTCCACATCTGAGTAGAGGGGGCATCGCTACTAACCCATTTGATCATTATAGCCTTTCGAGCCAGCATTAGGAGAAACTGAACAGTCTCTTTGTGAGCTCTCAGAGGGTCAGGTATAAGCCCCAGTAGGCACATAAGTGGGCTGAATGGGGCTGTCTGTCCAATCACCAAACTGATTTCCCTGCATTCTGCCTGCCAAAATACCTTGATGTTCTTGCACTCCCAAAGACAGTGATATCTAGTGCCCTTAACTGCGTTACATTTAGGACAGTTCGGAGAAACACCTGGAGTGTACTTACTTTATATATAAGGTGATATGTAAACATTATGTAGAATATTGAACTGCATTTCTTTGTATCTATTACAGATTGATATTCTAGAGGGCAGTATTACTATTTCCTCCCACGACTCAGAGTCAATTGACATTTTAAGCAACATATTCCAAGTTGTTCGTAAGTGTTTCAGTTTGTCTACTGTTAGAGTCTGTAACTCAGAATAGAATCTAGACACAAAACGTCCACGTTTCCGACAGTCCAGTAGAGTTTTTTCAAGCAAGTAACAGTTCGTTGGTAGCTCCAGGGATCCAGTCTTTGATTTTATGTAATGCCTGATCTGGAGATACTTGTAGAAATCTTTGGCAGGTATATTATATTGAGATCTTATATCTTCAAATGTCTTGAATTTACCTTTGTCCCACAGATCATACATTCTCCTAATACCAGCTTCTTGCCATGACTTGAGATTGAGACCAGCGCCCTCTGCTGTTAAGTCTGGGATATCTACCAGAATTGCAAGAAAGTTAAGAGCCTGAGACTTCCCAAATAATTTCTTCAAAATACTCCATGTGTCAAGGAACTTTTTGTGATTTGAGCCTCCAGAAAAAACTTGTAATGATCATGTTTGTGGTGGAATTATGTTTCAGGTAGAATCAGACTCAGTCAGGGCCCTGTACAAAATAGTCAGGTCCGAATCTTCAAGATTGTGTAACCCTGTAGGCATTTTTGAGGAAAAGTTGTTATACCACATTTTTAGAAAGTTCAATGTCTCCTGAATAAGGATCCACCGTATAACATTGAAATAAGGGTCCCATTTTCTTGTAATTGTTATTGAAACAACAGGTGCATTATTCACAGCCGAAACACTACAGGTGGATAGGGTAAAATTTTTAAGTTATAGATATCACCATAAAACCTTTCCAGTTTTTCACTTACATAGAGACAGACATTTTTTGTATTACAAGTTTTCTGAAATGTCATGTTTACATATGCAAATGAGGCATACCAGTATATATATATATAAAATTCGAGGGGCAGGCATACCAGTACGCGGTTCTCCCTTTCGGGCTAGCCCTGTCTCCTCGCGTCTTCACGAAGGTTGTCGAGTTAGCCCTTGTTCCTCTCGACGACTGGCTGATCCTAGCTCACTCTCGAGACAAGGTTTGCGAACACAGGGACCTAGTGCTCCGGCACCTAGCTTGTCTGGGCCTTCGGGTCAACTGGGAGAAGAGCAAACTCTGCTCCGTGCAGAGGATCTCTTTTCTCGGTATGGAAATCGACTCGGTCGCCATGTGCGTGCAGCTTACGAGCGAGCGCGCGCAGTCACTGCTAACTTGCCTTCGTCAGTTCGAGGGCAAGAGTGCGGTTCCACTGAAACTATTTCAGAGGCTCCTGGGGCATATGGCATCCGCAGCCGCAGTAACGTCGCTCGGTTTGCTTCATATGAGACCGCTTCGCGATCAAGTCCCGAGGTGGGCATGGCAACACGGCACGCTCCGAGTCCCAGTGACTTCGATTTGCCGTCAGACCTTCACCCCGTGGACGAACCTCAGTTTTCTATGGGCTGGAGTGCCCATAGAACGAGTTTCCTGGCATGTTGTTATATCAACAGATGCCTCCACAATGGGCTAGGGCGCCATGTGCAATGGACATGCTGCCCCGGGCTCCTGGACAAGACCCCAGCGCCTTTGGCATGTCAATTGCTTGAGTTGCTCTCCTCGCGACAGCACCTCCCTGGCCAATTCCTCTGAGAAAGAACCTGCTTTCTCAGGGACGGGGCACCCTATGGCACCCTCGTCCCGATCTTTGAAATCTCCACGTGTGGTTCCTGGACGGGACGAGGCAGGTTTGAGTACCCTACCACCAGCGGTGGTGGCTACCATCACTTCCGCTAGAGCATCGTCCACGAGACATGCCTATGCGTTGAAGTGGAACCTCTTCGTCAACTGGTGTTCTTCTAAACTTCAAGAACCCACGAAAGGCCCGATCAGTGTCGTGCTTTCCTTCCTGCAAGAAGGGTTGGAGCGAAGGCTGTCTCCCTCCACCCTGAAAGTGTATGGTGCCGCCATTGCCACACATCATGATGCAGTTGATGGTAAGTCCATTGGAAAGCACGACCTGATCATCAGTTTCCTGAGAGGAGCGAGGAGACTGAATCCTCCTCGCCCTCCTCTCGTTCCCTCTTGGGACCTCTCAGTGGTTTTAACTGCCCTGCAGAGTGCTCCCTTTGAGCCTCTGCAATCAGTGGAGCTTAAGTTCCTGTCAATGAAGACAGTGCTCCTGGTTGCATTGGCCTCCATCAAGAGGGTAGGGGACCTGCAGGCATTTTCGGTTGACGAAGCGTGCCTGGAATTTGGACCGGCTAACTCTTACGTGATCCTGAGACCCCGGCCTGGATATGTGCCCAAGGTTCCCACCACACCCTTTCGAGACCAGGTGGTGAACCTGCAAGCGCTGCCCTCGGAGGAGGCAGACCCAGCCTTGGCACTGCTCTGTCCAGTACGCACCCTCCATGCTTACGTAGACAGAACGCAGTGTTTCAGGACTTCAGACCAGCTCTTTGTCTGTCATGGTGGGAAGCTGAAGGGAAAGGCTCTCTCCAAGCAAAGGTTGTCTCACTGGATAGTGGACGCCATTGCCTTGGCTTACCAGCAGCAAGGTCGACCATGCCCCCTTGGTGTGACGGCCCACTCCACCCGGAGTGTGGCATCCTCTTGGGCTCTAGCGCATGGCGCCTCGCTAACAGACATCTGTAGAGCTGCAGGCTGGGCGACACCTAACACGGCCTCTGGGCGACCCCCACGTGTGTAGTCCAGTGTAAGCCTCTCTGAGCATGTGTCTTTCCCTCGGCAAGCCACCTTGCCACCCCTGGGTTTGAAATATTCCACCTGCGGCTGGACACCCCAGTGATTCTCAATATGCAGCCCCCTGGGGTCATGTGTATTCCAAGTTCCCCCCTTCGGGCTGGGCATAATTGCATATTTCCACTGATATATGCTTCCCAGTGTACCTTGGTACCTTGGCATAATTCCAGCAGCCATTAAAAAATGTCCCTTTCATGTTAATGTTGTTTTTTCATTGTTTACATGTTTAAATATTCTGAGAATGCATAGTTTAGTTATAATGTTTAATGTTTAAACTGCAATAAATGCATTAAAACGTTTTCTTTTTTTTTTGGCAGCCATTTTGTTTTTATTGTTTATGGCAAAACAGTGATGTTTACAACTTGTTATACGGCAGAAATGGATTCAGCACCTAAAAATCATATAGAAACAACACTTGAAGTACTTTTCCTCAAAAATGCCTACTGCATCTTATCCAGGGCTATTTATCTATTTTGGGACTCGACTATCGTTTTGAGTTTGACATATGGTGTGGTTCTGTGTGATTTGGACAACTTCAAGTTACGCCCCCTTCAAGTTACGCCCACTTCAAGTTACGCCCACTTCCTGTTACGCCCCTCTCTTGCAGTCCGCAGACAGAGCCATCTCCAGAGGAAACCACAGGAGCTCCGAGCATCACTGAGCACAGAGTAAGTCATGATTTCCTGTTTTAATGTTATAGAAAATTCAAAACTTGTTTGACACAAACAGTGACAACTTGACTGCTGTTAGAGAATGTTTCCCAGATAATTAGCATCAGTTTTTCATGAGTGTCTGTAACTTAGCCAGCAGTTTTACAGCCTGTTCACTGACAATACCTGCTCAGAACAAGTAGTCTAGGCCTAGTCATATTTTCCATTATCATACGATGACTGACATATTGACTGCTGTTAGAGAATGTTTCCCAGATAATTAGCATCAGTTTTTCATGAGTGTCTGTAACTTAGCCAGCAGTTTTACAGCCTGTTCACTGACAATACCTGCTCAGAACAAGTAGTCTAGGCCTAGTCATATTTTCCATTATCATACGATGACTGACATATAGTCACATTATAAACATCTCTCTCTCCAAATAGGCTTAATAATTGTATTAGCACTAAATAAATTAAAGTGTATTGCATAGTCTATGTTATAGGTCACTTTTAAAATCATGTCATATTTAATAATTATATCCTGGCCATGGATGCATTAATCATTGCAAATTTCAAAGATGTCAGGTAAAAAGCAATTAAGGATCCTCTCATTCGCTCTGAGAGGAAAGCCCCCTAAAAAGGCCAGGTTAGAGGATTGCGGCTGTCACTCTTACCTGTCTTCAAAACTTGAGAGCCCTGCCTTAATCATCTACCGGGTGTCTGTTAGATCACAACACTGGAGTAAAGTCAGAGCACTATTTGTTCTTCACGCGCACAGTAACTGAAATTTAAAACTGTTAAAAGAAAATGCTGAATAAACTATTGCATAGATAGATACTGTATAACACACTACGCATCAATATGTCTTTTCTTTGTGCTTTAAACTTTTCAAAGCGGACTCGACGCGCTGCGCGCTGTGACTCATGTTGCTTCCACGGTGGAAGTTCCACCGCATCATTCTGTGCTCGGGATGCGCATAAGCGCTTTGTGCCGCACTGTACTGGAGCCTTTCATATCATAATACAGTGACGCAATGAACGATTATTAATAGCCGTTCTTGTTCTGTCCTATCTATCATATGTTGCTACCTCATTTAACAGCTGTGCTATATATTTTAAAAATGTCAAAATTTTATAGTAGGCTATATATAAAATAATTGACTACCAGACTTAGTGTTACACTTATTGTCTCTTATTTGTTCCCCAATAAACGTTTTTATTTTATTTTATTTTTCACAAAATGTTCCGATTTTATACAATTATTGTGCACTAGTGATTTTTCTAGACTAAATTTGACTGCTGATCTAGTTTATAATAGCATTTATGTCAGATTATGATCATATATTTTTTGTTGTTGTTTTTCTTTATAACGAAGTTGTCTGTATTAAGTAGATTGTGTTTAACACACAAAATAGTGATTATTAGTTCAACACAGAGTTATAGAGATTCTACTTGATAAAAAAAAAAAAAAAAAAAAATCCGGTATGGGATCGGTATCGGTCGATACTCAGAATTTTTGGTATCGGATCGATTCTGAAAAAATGGTATCGGTGCGTCCCTACTTCCCACTGTTGACTTTTAATCATCTTTATTATACTGAATGCCCTTTTCTTTGATGAAAAAAAAATATAAAGGCGTGGGTGTTTGAGGTGGCATATCTTACAGATGCTTCCCTCCTTACAATCATGGCTGATCACCTTCCTGGTCATATCTGAACTTTAGAAAACTCTCGTCTCTGGGCAAAAGGGAAACTGGTCAGGGGCTGAAGCCTGCACTGGACTCTGGTGACAAATCCATTATCATGCAAATCTCTCCAGAGTTGTCATGGCAGAACTATACAGTATGAAATTTGACAATACTGAGTCAAAAGCAGAAGATGACTGATACATTTATTAATCAGAGAAAATTAATCAACCTCCTATGTCTGTACCATTTTGTTTTGTGACTGTATATTCAGTAAAGGCCAAATTTGGGTTCTGCATGTTAGATTCATTTTTCTACATGCCACTTAATTTACTGCATACCAATAGTGTAATCTTTAACCATGGGTCACAAAAGCTCTCTTCCACTATCTCACACTATGTGCGTTATGTTTCATTTCCTAGAGGACAACTTCAGACAGCTCTCTACAACATGTCATAGACACTTATGAGACACCATGGGCCAAGACTCAGAGCGTAAGTAGTTACCACAGTAAAAGCAGAGATAGTCATATGAAAAAAAAAAAAAAAAAAAAATTCTAAAATGTTAATAGTGTCCTATGTGAACATGTTCTGCATTTATTTTTCCAAGGTTTTTTTTTTTTTTTTTCTTGAAAATCATATTTGAATGTGCGGAAACTATAGTTGCCGGTGGGCAAATATGTTGTATGCACCCCCTCAATGTAAAATATGAATAGGAGGAGAACATTTGGCATTTATCTCAAAATAACTACTTTCAAAAGATCAATCTTTATTCATAAACAAATTTATTATGTATAAAAGTCGAAGAACATTTGATGCAAACCCCAAAAAACTGCATCTATCTTATAATCTCTTGAATATGAAAACACATCAAACAACAAATCCATTTGCCTTAACCATTGTGTGCTGTTCAGGGTCCTTTTGACCCACATTTCTAACTTTCATTCATGGGGATAACATGGATAATTTGACATAGTTTAGTGTAAGATTTTTGCCCATCTTTTGGAAAATGCTGTTTTAAAAGTAACAAATTATCACTTTAACCAGTAGATGGCTGCAGAACGATTTGCTATTTGACTAACTGAAAGACATATTTTCACAAGTTATTCCAGTTGTATTCATATCTAGAAATCACAATTATAATAATAAAAGATACTTTTTGTCAAAGTTTAGGCACTTTTTGTACTGAAAAAAAGAAATCTGTTTTTCAGTAATGTTATATTATGATTAGAATCAAATTAATTTTATCAATGGACAAAATTCATCCTCAAAATCAGAAACAACACAGAACACACATAGACAGAAATGAATTGGCACACTTTACATTTGTAGAATTATATGAAAAACATGTAAAATGTTTGAAATAAATGATAAACTCTAAAAACTCCAACTTTTCTCTTTGTAACATCCTGATCA
Organism: Rutilus rutilus; assembly: GCF_951802725.1. Lineage (NCBI taxonomy): Eukaryota > Metazoa > Chordata > Actinopteri > Cypriniformes > Leuciscidae > Rutilus > Rutilus rutilus. The sequence continues at coordinate 36,329,200 of NC_140215.1, read as the reverse complement.
GGTTTGATTCTAATCATAATGTAACATTATTGAAAACTGATTTTTTTTTTTCAGTACAAAAACTGCTAAACTTTGACAAAAGTAACTTTTATTGTTATAATTGTGATTTCATTATGTAGATATGAATCTACCTGGAAAAACTTGTGAAAAGAAGTATTTTAGTTTGAAACTTTTAGTACGTTAAGAGCTCTGCAGCCATCTACTGGTTAAAGGGATTTAAAAAATATATATATTTTTTTAAACTGCATTTTAAAAAATTTGGGCAAAAATCTTACACTACACCTTGTCAAATTATCCATGTTATCCCCATGAATGAAAGTTAGAAATCTGGGTATTTTATACGGCGCATTTTACATGATTTTCTTTTTGGAGAATTTTTCTTTTCATTTTTTGAACATTTTGTGGAGTAAAATTACATTTGTTTAAAAAAAAAAAAAAAAAAAATATATATATATATATATATATATAAATATATTATATATAAAATATATATATATATATATATATATATATATATATATAAACAGTGAGGAAAATAAGTATTTGAACACCCTGCTATTTTGCAAGTTCTCCCACTTGGAAATCATGGAGGGGTCTGAAATTGTCATCGTAGGTGCATGTCCACTGTGAGAGACATAATCAAAAAAAAAAATCCAGAAATCACAATATATGATTTTTTAACTATTTATTTGTATGATACAGCTGCAAATAAGTATTTGAACACCTGTCTATCAGCTAGAATTCTGACCCTCAAAGACCTGTTAGTCTGCCTTTAAAATGTCCACCTCCACTCCATTTATTATCCTAAATTAGATGCACCTGTTTGAGGTCGTTAGCTGCATAAAGACACCTGTCCACCCCATACAATCAGTAAGAATCCAACTACTAACATGGCCAAGACCAAAGAGCTGTCCAAAGACACTAGAGACAAAATTGTACACCTCCACAAGGCTGGAAAGGGCTACGGGGAAATTGCCAAGCAGCTTGGTGAAAAAAGGTCCACTGTTGGAGCAATCATTAGAAAATGGAAGAAGCTAAACATGACTGTCAATCTCCCTCGGACTGGGGCTCCATGCAAGATCTCACCTCGTGGGGTCTCAATGATCTTAAGAAAGGTGAGAAATCAGCCCAGAACTATACGGGAGGAGCTGGTCAATGACCTGAAAAGAGCTGGGACCACCGTTTCCAAGGTTACTGTTGGTAATACACTAAGACGTCATGGTTTGAAATCATGCATGGCACGGAAGGTTCCCCTGCTTAAACCAGCACATGTCAAGGCCCGTCTTAAGTTTGCCAATGACCATTTGGATGATCCAGAGGAGTCATGGGAGAAAGTCATGTGGTCAGATGAGACCAAAATAGAACTTTTTGGTCATAATTCCACTAAACGTGTTTGGAGGAAGAAGAATGATGAGTACCATCCCAAGAACACCATCCCTACTGTGAAGCATGGGGGTGGTAGCATCATGCTTTGGGGGTGTTTTTCTGCACATGGGACAGGGCGACTGCACTGTATTAAGGAGAGGATGACCGGGGCCATGTATTGCGAGATTTTGGGGAACAACCTCCTTCCCTCAGTTAGAGCATTGAAGATGGGTCGAGGCTGGGTCTTCCAACATGACAATGACCCGAAGCACACAGCCAGGATAACCAAGGAGTGGCTCTGTTAGAAGCATAATTATCAAGGTTCTGGCGTGGCCTAGCCAGTCTCCAGACCTAAACCCAATAGAGAATCTTTGGAGGGAGCTCAAACTCCGTGTTTCTCAGCGACAGCCCAGAAACCTGACTGATCTAGAGAAGATCTGTGTGGAGGAGTGGGCCAAAATCCCTCCTGCAGTGTGTGCAAACCTGGTGAAAAACTACAGGAAACGTTTGACCTCTGTAATTGCAAACAAAGTCTACTGTACCAAATATTAACATTGATTTTCTCAGGTGTTCAAATACTTATTTGCAGCTGTATCATACAAATAAATAGTTAAAAAATCATACATTGTGATTTCTGGATTTTATTTTTTAGATTATGTCTCTCACAGTGGACATGCACCTACGATGACAATTTCAGACCCCTCCATGATTTCTAAGTGGGAGAACTTGCAAAATAGCAGGGTGTTCAAATACTTATTTTCCTCACTGTATATATATATATATATATAAACTACATTTTGTTGCCTGGGGTCTCTCAGACCCCAAACAGCCTGACTGTAAACCGCAAACGAACAGCGCACAAGGGTTAAAGTTGTGGAACATAGTGCAGAACAAAGTGCAGCCATAACAGGGCATTGCGTATCAAATAGTTAAATGAAAATAAATAAATACAAATAAATAAATAGAATGAAGAAAAAAATATATCTATATACAATATACAAAACTTCAATTTATGAACAGTAGAGATGTCATTTAAAGGGTTAAGTTATGTTTATGCACTAAACAAGACCAATAACCTTGATTTATTAACCTATTAACACAGTATACCCCATTTTCCCATTAGATATGTACTTACAAGGCATTTGCCCACCGGCAACTATAGTTGCCGCTTGGACTTTTCACTAAGTATACAAAAAACTATAGATCTCTTGTAAGATTTGTTTTGTTTGGATGATTCTAGAGACCTTCATGATTATGTATATATATATATATATATATATATATATATGTCAACAAAAAATACTTATTAGTAACCTGAAAATGACCTTTCTTTGGGAGGGGTTGCCTTCGCCATGCTTCCTAGAAGTAGGGCTAGGAAGTTGACAGCCTCATGTGACAGGGAGGAAGTGAATAACTTTTTTTTATTTTCTTGAAATCCTTTATTTGGTTGTTTGCTTGCATGTCATTGAGAAATAAAACGTGGACAACATCTAGAAAAATACTTACAAAAGGAAAATGACAACTATGCATTGTGGCAACTATAGTTGCCAGTGGGCTTAAATGGGTTAAAAGTGAAGTTGCCCAAATAAGTACTTGCTACAATAAAAAAAATGCCCTTCTTGAATCTTATGAAATCACGTTCTTGCTTGTGACCAGTTATCATGTTATTATCTCTCTACCAGGTGCTCGGTTTGTGGATGCCCACTGGGCGGAACTTGTCCAGAGAGTACAGATGGTGATGCCGATAGCGGATGAGCTGCGGTCCGGTGGCAAGCTGCAATATGAGCCGTACTGTAAGATCGATGCAGTAGATGCTAACCAGGAGAAAATGAGAGAGTTTTATAAAGTGTTGCACTCTGGAGGAGACGAGGTTAAATCTGCCTTTTATTCTAGCCTGGAAAAGCATGAGCCATCTCTGTTTAGAGCCTTAGGTAAGAGCACTACTGTGTTTGCGAAGGACTCAATAATCACACCGTGTAGCTTTGTTTATGTTGCCCTTTATCAACTGACGTGAAACTTACATTATACGACCATTGCCGTAAATCAATGCAATAAGCTTTAAAGGCACAGTAACCTGTCACTCGCAGTGCATAACAAAACATAGTCCAACGGGACCCAATGCTGAACATTTTCAGACATAACATTTTCCCCCCACCCCCCTGGAAACTGAAACATAACATTTAGCGCACATTCCCCAGTGTCACTATCACCCTGTCACATAGTCCCCATGCCAGACAGGCGGGACCCTCATTCTCTGAGGGCATGCTGGCCGTGAAACGGCATCAAGCAATGCTGGTGGATTACCCCCCAACCGGTTAGCTCTTGGCCTAGGCTGCCAACCCAGAGCCGCTGCTGTGGACAGAGGTGATGCAGGTGCTGAGGGAGCTGTGACTCTGTGCAGGCGGTTTGAGTGCCAACGAGTCCCATTCTCCAGTCTGTAAGTGGTCGGCCCCAACTGCTTAGTCACCCGCAGGGGCTCTGACCAGTATGACTGCAGCTTATTTTGGCGGTGGAGGTGTTTGATTCTGACCCAAACCCCTGGAGAAAGTGAGGGGGTCTGCACTCTGTGCGTGGCATCAAACCTCTCTTTCATCCAAGCCTGCAAACCTTTTACCTGAGCTCTGGCTTCTGGAGCCCTGGGCTCCCACGTGCAGGAGCTGGCTCAGCTCTCAAGCAGTCCAGTGGTTGCTTTAGTTCGCGCCCAATCATGAGCAATGCAGGTGACACTCCCGTGGTGGAATGCTTGGACGCCCGGATGGTCAGGAGAGTTTGGTTGAGTGCGTCGCTGAAGATTTTCCCTTCCTCCAGACAGGCTCGGATTCCATTTTTGAGAGTTTTATTCAGTCTTTCCACTTAAGCATAAACTCCAGACTGAAGTTATACTGGTTCAGCCTGTCAGCCCACCTTAGCAGTCTCATGGGCCTGTGCCCCGAGCCTTGAGTCGCCAGCAGTGCCATCAGCGCTTGGATGATCTGTGTGGATGGTAAAAGGCCTCCCATATAGGTAAACATGCCAGCGTTCGCATGCTCACAGGCAGGCCAGGGCCTCCCTCTCCCCCACCGAATACTTCTGCTCAGCTGTAGTAAGTGCCCGTGAGGCGAAAGCCACCGGGCGTTCCACCCCCTCTTGAGTCTGGGAGAGCACAGCGCCTAGCGCCACCCTGGAGGCGTCGCAGGTGACCATGGTGGGCGCGGTCAAGCTGAAATGGGTCAGTGTGGGTGGGGATGTGAGCTGCCGTTTGATGATGCGCACAGCTTCGTGGCAGGCCGGGGTCCAGTCCCACGTAACATCCTTCCTGAGCAGCCGGCGCAGGGGGGCCGTTGAGTCAGAGTAGTGTGGCATGAATCTGAGGTAGTAGGCAGCCATCCCCAGGAAGGAAGACAGCTGGGATGGTGACTGTGGGTCTGGTAGGGACAGAATGGCCTCAGTGTGTGACATAATCGAGGCGATGCCCTCCTTCGAGAGCCTGAAGCCCAGGAACTCGACCTCCTCAACCCCGAACATGCATTTCTCAGAGTTCAGTGTGACCCCATGCTGTTCGAAACGCTGAAAGACCTGCTCCAGGCGATCATCATGCAGTGCGGTGGAGGTCACATGCACCACCCCATCATCTAGGTAGATGGAGACACCCTGGATACCAGCCAATATGAGTGACATTATCTTCTGAAAACAGCTCGGGGCTGATGACAGTCCAAATGCCATGCGTTTAAATCTGAAAACCCCCACGTGCGTGACAAACGCTGTAAGGTCCATGCTGGCTGGTGCTAGAGGAATCTGCAGGTAGCCGTTACGTAAGTCCATCTTACTGAAAACAATGGAGCCGTGGAAATGGCTAGTGAGCTCCTCAGCCGTAGGTAGGGGGTACTTATCAGGAATGATGCCTTTGTTAACGTCTGTGAGGTCAAAACAGAGTCGCAGTCCGCCCCCTCCTCTCTTGGCTATCACCAGGTTAGACACCCACGGCGAGGCATCGATGGGCTCTATGACGTCCACCTCCACCAGGCGATGCAGCTCGGCCTCCACCGCGTCACGGAGAGCCAGGGGAATGCGCCGTAGGGGCTGGATAACAGGGCGGACTGCCAGGTCAACAGTGAGCTGGTGTACAAATCAAGTCATGTGGCCCAGCCCGTTGAATAGTTGTGGGTAGCGGTCAGACCAGGAGGCGGCGACCTGCAGGACATGCAGGCCCCTAGCATCACTCACAGTAAAACCCAGGGCAAGGAACAAGTCTAGGCCCATAATGCTAACTCCCTTCCGGGTGATACAGAACTTGGTGGCAGGCGCACATTATTGATCATATCTGACCGGGAGGCAGGCCACACCCAGAGTGGAGATGGGAAAATGGCCGTAGCCTAACAGTGGTTTAGCCGCTGCTTCCAGAGGCACGTGACTGAAGAAGCGGTCATATGTGCATTTGTTCAGGATTGACACTTTAACCCGTGTCCACGAGGAGTGGAATGAGAGCTGTGCCCACACGGCATGTGCAGAGCTTGAACGAAGGCTGTGAGGTCTATACAGTGTTTATGGGAACAGCAGCAGTATCATGGCAAGCAGGAGAGGAGCGACAGCAGCGTGCAAAATGGTTCAACTTGTTGCAGTTACAACAACGTTTTCCCTGGGCAGGGCATGACTGATCTCTGGTTGCATGTTTAGGGGAGCCACAGTTGCTACAGCTTTTGTGCCCACTCTCCCTGGGCCCCCTGTCCACTCTCTGTACGTCCAAACTGTCACTCACCCTGTCAGCCGCCGCTGCAGTCCCTGTGTGCTGAACTGAAGGTGGTGATGACATCACAGGCTCGTGCACAGCGCGGCCGAACTTGCGCGCCTCCATTAGGGCCGTTTCCAACTGCTTCCCAATTACTAAAGCGTCCGCTAGTGTCGTGGAGTCTGGCTCTAGTAAAAGTCTCTCCCTCAGTTGGTTACATGACGTTTTCTCTATTAACTGGTCAACTATAAGTCCATCCTCCAAAGCCCCAAACTCACAAAGTCTAGCCAGCTCACGTAATGCTGATACATAGTGGGCAACGGTCTCACCCGGCTTTTGGGTCCTCTGGCAAAACTCAAAACGGTGCATCCGCCGGCTTCTTCCGGAGCTGAAGTGAGCCTTCAAGGCGGCCGTGGCTGTGACGTACTTATCATCCGATAAGGTGAGCGTGGCGAAGATTCGCTGTCCTTCCTGCCCGAGACAATGGCGCAGAAGCGCGCACTTCCTCGCCTCCGCTAGATCCCAAAGCCAGCAAATAATCCTCAAACGACATCAGCCAGCGATCCCAGGGAACAGCTGGATCACCGGGAACAGGTAGGAAAGGTGGCGGTGGTGGTAAGACAAGTTCAGACATCCTCGTTCGCCAATTATTGTGTTTGCGAAGGACTCAATAATCACATCGTGTAGCTTCGTTTATGTTGCCCTTTATCAACTGATGTGAAACTTACATTATACGACCATTGCCGTAAATCAATGCAATAAGCTTTAAAGGCACAGTAACCTGTCACTCGCAGTGCATAACAAAACATAGTCCAACGGGACCCAATGCTGAACATTTTCAGACATAACAAGCACACAAAATTTGGCTATTATACCACTTGTGTCTAGACCTACAGTATATACTGAGATATGTACTATTAAAATATGTACTTTTACAGGCATTGCTCAAATTGCAGAAGCTCTTGTAGAAACCTTAAATATTTTGTCTTAACTTTCCATCTTGTTAACTTATTTCTGTCAGGACCACTATCATCAAATACGATTGACAATTAGCATATGTTTTGGACTGGCGGTATGGTTCTGTTCTGGGCAGCCTAGCATGGATAAGAGCAGGGAGAGCAGCAATAACCCCCTTTAGGGTAAACAGAACAAAACCAACATGAATGTATTGCAGATATCATTAATGTCAATATTTTAAATGTACAACATAATTCGAGAATTTAGTCTAATTCAAAGGGGAATTAGAAGGCCAAATATTGACTGATGAGAAGTGGAGCTGGGGATGGTGGAGGGTAATTTGCTCCTGATAAACGCGATAGCTGTTGATAATATTGGAGGAGCTGATATATGAATACAGTGATAGGCGTCGTATTCTTATAGGTAGACGTGGATCAGCTGAGAGTCTTTGCTTTTTAAACCGGAAGTAGAAAATTGCTCTAAAAAATTCAAACTTATGGGTTTGAAACTTAAACATTATGACTTTGAGTCTGTACGTATTTTTTCCCTTCTCAAAAAATGTGTATCACCAATACTGTTAGCTTAGGGCAGTTGTGGCACGAACCTTACGTGGTGGTGGTCTAATAAATTTGTTCAGCAATAGATAGATAGATACCGTAAATCCTGTAATAAAGGCCCGGGCCTTTATTTTACTCAAGCGCATCGCGGCCCAGGCCTTTATTGGAAGGAGGCCATAATTAGAGACAGGCCTTTATTTGTATTTGAGCAAAACGGACTACCAGTAGAATGAATAAAAACGAGATTTTGTGTCTATTTTAACCTATAAAATACTAGGTTAATTGATTGAAAACGTACAGTTAGTTACCATATAACATTATGGTATGCATACAGAACATTAACAACAAATAAATATAATATAAATAATATTTTTTTGTGAAAAGCAATGATTCATTTTGAAACAGTATTTGTTCCAGCAGTAGTAACGTTAGCTCCACAACAGCACGCATCTGTGCATTCATTGATTTCATTCATTCATTCACACACTAGAAACGTCTTTTTGCGTGTAACTTACAGATATTGCGATTAGAACAAAGCAAATAGAACTGACCTATTTCTCAGCTGGATCCGTTGCTCCTCGAAATAATACTTCCAAGCACTTCTGAGGTAAATTTTCCAGGATTATTATTACTTAGATAGATGTGTGTTATCCAGCTGATTGTGGGTGTTCAGGTTTGCGTGGATCGCCTCAGATTATTTGCGTTTGAATAACGCGCGCTCTCCGTAATTAAGAGATCAAAGTCAACAGAGTATTTTGAAACTCGTTTGCACTTAAGAAAAAAAGCGAGCCTATCGCGCCAGTGCGATTGTCGATCCCAGGGGGTTAAAAAATAGATTTTCGCCAAAAATCCTCTTTGGCTCTGCAGCTGCCATGGTAAACAACATTAGCCTACCGGTGACTGAATTCTCACGTGCGAGTCAAGAGCGAAGTGATTGACATGACCAGGCTACCATAGCTATGGCTTGGATTCATTAGCAAACATTGCCCCCCTGTGGTATTTGCATGTTACTATCACAAGCATAATGTTGTGGCCTGCCCAGAAAAACGTTGTATCTAATAATAGCCCCGGCCACTATTAGAGACCGGCCTTTATTTACCTCCGCCAACAGCGAGACCGGCCAATGTTAGAGACCCGGCCACTAATGGAATACAGGCCACTATTAGAGGTTTTACGGTAGATAGATGTAAAATGTTTGAAAATATGTGTGAAATGCCTTAATCAATATATCACTGAATGTATCAAGTGTGTCTAATGTTCTACAGGCTCCACAGGACATCACACACACTCTGAAAAAACACATTCCTCAGGTGACTGATGAATTTTATAGTAATATGTTTTAAATATTGCACTCCATCGACCTGGTAATTTAGTTGGTATTTCTCTGCTCTGGAATTTCTTACTGTATTAGAATCAGAAAAAAAAAAACTAACTCTTTGAACATTGACCGTTTCTACAGAAATCAGCCCAGTGATTCACAAATATATGAAGCGGATCTGCAGCGAGTATCAGTATGTGACTGAGTATAACTCACTGCCTGGTGAACATGTGCTGCTGTCTGAGCGCTTCACACAACCTCTGATGCTTCGGAAACATAGAGATCGAAAAGAGCGAGAAGAAGAGATCTGCTCCAGTGGAAAGCGCTTCCAGCAGGTCCTCAGCTCCAGGAGCAGTGGAGACTCTGTCCATCTCAACTCTCTGTTCGACCCAGATGACCACGGGATCAGTCCTAGTTCTGTGATACTGCAGGGAAATTCTGGAAACGGGAAATCTTTCACTGTGCAGAAGATCATGATGGACTGGGCATCTGGTGACCTCTACAAAGGGCGGTTTGATATTGTGTTCCACTTAAAGTGTAAAGAAATAAATCGCATTCCTGGCAAGAAGAGTTTGGTGGAGATCTTGAGCTGCAGTTGTAGTTTATCATCACATGAGATCTCACAGATTTTACAGCAGTCGCCAGAGAAGGTGCTTGTGGTCATTGATGGATTTGATGAGCTAAAACTCACACAGGACATTAATGACACGTCAGCACACACTGATCTGCTTCAGAAAGCCCCACCTGTGGACACTCTTTGTGCCCTGCTGAGGGGTCGAATCCTGCCAGAGTCTTTCCTGCTGGTCTCCTCCAGATCTACAGCTACGGACACACTCAGTAATCTGCTCAAAGGACCTCAGCGTTTCTCTGAGATTGTGGGATTTTCAGAAAAGGGGGTGGAGGAGTACTTCCAGAAGTTTTTTCAAAATGAGAAACTTTACAGGGAGGCTTATACATATGTGAAGGCAAATGAAACCCTCATCACTGCCTGCTCAATCCCTGTCGTCTGCTGGATCATCTGCACAACTATCCAGGAGAGATTCAAATATGGTGCAAATAAGACAAGCGGACTGGAAACCACCACCTCCATCTACGTGGACTTTGTGTGCACTCTTCTGGAGCATCACTGCCAGGGTTTGAGTCAGTCCATCCCGACCCTGCTGAGGAGTCTGGGTCAGCTGGCAGAGAGAGGGATGCAGGAACAGCAAGTCCTGCTGGATGAGAAAAGTGTGAATGAAACCATTTCAGACCCTGCTGGAAATCCATTCTTGTGCAAGTTCCTGTTTAAGAGAAGAATCCACCAGGAGACGATGTTCAGTTTCATGCATCTCAGCTTTCAGGAGTTCTTCACTGCTCTGTACTATGTCCTTCTGGATGAAGAAAAGTCCCAGAGGAAACTTACAAGGTCACTTTTAATGGATGGTTTCTCAAAACCACATTTTGCAGCTGTGGTGCAATTTGCATTTGGTTTGTTGAATAAGGATGTGAGACTCACACTTGAAAAACATGGTCTGCTCAATCGTCCAAAAAAACAGGCTTGTCTAAAATTAAGTGTTTGTCTGTTCATTCGTCCAAAAGCACAGGCTCATCTGAAAGAATGGATTTTGGAAAAGGTTAAAGGTTGTTCCTTGTCTTCGAAAACAGTATTGTTTGTTCTTCACTGTCTCTATGAACTTCATGAAGAAGACTTTGTGAAAGAAGCAATGGGATCCTGGGAAAGGATTAATCCAGATGGTAAATTCCTCAGTAGAACAGACTTCTGTGCCCTGCTGTACTGCTCTCAGTGCTGTCAGAGCTTTGAAGAAATTTCTGAATTGTATCTGACATCAGAAGATTTGTCTATGATTTTGCCTGAACTTCACAAGTTTAAAAAAGCAAGGTAAATACGTTGGTCTAAAACACATATTTGGTGGATGTAATTAATATCTAATCTGTAATTTGCTATTGCAAGTTAAACTTAATCTGTGCAGTAATGTTCTGTATTTGATTTTGAAGCTTGGCTATAATGGATCCATCAGACTCTGATCTCGTTGAACTGATCTACGCTCTCGCGAGAGGACAGACCCTGAGCTCACAGAGGTAATGTTTTAAAATATATTTTATACATTTGGTGTGTTTTATGCACACGTGCTATCATCCTTTAATGTGCTTTTGTTTAACTTTAAGGTTCATGTATATTTTTCCTGTGCTTTGGTTTGCAGCTTTCGTGTTGAAACCTGCAAATTAATGTATAGTCATGTCTTTTCACTTGATCTGTCAATCAACAAAGAGCCGTCCAGGTGAAGAACAAGTGATTTTTTTCCTTTTTTCTTTTCATCAAATAGTTTTTTATCATGATAACCAGAAATAATTCTGATTAATATGTTTTGTATAACCAATTATATCATCATCTTGTTCTTCCGTTTATCTGGCATACTTGGTCTCTGCAATCTAATAGATTATAATTTTAATAGTAATAATGCAACTAAATTGGTCACCCAAAACAGTTACAAAAAATAAGGTACACACTTTTATCTTTTTTGACTATTGCTAATGATGTAAATATTGGCTGTAAATATTGTAAAACAAATCACATAAAAGATATTCTAAGTAAGAAATTATTGACTCATAGACACAACGACAACTTGAATCTTTTTTTTATTCTTTTTTTAATAGTATCTGCATAAAGATTCGCCTGCTTCACCATCCGGATTTGCAATCATTCAGTCTCACCTTTCCACACTCAGAGATAATCAACATCGACTGGACCAGACTTTTTCAGATAATTCACCAATGGGATCCAGAAGCATTACTGTCATTTCTCCATTCCTTCTCTAACCTGAACAAGATGGAAATGAACGTGGGGCGTCTAACTGAGCTGTTGTCTGCCTGGACCCTCCAGATGACCCAGAACTGCCCCAGTCTAACCGAACTCACGTGAGAAACATCTGGAATCACCTCTGTCCTGTTTCTATGTGAATTTGTCTGTCGATAAGTACTGTGTATCTAATATTCAAAGGGAAATTCTGTCATCATTTACTCGCCCTCATGTTGTTCCAAACCTGTTTTCCTCTGAGGAACACAAAATAAGTTATTTTAAAGAATGCTTGTGTAACACAGTTTCAGATCCCATGGACTTCCATTGTTTGGACAAGAAATGCAATGAACCAAAACTGTTTTATTACCGGCATTATTCAAAATATCTTCTTCTGTGTTCTGCAGAAGAAAGAAAGACACACATGTTATGAATGATGACAAAGTAAACATTTTTAGTGAACTAGCCTTTTAAAACATTAAAAGGCTATGAATTAATGACACTGATCACACAGTCACTCACCTTTGAGGAATTGAAAACCTTAGAAACACAAAATGGTTTAGTAAACAAAGAAACTATTGTTTTTTATTATTATTATTGTTATTATTATTATATTCATTTATTATTGTTATTTTATTCATTTATTTGATTTTATTATTTCTATTTAGTTATTTATTTATTTTGGCAGTTTAGCAATTTTGCAATGCTCTTGCTATATCAGATAACCTTACAAAGCAAATGAAACCGCCCATCTGTAGTTCATGGTCTTCATCCATTTAAAGTGTTGTGGAATTGTTTAAATGAATGTGGAATTGTTTAAATGAATGTGTAATAAGCAAATGTGAAGAATGGCATTATCAATCTTATTCATTTTATCTGTATAATGTGTTTCCACATCTAGGATAAATGCTGGCTTTTTACTAGAGGAAGGAATCAAGATCTTGCAGAGGTCAAACACAAGACCAAGTTGTATGATGACATTTAATGGGTTTGTATTGGTTTATCTTTATATAGATTTCTAAACAATTTCATGGAGAGTACAGCTTACAAGCTTTAAAAAGGAGACAAAAACACCATAAAAGAACGACTTTTGAGGCATATTCCATGTTTTCTGAAGTCATATAATACCTTTTTGTAAGGAACAAATCAAAAGCTTGAAAATAGTTTTTCATAAATTAAGTTTTCTTTACATCCACCCTAGATCTCGGAGTTCATTAACAATTCAATAACAACTTAAATGTTGATCTGTTTCTCACACAAATTATTGTTATAACAATAATTAAAAGCAAATATCAGGTTTGTTAAAGACTCTGTACTGATGCTGTGCTTTGTGCTTTGATTATGAAGGTTCATTTGCAATGAACCGTCTCAAAAATGCACAGATTATTGTGACCATCGGTCTCGCTGCAACCAGAATGTGGAGATTCTTCTGAATGACCAGGGCTTTTCCATGAAGACTTTGTGAAAGTAAGTTAAGACTGAGATTAACACTAAGAAAGCACCAATAAAAAAAATGAGAACTGTAATATGACACGAGCCAGTAACACAAAAGTTTTCTTATGATTTATACAATTTCATTTGAACATTGCATACTAAATGTATACGTTTATTTTATATAGCGCCTTTCTCAAACCCAAGGTCGCTTTACATAGTAGGATTGCAAGGAAACACAACAACAAACAACCAAAACAATACAACAAAGACACGATATCTGTATGAAGCTATGAGTTGGGTGTGGAGAAGTGATCATTAAACAAAAAGGTCTTGAGATGTGCTTTAAAGAAGGGAAGAGAAGGACAGTCACGAAGAGGTTGTGGGAGGCGGTTCCAGAGTTTGGGGGCCAAGGCACTGAAGGACCTGCCACCCAGGGTGGAAAGTCTGGAGCGGGGGATGGCCAAGAGATTTTGGTCAGAGGATCTGAGTGAGCGGGAAGGAGTGTAAGGGGTCAGGAGGCCGCGGATGTAGGGGGGAGCAAGGTTGTGGAGTCCTTTGAAGGTGAGTAGTAGCACTTTGTATTTGATCCGGGACGGAACTGGTAGCCAGTGGAGTTGGTGGAGAATGGGGGTGATGTGTGCTGATCGTCTGGTATGGGTGAGGAGCCTGGCTGCCGAGTTTTGATTATATTGTAGCCTTTGAAGTGATTTAGCAGGGAGACCAAGGAAAAGTGAGTTGCAGTAGTCTAGACGGGACATAATGAAGGAGTTAGCCAAAGTCTGAGCATCACTAACAGAGAGGAAGGGTTGGAGGCGAGCAATGTTACGGAGGTGAAAGAAGGCAGTCTTAGTGAGTGATTTGATATGAGGATCAAAGCTAAGGGAGGAGTCAAGCAGAATGCCAAGGTTTTTAACAACAGGGGTAGAGTGGACAGGTGAACCATCAATGTTGAGAGTGAGACTGGGAGATTTGGAGAGGATGCTTTTAGGGCCAATCAGGAGAATTTCGGTTTTATCTGTGTTGAGTTTGAGAAAATTGTTTTGCATCCATAATTTTAAGTCAGAAAGGCAGTCAGTGAGGGAGCATGGTGGTGGGTCAGAGGGAGAGGGAGTGGTAAGATAGAGTTGGATGTCATCTGCATAACAGTGGAAGTTAAGACCGTGGCTGCGTATAATCTGGCCAATAGGGAGGATGTATATGAGAAAGAGGAGGGGCCCAAGAACAGAACCCTGGGGGACACCACGAGTGACAGGGGACTTGGAAGACTGATGTGGACCAAGTGTTACAAACTGCTTTCTGTTTGAGAGGTAAGACTGAAACCAAGTGAGTGCTGTGCCAGAAACGCCAATAGCAGACAGACGGGCAATTAGAACATTGTGGTTGATGGTATCGAAAGCAGCACTAAGGTCAAGGAGGATGAGAATGTTAAGTGAACCAGAGACAGCAGACAGGAGGAGGTCGTTAACTATGCGTAGAAGGGCAGTCTCTGTACTGTGACATGAACGGAAGCCAGATTGAAAAGGTTCATACAGGTCATGGTGATTAAGAAAGGTGTGTAGTTGTGAGGCCACCACTCTTTCCAGTACCTTGGCCAGGAAGGGGAGGTTGGAGATAGGGCGGTAGTTTAATAGTGATGTTGGGTCGCAGTCCGGTTTTTTGAGAATGGGTGTGACTGCAGCAGTCTTGAGGGCAGCAGGCACAACACCAGAGTTGAGGCAGGTGTTTACAATCAGTGCAATGGGTTCAGATAAGGATGTGTTGCAGGCTTTAAATAGAGGGTTGGGGGCAGGGTCAAGCTGACACGATGAAGAGTTGGACTTATTAATAATGTCAGTGATAGTGAGGGAGTCTATAGCGGTGAAATGGGAGAGCTGAGGGCCCAGAGAGGGAGGAGAAGAAGAGAGAGAGATAGCATTGGGGTTGAAGCAGTGGTAAATTTGGCTAATTTTGTCATCAAAGAAGTGTAAGAAGGCCTGGCACTGCTCAGGGGTCTTTTTCTGAGAAGGGAGGAGGAGTGATCATATGAAAACGGCATTCAATGAGCTTATGGTCAGAGACACCTGAGATGGAGCCAGAGACAGAGATGTCATTTAGACCAGAAGAACAGAGCAGATCCAAAGTGTGGCCATGAGTGTGAGTAGGAAAGTCAACATGCTGTGTCATACTAAAACAGTCCAATACAGAGTTAAACTCTGAGGTGTAAGAACAATTAGTATCCACATGAATGTTAAAATCCCCTAAATAATCATAGCAGAACAAAGAGATGAAATAACAGTGAGAAGTTCATTCAATTCAGACAGAAAATGTACAGATGGTTTAGGGGGGCGGTAGATTAGCAATAGTAGAAGGGGTAGGGTAGAAACAACCTTCACAGCAATACACTCACCTAAAGGATTATTAGGAACACCTGTTCAATTTCTCATTAATGCAATTATCTAATCAACTAATCACATGGCAGTTGCTTCAATGCATTTAGGGGTGTGGTCCTAGTAAAGACAATCTCCTGAACTCCAAACTGAATGTCAGAATGGGAAAGAAAGGTGATTTAAGCAATTTTGAGCGTGGCATGGTTGTTGGTGCCAGTAGGGCCGGTCTGAGTATTTCACAATCTGCTCAGTTACTGGGATTTTCACGCACAACCATTTCTAGGGTTTACAAAGAATGGTGTGAAAAGGGAAAAACATCCAGTATTCGGCAGTCCTGTGGGCGAAAATGCCTTGTTGATGCTAGAGGTCAGAGGAGAATGGGCCGACTGATTCAAGCTGATAGAAGAGCAACTTTGACTGAAATAACCACTTGTTACAACCGAGGTATGCAGCAAAGCATTTGTGAAGCCACAACACGCACAACCTTGAGGCGGATGGGCTACAACAGCAGAAGACCCCACCGGGTACCACTCATCTCCACTACAAATAGGAAAAAGAGGCTACAATTTGCACGAGCTCACCAAAATTGGACAGTTGAAGACTGGAAAAATGTTGCCTGGTCTGATGAGTCTCGATTTCTGTTGAGACATTCAGATGGTAGAGTCAGAATTTGGTGTAAACAGAATGAGAAAATGGATCCATCATGCCTTGTTACCACTGTGCAGGCTGGTGGTGGTGGTGTAATGGTGTGGGGGATGTTTTTTTGGCACACTTTAGGCCCCTTAGTGCCAATTGGGCATCGTTTAAATGCCACGGCCTACCTGAGCATTGTTTCTGACCATGTCCATCCCTTTATGACCACCATGTACCCATCCTCTGATGGCTACTTGCAGCAGGATAATGCACCATGTCACAAAGCTCGAATCATTTCAAATTGGTTTCTTGAACATGACAATGAGTTCACTGTACTAAAATTGCCCCCACAGTCACCATATCTCAACCCAATAGAGCATCTTTGGGATGTGGTGGAACGGGAGCTTCGTGCCCTGGATGTGCATCCCACAAATCTCCATCAACTGCAAGATGCTATCCTATCAATATGGGCCAACATTTCTAAAGAATGCTTTCAGCACCTTGTTGAATCAATGCCACGTAGAATTAAGGCAGTTCTGAAGGCGAAAGGGGGTCAAACACAGTATTAGTATGGTGTTCCTAATAATCCTTTAGGTGAGTGTATATTCAAAGGGTGTCACTTCAAATGGCCTAAGTTCTTTAACAGTCAGATCTGAGCGGTACACTACAGCCAACCCACCCCCTCTCCCTACAGATCTGGGTTTGGATAAGTAGCAGTAGCCAGGGGGAGTCAGCATGTTTAAATTAATGCAGTCACCGGGTTTTTGCCAGGTCTCAGAGAGACAAAACAAGTCACATTTTTTGTCCACGATGATATCGTTTATTAGGGCCGTTTTGTTTGTGATTGAGCGCGCATTTAGGTGGCCAATGTTTAAGTTCTGACATGATGACGAGGCAGGAGGAGGCAGCCTAGGAGGGCGACGAAGGTTGTCAAAGTTAATTCCCCTGTTCTTTGGCTGGTATCGTTGACAACGGTCGGGCGTGTAAACAGTTGGGATTTGAGCATCATGTTCATAGATGAGAGTCGGTTCTCTTTTGAAGCGATAAGCATAATACGGACGACGAATAATTCCAAGCGAGCAGCAGAGTTTATACAGCATCGGATCAGGGGGGGCGTGGCAGTGAAAATGTTTGAGAGTAGCAGGGGTGTAAACAGGCTCCATTGCCAAGTTACAAAAAACACACAGGCACAGCATAAGGCGAGCTGAGGGGACATTAATCCAGCTGCCAGCGGGAAACATGACATCGACACAGTAAAGTTGCCACAAGCAACACAGAAACACCACGCTAATGCTACATGTTAGCCAACCAGGCTCACAACACAACCCAGTCCACAATGTAATCAGCGCAGTTTAGTACGCCAACCACTGAACAGACTGGGGACAACAACGAGCCAAGCGGGTAGAGACACACTCACCTCTGCAGTAGTCACTGTGAGGGGAGAGAGGAAGAGAGCTCATGCAGGGGAAGAGCAGGTGTGCCGGGCAGTGGCAAACAGAACTGGAGGAGCAAGTTTGTAGCAAAGTTTGTAGCAAAGTTTGTAGCATTAATCCACGGATTGATACAACAGCAGCAAGCAACAATGCTCCAGCGACAGAGCAGGAAGGTTCTGCAGACACCGGGAGGAGATGCGGTAATCCACTAGATTTCTGGGGTAAATGACATAGAGAAGGAATCCAGCGATAGCAAGGAAGGAGAGACACCCGGTGAGCAGCGGCAGACACACACGCTCAACCGGAAAACGTTTTCAGAGATCCTATCCTACAGGTTTCTACAGAGAAATGTTGATCCTATCCTACAGGTCAGCTTGTTCATATTTCTCTGTCATGATTTATCTCTTGTCTCTCCATTTCTAAGGCTCTCGTGTTGGAACTAATGGTACAGCTTTACCGCTACTGTAGGAGAAAACTGCAAAAGTAGCATCTTTACCTGGAGCTGTGGAAGTGAATAAAGACACCAAACAACTCTGAACTCATTTACATGCATTGTAATCATAATAGTTGTGTGTCCATTTGTTTATATATTTGTAACCCTTTTCTCAACTAATTTAATTTAAAGTTTCCCTAATCAAGAAAACCCTGGATTCCCGGCAGTTGAATGGTGAATTTGGCCGGTATTTTTTCTTTCAATGCAAATTAACGTAAAGTATTTTTCCCTATACCAATTACACAATACTTTTACTAAAATGATAAATTAAATAATTCTTATTTATAGTTTCCTAGAAATCAGTACCTTGTTAAATGAATAAACTTATCAAACTCCAAAGAAATACCAGAATACAAATGTTAAGGGAAAAAAACTAACAAATATTTATTTTACATTAATGTAATAACCCCCTTTAAAAGAAAACAAAACAAGGAAACACCTTTTTTTATATATGAAGACAGATAAACACTTATACCCAATGGTATGTAAATTACTTATTCTTTTTTTTGTAAATAAAATATGCAAAATCACCTGTTCAGTCTCAGAACTGTTCCTTGTCTCTTTTATGTTTGTTTTTACACTTGCATTTTTACCTTTTTCCTTTTCTACTTTAAAACACTGTCCTCAATCAGCAACATACAAGTGGACAAATTCAGAACCCTGTTAGATATAGGCTAAACACCTTTCTACTGAGACATGTAGAGCAATAAGGGAAATAAAAACAATATTTCGTTCAAAAACAATTAATCACTTGAAAAAAAAAACACGATTCACCACATAAGTGTTTTTTTCCCTTTCAGTGTGAAAATCAGTTATGAGTCAGTGACGCAGTCAAATATACACGAGTCTGTGACTACGTTTACATGCAGCCAATATCCGGGTTATGGTCGGGTTAGGGTCACTATTTGGGTTTCTGAAACATTCGGAATAACCCGTTTACATGCGTGAGCAGAGAGAGTTACTCCTGTATACATGGAATTTGTAATCAGTTGGGAATATCCCGATGTAAACGGCGACGCACGGTTAGCGTCAGGACGTACGGACAACCTTAAGACGCAATATGCGTCATTTCCGATTATTCTTCCTGTATCCAAAGACAACAACAACAGCAGCAGCACCCGGATAATGAATAGTTCGGGGCAGATAGCGATCGCCTTTGTTTGCGCTTTCCTTCTCGCTCCAAAAGTGTGTTGCTGTGCTGCGTCTCGCCATGTTTACCTCTTCTTCTTGTTTACTTCCGGTATACTGCACGCGGGTTTTTGTATGCGCCGTCTCTACTCAAAAGACCAAGATTCCTTGCGAATAGAACATGCGCAGAACACAAATCAATGTTCCTTTTGATGGGGATATGCCGATACGCGTTTACATGACCAAATATTCGGGTTAGAAAAGGGGTACCCCAGGGGTAATATCCGGGTTTTTAAAAACCGGGATATGAGCATATCCGGGTTTTTGCCGGTGTTTACATGGCCGTGCGCGACCGGGTTATTGCTAATATCCCGGTTTTGAACGGGTTATTGGCTGCATGTAAACGTAGTCAGTGACGCAGTCAAATATACGGTCGTTCGTTATCGTTGGGGCCCAGTTCGTTGGTGCACATTTACAGCTGACGAATTCAATGTACTCCCGCACATTTAACAGATCCGAAAATGAGTTCACTTACGTCCATCCGACGAAAGAAGCAATGGGAAGTCACTTACGATACGAACAGTTTCACACAAGCAGTCCCGATAGCGATGAATGCAGTTGATCCACGTCCCACGACGACTAACCACACAATCTTTCCAGTCCTGGAAGAATTCCGAAGTCCACCACGAACGTCCAATAACTTCGACACAGTTATTGACCATGAATTTGAATGTCACTAGCTGTTAAGCCCTCATCACGCACATCTTGACTCAGCGCCATGACTCAAAGATCACGAAGAAGATGACAGAAATACAAAAATAAAACACTTCAAATAGCAAAAACAAAATAAACCACACGTCGTTTCTCTACACTTTGGGCCTTATATTACACAGAATATATTAAGTCTCCAAAATGACGCACTTCTCACACAAGCAGCCAAATAGGGGTTATGCGGAACGCCCAACGTTCGAACCGGAAAACGGGTATAAACATTTCCGGTTTGCATTACTGTACGCATCTGCAGCGGTAGGTTATCTCTGAGGTAACTTATTTTGCGCTTTTTTAGAATACAATTCTTATTTCTGTTTTAATAAAAATGTCACGAATGCTTAAGTATCAGAAAATAAAATTTTATAAAAAAAAAAAAAATGCAGTCTTCATTTGATTGTTTTAATCGTCTGCAAGCAAATATAAAAGGTTAAACTACTATGATAGCATACAAGTCTAAACTAACTTACTGATAGTTAGCTAACTCTACATCGGGTGCCATTAGCAAAAGCTACATATACTAACTTACATACCTTCATAATCATGAATAAATGAGGAGGCGTAAAAACTTAAATCCTTTATCTACCGAAGTACTCGGGGCTCTGGACGTCCGTTTGGCAATACGATGTACATCTGAAATGGATAGAATGGGTAGCTCCTGTAAACACCGGCTATAAAAGGTCGCCATTCCTACGCTGTGTTTACCTCAGTAGCTGACGACTGGAAGTAGTTATACCCGTTTTGTAGAACCCGGAAGTATGTTCCGCATAACCCCTATTGCGTCTTCTCATGCCATGTGCGATGCTCCTCCCCCTTCACGTAACTTAACGCAACGTGCGTCCGTAAACTTTCAACAATCTCAATGCTGATTGGTCAACATTAATACACTTCAGTTCAACAGAACACCTCATTTAAGTAAAGGAAAACAGTACAAATGATAAAGAAAGAATGTTGGTACATTTTGTTACATCACATTATCAAATAAACAAAAACAAAATATCAAAAGTATATATTTTAATACTCTGAAATTTTCAAAATAAGGCGTATTTCTAAGGCATATTTTAAGGGGTCCCTACATATTGTTTTTCTAAGCAGCTTTACAGAGTTTTACGATGTTGATGCTTTGTCTAAATTTAATACTTTAGAGCAGAATGATTTTTTTTTAGAGTGCATGGTTTATTTGCATTTGAGATATGCTTTATAGATCAGCGGTTTTCAAACCCTGGGTTGCGACCCTCGGGTGGGTCGCGAGACTTAAAAAAAATGGGTCGCCAGGATGATTTAAGGAAAATATAATTAAATAAAAAAAAATTTGATTTCATAAAATCATAGTCTATAGGCCTATATAAAAGAAACACGCAAAATATAGCTATTTAAACAATTAATAGATTATTAAAACGAAAGAAAAAACTGACAGCATGCTGCTGAGTTTGGTTCTTTCTGTGAGGCGCGGCGCCCGTTTGCTATTTATTTATATAGTGTGCACGCGATGTTCCTGGACGTGGATGCGCATCGACACCTGCTCCTCCGTGGTATCGCGGTTGCGGCACAGGCGATGAAACACCAGAAACAACAACAGGTGACTTTAAGCTATCTTTATATGTAACCCGCTCTTATTCATACTTAATGCTTTTAAACCATTCATGCGTGACAAGACAAAAGAGAACGCGCTGTCAGTGAATGTTCTCCTGACACACACACACACGACCCACAGATAGACGTACGTGCGCCAGTATTGCACAGAGAGCGCGGTATCAAGTTCTCTTTCGCGCTAGAACGAACAACACACATGTATGCCAAAATGTCCGTTTTGTCGAGTATCCTCACAAGAACAGTCTTAAATGAGTTAAATAAAATCTTAAATGAAAGTAAAGAGTAGTGAGAGAATGGGATGCGTGAGATCGTCAGCAGCGGCTGGTCCTAAAGTGGCAGCAGCAATTCTCTGTCAGTAACGTTAACCAAAGGACAAAGAAAACAGAAAATTGCTCTTGACTAAAGAATGCTTGTAGCTTTAATAAGGATTTATCTATATTTCAATTTCTGTTCATACTTGTTAGACAGGAAAGGCACGGGTAAATATGACATTTATAATGGGTTTATGTAAGGTATGTTTTAAGTTCACTTAAATTAAAAGTTATATTTTTTGAAGCCTAATAAATATTTAAAATTTGGGGGGATAATCATTGTCATTTTTTCTTAGAAGCCCATAATAAATAATAGTTTAGCATCCAAATAAATTGCGAATATGGAAAAAAAAAATTATTCGAATGAGAGAGTTACATGAGCCTGTGATCACGGGTGCTAAGATGACGTCATCACTGCCGAAGTCTTTACAATCTGTTTATGGACTTATGTATCTTTATTTGTTATTTATGGTTTTGTGTTTCTTTTGACTATGGTGCAGTCCCTTAGGTTCATTATTACATAACATTAATTTACAATAAGTTTAAGACATGCTGTTTGAGTTGGTTGCAGATAGGTGCACATATCAGCGGTCATCACAACATGTTATGTCTACTATAGTTTTCCTTTGTTTGTTCTCATTAACCACACAGAGACAAGTTGTAGTTATGCATTTTTGTTATTTATTATTTCAAATCTGTATTTATCCCCACATTGCAAACAGTGACCCCACATGTTGTCTACTCACCATTTCCTGTTCCTGTGACTCCTTAAAGGAGGGGGCGGGACTACAGTTTCCCTTTTTCTTGTGTTGGGTTAAACCATTTCTATTAATAGGGAAGGGAACTTAACCTTTGTTAATGTAGGTATGGAGAAATGTCTTCTGGTGTTTACAATTAGTTTAAATATCTGAATGAGTTTATTTGAATTGTTTTTGGAAGTTAAATGGTCATATGTTTCAGCTACAAAGGTTTTTGGTATTGTTGCCCCTGCAGTTGGTACGGTCTTGAGTGTAATGTGCCTGCCCTAGGCTATATAAGACAGTCTAAACTGAACCTGAGGACGGTAAAGAGGGGGTCATATTGCTGAATGTATTCATGAAGATTTTGCTGCCTGTAGCAATTTGTTTTTCTTTGTTTGTTGATACATCAAAGTTTGCACTGAGTTAAGTGTATGTTTATTTTGGTTTAATTTTGTAATTTTTTCTTTTGCCATAACACTGTGAATATATTCACCCCTACTTCTTCACTGGCATGAAATAAAAATCGTTGGATGATATCTGAGTCCTGAGCCTATCTATCTCCACGGGACACCTTATGACAGAGCCCCTTTCACTTTCGCTTTAAATTATTTAGTTTTGGCTTGTTTATAGAATTTTTATTATTATTTTTTTTCATTCTTGTTCTGTTCTGAATATCATTAAATTTAAAGGATTTGTTGTCGAATATTTTTAGTGTATTTTTTAAGCATACAGCAAACGATAGTATGCTATTAATTGGTTAAAATTTTTACAATGGTTAATGGTTAACCGGTTAATTAGCATCCCTGTAGCTTTAGCTAGATCAAAAGAGTGCAGAATCAACTTTGCGTTGCGATCGCGTCACGGATAAGCCACTGCACGTGAATCATCAAAAGCGGTTGTTAAGAAAAGTGTTGAGCTGATTTTTTGTGCCAGCTGTGCACAACAGAGCACTTTTAAATGAGAATAAAGTCTAATGCGCCTTTAGCCCCATTATATTCTGTATGCTTGGCTTAAGAATAGGCCTATATAGACCTATGGGTCGCGTCAATTAAAAAAAAAAAAAAAAAAAAAAAAAGGTTTGAAAACCACTGATATAGATCATGTGACTGTGATTGTATTAAAATAAATTGTATATAGTTGTTGGGTTGTTCATTTAGGCTGTGATTATAAATCTGTAAGGTTTTGTACAATTTATAACATTTTGGTGCACTAACAATACTTACAAGCCTATTTACTAATTGATGATGTTTATTACTGCTAACACACATATACATACACACACACACAACATACATATACATATATATATATATATATATATATATATATATACACATATATACATACATACATACACACACATATATATATATATATATATATATATATATATATATATATATATATATATATATATATATATATATATATATATATATACACATATATATGTGTGTGGGTGTGGGTGTCTAGTCTTGCGTGTTAGCAGTAATAAACATCAGTTTAAGAAAAGCCATAAAACATAATAGTAAAAATCTTTAGTCCCCCAGTGTGCCAGCCAAAGGCGACTGTGGCAAGTTATGAAAAACTTAATCCTTTAATTTTTTGATTGCTGGAATGTTAAGCTTCTCATTGATGTGTTTGGTGTAAACTTTTGTCTTGTATAAATGTAATGGTTTTGTTTAGTTTGTCGGCTGAGAGCCGAAAAGTCTGTATTATTCATATAATGTATGTATTATTATATGTGTAAAATAAAATATGAAAAAAATAATAATTCTGAGTGGTAATGACAGTTAAATTTGTCAATTAATTAAAACTACTAAATTTGTCAATTACTCAAATGTAATACTACTCATAGTTACTCATTTCAAAAGAAGTATTATTACTGATTAATTTCTGACAACAGTAATTAGTTATACTTCTAGTTATATCACTTTTCCTTCACTCCCCACAGAAGTCGTAATTTTTTTTCTTCCCCATAAAATTATTCTAAAAATGTAATTAACAACATATTTCTGCCTCATTTGACAAAAATACACATTGGATCGCAGTCATGTTATTACAAACACTCAATGACGATTGATAGTGACTTTTAAGTAAAAGTGTTTTATTAATCTCAATAATTGTCATAGCTTTAAGCTAATTATAGCCAACTTCTCTGTTATCCATTTGTTTCGAATAATGTATTTTATTAAAAAATAAATAATAATAATCATAATAATAATAATAATAATACATTCGTAAGAAAATGTTTCATTTTCCAAAAAGATTTTTAATTAGTAATATCATTTATATCGGAAAATTAGGAAAATAAATTTTGGAATTATTGGATTGTTGGATATCAATTCTGAGGCAGTGGTGAGGCCAGAAATCTCCAAGTGGGTGGACCTTGGTGAAATAGGGTGGAGTCGGACCTCTATTTTATATATAATATAATATAATATAATATAATATAATATAATATATATCCAATAATTCGAACAGAAATGTTGAAAATACTTTTTTTTGGTAGGCTATAGGCTGAAACACATTTAGGCTATGTATAAAAAATAATAGCTATTGAAAAACTAGAATATTGCTAGAATATTTAACTGGAATATTTAATTAGATATGATGAACTAAAGTTCGCAGAAAAAAAAAAAAAAAAAACACAGACCTGAAATACTATATGGGACTCTAATCGTTGAATCTGTTCATTAAGAACAATTCTCTAGAATGAATCAGACTTTCCAAAGCTACAAATGAGAGAGAGAACCGTTTAGATCTAGCCAGATTCTAGTCAGAATGTGAGTCTGATACTCCATTGGGCTGTGATTATGGGGCGTGTTTCAACCGAACCAGGAAGGAAAATGTAGTAAGTGACGCATGTTCTTCATTCATGTTTCCGATCGACAAATCACAAATGCCTTGATCGCGGTTCTCTCTTCCTCTTTTAAAATGAATGCGCTGTGGATATCTTCTATAACAGACGCGATGGCGGAATCTACACATGATGTTTTATAAACAAAGTTCGGGAGGAGCATGTTCAAATAATCAATCCAATCAACTTGTGATCAAACAATTACTATGTCTACCCTAGTATCAGCATGAGAGGAGGCATATATATTCACTCTGTCAACTCACCTAACATTCCTTGACAGTTTTCAGCATCCCTCCACTCACTCTCGGCTTGTCCTTCCACAGCCAGGAATACGGGGGAGTACTTTGGGTTCGGCCGAATACCAAGCCCGGAGCCTCTCCTCGGACAGTAAGCCAAATATGCATTTATTTTATCTGACTTATTTGTAAGTGTAAACTCGTGAAATCTCAATCCTCCAGCAGCAGTCATCTTTGTTGTAAACGAATTCAACCCAAGCGCTCTTTGGTGACGTGGATGATTATGTTACTGTTGATCATCTGTCCACCATCGTATAAACCCCGCCCTGACAATTTGATTGGTCCGAACTACTTTTATTCGGGCATAATAGCTCCTCAACGGATCAAGTCCAGACCGAACTTCCTGACCTAAAGTTTTTGTGGGCGTGTGGGCGGGGCTAAGTTCGGGTGGATTCAGGCTAGTTTAGATCAGGGGTCGGGAACCTTTTTTGAACAAAGAGCCATTTTTTTTTTTCATTTTTGGTTAATGCATTTTTCCAAAAGAGCCACAGTAAAAAAATATTATAATATTATTAAAGCCGTGCTTTTTAAAAATTATTAAGAATGCAACACGGCATATTTTTTCAGATTAGAAAAGAGACGTTTTAGATTAGAACCTCATTAATTGAATCTCTAAATATTGATGGGACAGTGACTAATAGCCCTCAAGAAATTGCACATTTCTGTGCTGATTTTTACTGAAATCTTACTATCAAAATTATTCTGAAGAGGCAGCTTGTACTTTTCTTGAATCTGTTAAAAATTGCAAGACTATTTTGGGTAATGATAGAAACATCTACGATAGTGAAATTACTTTATTAGAAGTTAATAATTCAATTATAGAACTTAAAAACAATAATCACCCGGAACTGACGGGCTTATCGCGGATTTCTACAAACAGTTTTGTAAAGAATTATTGTCATAGAGAGTAGATATTTACATATGTTGATTGACAACCTAGCCTGGTAATAGGATAGGCTGAGAGGAAGAGGGGGCGGGACTTGAATCCAGTAGCTAGAGACATATTGAGACGGTGTCTGTTAAGACGGTGTCTGTTGCAAGCTGTTAAATAAATAAGTTCTTAGCAACAAAGTCGTTGTAAGAAAGACTTATTTGACATGGTGTCAGAAGTCGTGGAGTAGTAGAAATGGCGAAATTTGCTCCACCCACGAACTTCACATTTGATAGGCCTCAGGAATGGGCAGCATGGCGACAGCGCTTCACGAGGTACAGGATAGCCTCGAAGCTCACGGAGGAGGATGGCGAGGTACAAGTGAGTACCCTTATATATGCCATGGGACCAGAGGCACAAAACATATTCAGCTCGTTCACGTTTGAGAGAGACGAGCAGAAAAAAGAATTTGACGCCGTGCTGAACAAGTTTAATGACTATTTCATCCCGAAAAAGAACATCATCCACGAGAGGGCGTGCTTTTACCAACGCATACAAAGGCCGGGGGAAAAGGCAGAGATGTTCATCCGTGCACTCTACGAATTAGCAGAGAGTTGTGAGTTCGGTGCCCAGAAAACAGAGAACATCAGAGATAAGCTTGTGGTTGGCATCAGAGATAAAGAGCTTTCAAGAAAGTTACAGCTGATGACAGACCTTACCTTAGACACGGCGGTGCTGATGGTGAGGCAGGCGGAGTACATCGCCCAGCAAGTGAGCCAACAGGAGGAATGTGCACCAAGCAGTGTTCAGGAGGTTACACGCAGACGACCTGAAAGGAAAGGAAGATGGGATGAAAAGAAGCCAGCGAGAGAAAAAAATAATAGAATGGTCGGTGGCGGCAGGTGCGGAAAAACAAAACATCACACAAAGGAGAAATGTCCCGCAGCAGAAACTGAGTGTCGAAAATGTAAAAAGAAAGGACACTGGGAGCGTATGTGTAACTCAAGGACAGTTAATGAGGTAACAAGAGGAATACACACACAGGCAAGTGATGACGATTCATATTACCTGGGAACGGTAAGCAAAACTGGGGCTGACGACACAGAGAACTGGTTTGTGAAATTGAACGTGCAAGGCTCGCGAGTAAAATTTTTAATTGATACCGGAGCTGACGTGACCGTTATGAATGAAGAGACTTTTAACTCGCTCGGAAGTAAAGTGAAGCTGAGTCAGACACATGCGAAATATGACAGTCCAGGTGGAAGGATAAATTGTTTGGGACAATTTGAAACGACCACGGAGTACAAAGATAAAAAGTTCAAGTTCACAATTCACGTCATGGAGGGCGATACTGTGAACAATTTGCTAAGCAGAGAACAAGCAGTAGAAATATGGGCTTAGTTAAAAGAATCGAGCAAGTCAGCGCAGCATTCGGTGAACAGGGAACAATGAGAACCGAACCAATTAAAATAAATCTAAAAGAGAATGTAGAGCCATACGCAGTCCACACCGCGAGAAGAGTGCCGTTACCAATACTTCCCAAAGTTAAGGCCGAACTCCAACGAATGGAGGAGAACGGAGTCATTGAAAAGATAACGCAACCCACAAACTGGTGCGCGCCGATGGTACCAGTGATGAAACCTAACGGGAAAGTGCGCATCTGCGTAGACCTGAAAAAACTAAACGAAAATGTAAAAAGAGAACGGTTCATCCTACCCACGACTGACGAAATTCTTGCCAAACTCGCCGGGTCCAAAATATTCTCATCATTGGACGCTGCAAGCGGCTTTTGGCAAATCCCCCTACATAGTGAGAGCAGTCTTCTCACTACTTTCATAACGCCGTTTGCTAAATATTGTTTTAAGCGTTTACCATTCGGCATTAGCATAGCGCCAGAAATATTTCAGCGCAAAATGAACGAACTACTAGGAGGCTTAGAGGGAGTTGCGGTCTACATGGACGATCTAATCGTTCACGGCGAAACCCAAGAATAGCACGACGAGCATCTGAGGCGCGTTCTGGAGAGGATCGAGCACGCAGGGCTCAAGCTCAACAAAGAGAAGTGTATCTTCAGACAGAAGGAGCTTTATTTCCTGGGACACGTCATAGACGAGAGAGGAGTCAGGCCTGACCCGGGGAAAGTAAGGGCTATCTCAGAGCTGCAAGCACCACGAAATGTGAGTGAACTGAAACGGGTCTTGGGGATGATAAACTACATGGGACGCTACATTCCAGACTTGGCAACAGTGGGCGGGCCGCTGTTTGATTTATTAAAAGGGACTGTAGCATGGACATGGGACCAGTCTCAAGAATACGCTTTTCAAAAGCTTAAAGAAACTTTAATGACTGCACCTGTTCTCGTGTACTACGATTCGGGGAAGCCCACGGCGGTGTCTGCAGATGCGAGTAGCTACGGGCTGGGAGGAGTCCTACTACAGCTGCACGGAGACAGCTGGAAGCCGGTGGCATATTGTTCGAGGAGGCTAAATGAGGCAGAAACCAGGTATGCGCAAATAGAAAAAGAATGTTTGGCTGGGGTCTGGGCGTGCGAGAGATTCGAGAAGTATCTTATAGGCCTGGACAGATTTCGCCTTATTACAGACCACAAACCCCTCGTACCATTGATTAATAAAAAAGACTTGGACGCAGTACCAATACGCTGTCAAAGACTTTTAATGAGACTAATGCGATTCGCAGTGACCGCGGAATACGCACCTGGGAAGACATTGGTAGTAGCCGATACACTGTCGAGAAGTCCGATAGGCGATGATACAACGAGCAGTAGACCTACAGCGAACAAGATAGCCTGTTACATTGACGCAGTTATAGCCGGCTTGCCCGTGTCACAGTCAAAGTTGAGCCTGATCGCAGCAGCGACTGAAAGAGATGAACAGTTACAACTAGTAAGTAAGTTCATTAAGCAGGGATGGCCAGAGCACGTAAGAAACGTACCGGAAGGTATTAGAGACTTTTTCTCTGTGAAAGATGCACTGTCAATCTTAAAATAGCCCCACATCATCACATAGCCTTCACATCACATACCTAGAGATTGGCATGGTTTTATTTCAGTTAGCCTAATAGCCTTTCTAGTTTGATTTGCATTGAGAGATGATCTTATGGAAAGTACCCCATGCCAATCTCTAGGTATGGTGAAGGCTATGTGATGATGTGGGGCTATTTTAATTCCAAAGGCCAAGGGAACTTTATCAGGATGCATAGTATCCTAATTTTTTTTTTTTTTTTTTATACTTAAAAATAAAAATCTGCCTGCCTCTATGGGAATTTAACATAGGGGTGTACTCACTTATGCACCATGTATTTTAAGGAAGAACATTTATTTATTTACGATACATTTATTCATTCACAAAGAAAATCGGTGTCCTTAAAGGTTGGATTTTTCCTAATTTTTTAAATTAAGGCATTAAGTTCAATTTCCCAAATATGATTTTTTATTCCTCTTTTTAGTCAACTTTAGCATGGGTGTATTCACTTATGCATTGCACTGTATATACATATATATATATATTGTTGTTTAAGTTTTTTTCACTTATATTTTTTTAAAAGAAAAAAAATCTGTACATTTATTTATTTTTATGCAACTTTAAATGTGTAAATAAAAGAGAATTCATTGCTCTGGACATTTTTTATTTTTGTAATGACAGTCATAATTTCTACATGAAACAAATTCTTCTATACATTTTTTCCCCCAACTATTTACACGTTAAACATATCAAAATCGAGACCCTGGTGGAGCCGCTGGACCGGGATGGGCTCCACAATAGAGACCCTGGTAAGGCCTCCTGCAGGTGGGACATCATCTGGAATGTTCTCCAGAGTGTTTGACTGCATATTTTCACTATCCACTAAGTTGTCTACCAACAGGTTTGCAGGGCTGACTCATGGAATAAATATTGAGATACTTTATTACACTAAAGTACTTTTAATAACCACTAATAATTCTGCAGGAAAAAAACCTTGTCAGGGTTTTTATGATGTTTTGCATTTATATTACTGTATATGTTGCATTTTACTTATGAATATTTTCAAAGTTGATACATTTAAACTATATACTTTTGTCTAGTTTAATGTAAAACAATGCATCATATTGCAAAATAAGATAATTTTGTAGTGTTGCTGTCCTGTTTGGGAAAATTACTTTGAGTATTAACGAAGTATGTAGTTCCTTACATACCACCACTGGTTATTTTGAAAATTAAAGTAACAAAATATAGGCCTATTGTCAAATTAACTGATTGTTGCTACCTACAGCTGCGTCCCATTTCAAAGGGCGCATCAGAAGCGCTCGGACCGGTCTAGCCTACTGACGATTGTTCTTGTCGCCTAGCAACTGTGACTGACAGCTGCCGATGAAGATCGCGAGTAACATTCGCACTGGACTTTTTATATTCAACTGGGTTTTATATTCAAATAGGGTTGAAAACCTGTGTAAATATATTTACCATGGTCCATTTATATGCATAATAAAAAGAATACACTAGCCTACAAAATCGCATATATATAGATATAAATGAACATTTGAATCTTCGGCTAAGCCGAAAGTACATGACCTGAAACATCCTTACATATAAAACATAAAAATGGCAATAGCCAATTCTGGCTCCATAGCTGTTTACTAAATTATATCAAATGAATTATCAGGATGGCAGCGTACTCTCGCACCGTTGCTTGGCGCCTGGAGCGGTGATCGGGAACACCTGGCTGCGCAATTAGGAAATCCCACGAAGGCTACATGGTGCGTCCTTCGGAGGACACATAGGCTGCATCATTTGAAGTCCGCGGCCTTCGAAGGATGCAGTCTTGACATTGGGACACAGCTATTGAGACGGTGTCTGTTGCAAGCTGTTAAAAAAATAAGTTCTTAGCAACAAAGTCGTCGTAAGAAAGACTTATTTGACAATTATCACCTTTTTTACTTAAGGTCTTTGAAGAAAGCATGAGACTTTCCCCCCAACTCTCACTGAAGGTTTAATTACCTTAATCCCGAAACCCAAGAAAGATTTACTTTTAATTGACAATTGGCATCCTGTATCTCTGCTCAACAATGATTATAAAATTTTAGCTCTTATATTTGCTAAGACTAAAATCAGCAATGAGTTCTGTAATAAACACAATCTGGTTTTATGAATAAAAGACATATTTTTAATAATATAAGATTGGTTCTTGATTTATTAGATTATTCAGAATTGAGGCTGAGGGCTCAGGCGATGAGGCGGTGGCCATCTTGGCTGAGGGCTCAGGCGGCGGCCATTTTGGCTGAGCAGACATGACATGAAGAAGCCTTGGGTCTAGCTGTGTTCCAGATCAGTGCACAATGCTCTCCAGACACCAGATGACGGTTTCTCTCCAGTCCAGTCCAGTGGTGTCTGGGAGGTCAATTTGATGGTTAAACACAATATTGGAAAATGCTGCATGTGTCCCACCCAAAAATTAGCCTATACCGCAGGGACAAAACCTGTACATTTGGAACTTTTATTTTGAAAGCACGACAAAGAAGATATCCGGTAAGTCAAACCCAGAGTGATAGGTCAAACCTTCCCATTTCATGCTATGTTCGAATAATCACCATTCGCCAATCACCAGCTTCATATTCTTCATTTTTCACCTGTAGTCGGAGCATCTGATTGGTAGAGAGAAGTTAACATTACACTAGGAACATACAAATACGTTACCGGTGCGCAGTGGCGGCGCCAGGGATGAGCTAGGTGGTGCTGTAGCTCCCCCTATAATAGCCATAGCACCTGCCCAGCACCCCCAAGAAATGTCTGTAATTTTTTATATTTATATTTTAATGTCATGTTTGAATAGTTTTTTCATGTTGTTAAAAATAGGAATTAAATAATAATTTAAAAATCGCGAGCGGGCGCGGGCGCCGTGAGCGCTGAGCGAGCAGGAACGAGTAACGTTAGTGACTGTTGTCGTCGAAAAAGATGGATAAAGCAAAAAAGCTGTCGGGGACTAAAAATAGAAAAAGAAAGAGGGAAAAGGAGATGGCATGTCAACTGATGCGACAGCAGCTAAATAAGTGGATGGTGAAAGGCAACAGGTAGGATTTAAAGTGTGACGTCCAGGGCCAGGCATGTAGGCTACTGGCCATCGGGACTACCGGGAGATTCCCGGTGGGTCAACGTGCTTTTTGGGACGATACATCTCATACTTTTTTTTTTTTTTTTTTTTGTCTTAACGGCCCATAAAACTCGTACATCGGCGGCTCATTCGTTTTGTTTTGCTTAATTGGCGGCGCATGGGTTAGTGCCGGTGTAATGCATTGGTCAAAAAAAGTCAGCGTTAGTTATTTTTTCTGACACCCCATGAAACACGTAGATTAGCGGCCCATTGGTTCTTTTCTTAAATGACACTGGGCTGGCCCAATCACATCTTTAATGTGAAGTATAGAAATACACTCTTTCAAGTATAGAAATTAGTACAAAACTAATTATGAAAGTTTCCTTTATTTTTCAGTGCATTTGTTTTACAATATAATGGCTATTACTATCATGGGATTAATATTATAACTATTATTATGTAGTAGTGTAATGTAGACTGACACTGTAACTAAAAGAGGTTTGAATTTTTCTGTGTTTAATTTGCACACTGAATATGGGTTGGAGCTTTTAATTTTTAACTCTCAAAGTGCACCAGATTGATGATTGCCAAAATTGTTGCTGCATACCCCTCTGACACTGGGTAGTTGCGTCCCTGTCTATAGCCCTTGCGTTGAACACTTTTACATATATATACAGTATATATATGTATATAGTCGCGCAACGAGTATAGTTAATGCGGGCGTGTAGGAGAATGCTGGTACCATCAGGGAAGAGGCAGGTGAGGAAGGAAGGAGTGGCACATGAAGGAGTTACAGATGAAGTAACAGGTGGAGGGTGTGAGGTGAGGTCTTAAAAGGAATTAATGATGAATATGTGAAAGTTTGTGCCTTTTATACATTTTCCACATACAGAAGAGATAAACATAACTGATCATAAGTCCACTGTTACTTTGTTTGCAATATCATATAAGCTACAATTGTTAATTTATTAGGAGACCCATGATGCAGCCATGGAAGAAACAAAAGGAGAGGCAGGTGGCACTGCAGGGTGTGAGGTGAGGTTTTAAAATGTATTCATAATTGTAATGGATTAAACCCAAGGATGGAGGTTGAGTTGCTGCCTGTTCAATGCCAATTCCTCAATCAATAAACAGAAATAATACAATATGCTTAGTTTCTCATAAGCCTTGAGTCCACTTAATAATTGTTTTCAAGCACCTTTTCAAGCTCTTTGACTTCAGTATCAGGGACTCAACTCTCTGACTTCCAACCGACTAAATGTTAACATACATAGTACATTTAATGGACTCATTAGTGCCCGCTGCACACATCATCTGCACCAGGACACCCCATCCCCATCTTGCACATCACATGCTGGAATCCAGTTATTAATTAGTGGATTTTCATTCTGTAGTTTTGAAATTGGCTCTTCTTGGGTTCAGGAGCTTTACCTTAGACATGTATCACAGCAACCATATTGTATTTTTAGGAGCAGGAAGGCAGCAGCAGTATGGAGACAGGAGAGGAAGGTACAGGGCCTGAGATGAGGTCTTAAAAAGGCTTAAGTGATAACATTTTGTCTGCTGTAAACAGAGATGTCAGTGTGTGAGTATTTGTGAATCTGCAAATCAGTGCTTTGAAATCATACATATTCAATGTTCAATCTGTGACAAAACCGTATTACATTTTTTGCCTTTTTATTTTGTAAAGTCCAGTTCTGATACTGTACTATATTTTTTTGAGTTACTGGTTATGGTGTTATCTGAATGCTAATGTTGTACATCATGCAGGAGGATCATCATCTGGTTGAGACAGGCAGAAAAAGAAAGAGAGAGACAGGAGCAGACTGACATGTGGAAGATTAGCCCTTTATAAGCTTGATGTAAGTGTAGTCTCGTGGCTTTGAGTGAGATTGTGACTTTTTTGCTTTAGGGAGTTCAGAGCATGCATGACCGAAGCAGAGGCAGAAACAGGGACAGAGAGTTTGTCACAGTGTCTGGTTTGAGTTCCCTGGGTCACCACTAGATGTCCTCCTTCTCCACGGTGTCTGTCACATTCTGAACTACATTCCCCACGATCCTTGTTTCTTGATTGCACTCAGCTGTCCCTTGTCACTAATCATTGCACTCAGCCAATTCCCCATTAGCATTGTCATTTCCCTGTGTATATAACCCTGTCTGTTTTAGTATGTGTCACGGAGTCCTTGTAATTATCACGCCACTTCTGAGTTCTGTTTCTAAGTCTGTTATTGCCCGTTGTTTATGTTTATGTTTATGTTTATGTTTATGTTTATGTTTATGTTTGATTGCTACCCTGGTTATGACCTCTGCCTGGACTGGATTTTGAGTAACGAATTTCCCTCATTAAAGATACTTACTGCATTTGGATCTTCTCCTGTGTTTCCTAGTGTGGATCGTGACAGAGTTGAGTAACATTGAAGATTCAAGTCAGAGGATAGAGCCATATCAGCCACACCCAAAATGTATACAGACTCAAGTGCTGTCTAATAGAGTTTTACATTTCCAAGAGAGGTGGTCCAAGGAATTTCCCTGGCTGCATTATGATGCATTGCAAAAAGGGTTTTTTTGTTTTGTGGAGACTCAGGGCTTATTAGGCTCACCTGAGAAGAATATCGCACGTATCCCGTCCGAGGAGAGGAATGAAGAGCAAGCGAAGACACCTGAGCAGAATCTCTTACCGGCTAGTTGAAGCGAGTACATGAGAAGAAATTGGCTCCACTCGGAGATTGTAGAATCTCGCGAATGTGTTAGGTGTCGCCCAGCCTGCAGCTCTGCAGATGTCTGTTAGCGAGGCGCCATGCGCTAGAGCCCAAGAGGATGCCACACTCCAAGTGGAGTGGGCCGTCACACCAAGGGGGCATGGTCGACCTTGCTGCTGGTATGCCAAAGCAATGGCGTCCACTATCCAGTGAGACAACCTTTGCTAGGAGAGAGCCTTTCCCTTCAGCTTCCCACCATGACAGACAAAGAGCTGGTCTGAGGTCCTGAAACACTGCGTTCTGTCGACGTAGGCACGGAGTGCGCGTACTGGACAGAGCAGTGCCAAGGCTGGGTCTGCCTCCTCCGAGGGCAGCGCTTGCAGGTTCACCACCTGGTCTCGAAAGGGTGTGGTGGGAACCTTGGGCACATATCCAGGCCGGAGTTAGCCGGCCCGAATTCCAGGCACGCTTCGTTAACCGAAAATGCCTGCAGGTCCCCTACCCTCTTGATGGAGGCCAATGCAACCAGGAGCGCTGTCTTCATTGACAGGAACTTAAGCTCCACTGATTGCAGAGGCTCAAAGGGAGCACTCTGCAGGGCAGTTAAAACCACTGAGAGGTCCCAAGAGGGTACGAGGGGAGGACGAGGAGGATTCAGTCTCCTCGCTCCCCTCAGGAACCTGACGATCAGGTCGTGCTTCCCCAAGGACTTACCAACAACTGGGTCGTGATGTGCGGCAATGGCGGCAACATACACTTTCAGGGTGGAGGGAGACAGCCTTCGCTCCAACCCTGCTTGCAGGAAGGAAAGCACGACACTGATGGGGCATTTCGTGGGTTCTAGATGTTTAGAAGAACACCAGTTGACGAAGAGGTTCCACTTCAACGCATAGGCATGTCTCGTGGACGATGCTCTAGCGGAAGTGATGGTAGCCACCACCGCTGGTGGTAGGGTACTCAAACCTGCCTCGTCCCGTCCAGGAGCCACACGTGGAGGTTCCAAAGATCGGGACGAGGGTGCCATAAGGTGCCCCGTCCCTGAGAAAGCAGGTCCTTCCTCAGATGAATTGGCCAGGGAGGTGCTGTTGCGAGGAGTACTAGTTCTGGGAACCAGGTGCGGTTGGGCCAATACGGGGCAACCAAAATTACCTGCTCGTCGTCCTCCCTGATCTTGCGCAAGGTCTGCGCAAGAAGGCTCACTGGGGGAAACGCATACTTGCGGAGGCCCCGCGGCCAGCTGTGCGCCAGTGCATCCTTGCAAAGCGTGCCCTCGGTCTCGGTCTGCTCTCATAACAGGGGCATTGCCACCGACCGTAGTGAAGCACCTGACCCAGGGAGCGTGCAGTCACCTTCGTCGCTCGGAGAGCAAGGTCGGTGGCGGCACGCAGCTCATCAAAGAGCCCTGGGTCAGTCCTCCCTTCGTGCATGTCACGCAACATCTGGGCCTGGTAGACCTGGAGTGTCGCCATGGCATGCAGTGAGGAGGCCGCCAGCCCCGCAGCTCTATAGGCCTTCGCCACAAGGGTGGAGGAGAACCTACAGGCCTTGGAGGGGTGCTTTGGGTCACCGCGGGAAGAAGCACTCTGAGGACACAGTTGCATCGCAACAGAGCGTTCAACCTGGGGAACCCCAGTGTACCCTTTGGCGGCCGCCTGATCGAGAGGAGGCAAGGCGGAGGAGGTCGCCGAGCGATCACGGGAAGACAAGGGTGCCTTCCAGGACCTCGTGACCTCCTCATGACCTCGTGACCTCCCCTTGAGTCTTGACCGCAACCGTGCGATGGGCATGTTCCCGCAATGGGAACATGACTCATCCACAAACGCTGCCTTAGCGTGCTCAATACCCAGACACACAAGACAGCGATTGTGCCCATCAGAGTCAGAAATGAATAGACCGCA
The DNA here is from genome assembly GCF_951802725.1 of Rutilus rutilus. NCBI lineage: Eukaryota > Metazoa > Chordata > Actinopteri > Cypriniformes > Leuciscidae > Rutilus > Rutilus rutilus. The sequence goes on along the minus strand of NC_140215.1, from coordinate 36,291,897 downwards.
ACCAGAAGTGCACGGGCGAGGCATCTTTAAAAAGACGTGCCGCGTGCAAGCTCTTTTAGAAAGGAGATTTCTCCGCAAATGCTGAAGCGACCAGGGAGAGAACACACAAACACTGGCAAATCACTGCAGAGATAAGCAGGGAATGTGCACTCGCTGGAACTCGCTGTCACACCAACACTTGGGAGAGAGGCTCGTTCGAAGAGAAGAGAGATGAATCTCAGGATTGGCTTGTGGAGTGAAGTACATCAACTTGGCTCCGAAGCGAAAACATATCTGCATGTTGCCAGCGCACTTCCTTATATACCCCCAGGGTGGGGCGGAGTTACGCTATGCAAATTCCGCAGACCCATGGCATTTCTTTGCCATTGGCTCGTTTTATATACTCGAAGATAATAGGCTTTCTAAGCGAAACCCCATTCGTCGTCATCCGACGTAACTCGGAGTGACTACGAAAGGGAACTGGTGTACTTCCAACAATATAATATGATAACAAATACCAGTTTGCAGTATTAAGCAGCTTTACAGGCTGTTTTTGTACAGCTAAATGATGATGATGAAAAGATGATGCAAATCTTACGTGAAAAATATGGTAGTCAGTTAATTCTAATTTAACAAAACATAATTCAATTCTAATATTGTTCTTCCCTTTCTTATTTACTGTAAGGAGCACAGAAATATAAAGAATGCAAGCAAGCACAGGCTCATTCCCATAGTGGCCTGTTACACCTGTCATTTTAAATAACCAACTGTCCTGCCATAATTAAACACAAACTAAAATTAAAGACAAAATAATGTGGATAAAATCATACCTGATGGTGACTCAGTCTGGCAGCTCACATTATTCAAAATTCCTGTAAAAGGGAAGAGATGGAATTATTACAAGTCTCACTAAATATAAATAATCCAAAATAGTCTGTGGTTGAACCATGATCTACTCTTTCTCAGAAACACATTGCAGCGCTTACAGTACAATTCATATTCAGACTTCATTTAAACAGCTTCTTTGGTTGATTATGTTAGCCTTAAGTGTGTTTGGATCTGTTTATGGTTTGTATCGACAACAGTGATCAATCATAGTGGACAGTGAAAACTTCTGTGGAAAGTACATTTAAATGGAAAAAGAACAATAACACCAAAAACTCACAACCTTCAACACTGTCACTGTGTCTATTGTAGGACGACACGCACCTGTGAAATTCAAGGTTAGTGGGGGACAGACAGCAGAATGAACATCTGGCAATAACCACAGCTTTATGCCTTCAAATGTCTCATTCATTCTGACTTCACACTGCCCCTCATGGTTTATGCTGAAACTATATGATTTGCACTGTCCTAAAACCAGGGAGAACATTTTACATTTGTTAAAAAAATATATTTTTTAAGATCTTTGACCTCAAGAATGGTCTATAAATAAAATAGTGTGACATTGATTCTGTGAAAATTTCCTTGATTTATCTCCTGGCTGGAATTTATAGCTGGAAGAAAAACAGAAACGACCTCAATGAGTTTTGTCAGTCGACTCGTCACAAGTGCTTTTAGACATGAAATATGTAACATTTACACAGTATGGGCCCTATCTTGCACCCAGCGCAATTGACTTTGTACACTGACGCATGTATCATTCCTATTTTGCACCCGCGCAAAGCGGACTTTTCCCTCCACAGATGCACGTCGGTTAACTAGCAAATACACTTGCGCTCCCCAGGGCGGTTCAGCGCAAAGAGGAGGCGTGTTCCGGCGCAAACGTTCCCTCATGCTATTTTGCAGGTTTAGAAAACAATTCCGCCAGTGACCAGGAAAAACCTAGTCTAAATGCGTCAATGCGTCAGTGGCGCATTGCGCATGTTATTCATGCTATTTTAAGGGCGCATGCTTGGCCATAATCAATGTAGCGTGTGCACAACGCGCGTTACAATTTGAAGCTCTCATCTACACAGAAGCAGCCGTTTTCATTTTTGCAAATCATACATTATTACTAGGAAAAATATTAGGTCTTGTAGGTCTTGATAAGCCTAGGGCTTCTACGTATCCCTTTTCGAACAGTGTGATTATTATGCAAAAAAAAAAAAATATAATAATAATTTTGTTTTTCTTGATTTTGTTTTATTTTTATTGATGGATATTTAATGTGTTGCTGTCTTTGGTTTAATTTATTTTTTAATTGTTCGAAATAAAGATTTCATTCATTTATTCATATTAATACACGAGGGAAATCATTGTTGTGTCCATGAAGATGTGAAAATAAAATAGGCATAAATCTAGCTTACACGTTTAATCATACGCCCAAATTATCATACGCCTGTTTAACCGAAGCTAATTTGGGTGTGTTTGTTTCTCCATCCCCAATGTCACTTCTCTGTGTTTTACGGCCGTGACGAGGACGTCGGTCTCCTCGGCTGTGAACCGCTCCTGGCGCGCGCCTGGCAAATCCGCCGTTATAATAGGAATCCGCTTAGAAAAAGCGCGCCTGCTCTTAAAGGGAATGTGAGATGTCGCTCTGATTGGTTTATTTCACGTTACGCCCAAACCACACCTATGAATAATGAAGCTACTTCAGACCAACCCCTTTTAGATTTGCGTCGGGCGCAAGAGTCATTTATCCCGCCGGGAAAATTCACCTTATTCCGGAAGTAGCACTGGGTGGCGCCATCCGCGTAATCTCACTTCCTGGTTTAGCTACTTAGCGCTTTGTTTGCCCTGGTCCAATCTGTTATCTGTCTTGATATAAGTAGTAGATAGACTATAATATTATAGCCAGATGCGTTGGCCTATGGTTATTAACAACTGCTGCAACGTACTAAAGTACATTTCACTTGAAGCTTTTGAAACAATGCCACAATCAAATTATTTAATAGCTGTGTTTTTCTAAATTCTATTACTTAGTTATGAAGATGTGCACAAACTACATGTAAAGTTTGAAACATTATTACACCACAGTTTGTTTGCTTAATCACCAGATACATTTGCAGTGTATAGCCAACAGATGAGAAAAAAATAGCCACGAACTGGTGTAGAAAGAAAGTAGAGCCTCAACTAGATGAACAAGAGGGTAACGTTAGCTTAGCTAACTGCTAGCTGCAATTTCTTATGCTTTGATCTCTAACACAAGTAATGGCTGTAAAATAAATCCAGCGACTGAATTCTAGAGGACCATAGCTTTCAAACAAGGTATAGCATGTGTATGTGTCCTGTAGTGAGACCATTACAACATTAGATGTTTGTGGCTAATGTAGGCTAAACCCTACACATCGGCCGGGCTGCGATCAGACAGGCAGACGGGTCATATAAACACCTAAAAGTCGTTTAAAAATTACCCCGAGAAACAGTGCATTGCTGTGCTGTTGGTACACACGTACATAGCACATTTGGCACAAATTAGCTTATCTTATGTGACATTTTATCAGTGAGACTTCTCTGCAGTTCTCCTCGAAATTGAATGAGAGTCCGCTAAACCGGAAGTTGGTTTACAACGGAAGTACTGAACAGAAGTAAAAGTGGGCGGGGCGGAATAAGGTGAATAGCAACAGCGCCGAGACCCGCCCACAAAGTAACTTGCGCTTTGCGCTTTGACACTTGCGTTTTAGATCGTTAAAATAGGGCCCTATACCTGGATTTGTTGATGTCAAACAGACTTGGAGTTTTGGGTCTTCTGAGCTGGCTGCACAAATACAACATATAAGGCCACTATGTAATGATGTTTACATTTAAAACAAAATGATTAACATACTTATCTGGCATGAAGCACAACAGACGGTCATCAGCCACAGCAAATTCTGCTTTTGTCGAGACATAATTCCCCAAAAAAGTCTGATAGAGACACAAGAGTTGAATTAATCTTAAAGCATTTCCTTATTTCATTCTTGAGATGAAACGTCCACAGTCCAAGAGGAGAGAGAGTTTCACCCGTTCACAAATGAAGCCGTATGATTATGATCCGCAGCTCAGAGCCACTGAAACAATGACATAGTTCATTTGCAAACATGAAAATTTGGGTTTCAACTGAATTTCAGTATTTTCGGTTCTTGCATTTTCCATAACCAAATATGTTATCCATGTGTTTGATCATGCAAATATGAATCCACAGGCGTGTGACTTTAGTTTCATCCTGAAGATGTAAATTTGTTTTCTAAAAGAGGTTCAGTAGTTTGTGTCTCTATGACACGCATATGCATAAACATGGATTATAACACTCAATAAATCTAACATCAGTAATATTCAGCACAATTCAATCCTCCCACAAATAACAGACAGTTTCAGTAACGATCATCACAGATATCTTTTATTTTGAGTGATTTCATTTACATTACATTTACATTTATTCATTTAGCAGACGCTGTTATCCAAAGCAACTTACAAATGAGAACAATAGAAGCAGTTAAACTAACAGTAGGACAACAATATGCAAGTGCTCTGACCCTTCCCAGTTTAATCTAACTCAGTACGTGCATTTTTTTTTTTTTTTTAGAATAGAATAGAAATTTCAGTAAAGTTGCCCTTTTTCGGGTCATAATTTAATGTATACATCATTTTAAACAGTTCTCACTCATTAAAGATTATAAACATATAACATCATATAAACATTTGTCTTCATTTGACTGAAATCAGTCTAAGAGAGAAAGACACCTTAAACCTTAATTATGGTAATTTTAAGTATTTTCCACAGTATTAATTCTGGATTGAACGATGGTTATGGTGGAGCTGGAGCTTTCTGGATCATCAGAGAAATTTCCCGCAACATCATTGTGAATGTGGTAGTAATACAGGAAGAGAAAAAACCCTGAAAAAAAACAAACAAACACAAAAAACGGTAAGAGAAACATGGTATTTGGTATATGAAGTTTTATTGCATTTATTTCTGCAAAACAAAAGGCTGATTTAATAGTAAGATGGAGCTGATTTGCAAATAGTTCAGACTATGTGCCAATATGTAGTTCATGCAGTGATATTTGTGTATATTTTGAATGACAGACCAAAGGTTTGGATGTTTTGTCAATGGCATTTATTCCTGCAAAACAAAAGGCTTATAACTTGCTCTTTGTGATTAATAAGATTGAGTGAATGTAGATAATAGTTCCGTTGGATGAAGGGCCTCTCAAGGGCTAAAGCCCAGGGGCCCCTTATAGTCTTAATGTGGCTCTGAACACAAGTACTGTCTGAATGTTGAATTTACTTAGAATATTAATTCCTGCTAATAGCCTGGATACATTAGCAAACTAACTATAGCAAATTACTTGCCTATCAAGGAGAAAATTTGCAAACTCAGCTTAAAACCCAGAAAGGTTTCAAAATGAATGCTGTGTCCATCTCTCAAGTGCATCTCCAATATTTATACAGCTTTTATTATACTTGTGATCATACAGCTTTTTAGATGGATGCCGAGGCTTTTTAGGACGGGTAGAAGGTTCGATTTCGGACCCTTTTCGTTTGCCGGCTTCCATGACTGAAATATGCTGTTTTCCGCCGTGCCGAAATATAATTGGGTAAACTGGCAGTGGGCGGAGTCACACAGACCAAATTATGGCTGCACGATTTGGGGAAAATGTCATATTGCGATAATTGAGGTCAATATTGCGATTGCGATATGCGATATAATAAACAAATGGTTTCATGAGTCAACTTGCTTGGTTCTCAAGGAAAATAAATGCACACACAGATTAGTGATAATCTGCCTAAAGAAAAAAGTTCTGTAGTCAAGAGCAGTGAGTGTTTTTCTCTTTTCCCTTTGTTCTTTGATTAACTTTAGCGACAGATATAATTAGTGGCTACTGTGTACTGTCCCTTTAAGACCAGCCGCTGCTGTCAGAGACGCGGATCTCACACGCCTCATTCTCTCACGAGTCACAACTCTTCACGTTCATCATAAGACTACTCTTATGTTATGAAGATACTCGACAAAAAGACATTTTGGCATAATTGTGTGTGTTATTGTTCGTTCAAGCTCGAAGAGAACTGTATTCTGGCATGCTGTTTTGTGCACACGCACGATATTAGCGCGAGTCTTTCTGTGTGTCACAGTCAGGACATTCACAGGCAGTGCGTTCATTTTTGTCTTATCGTGCATGAATGGTTTAAAAGCATTTGCATAAATAAGAGCGGGATCATGTAACACTAGCCAAAGGATGCCAAAAATTAACAGATGCTGCGTTAATTGCATTAACAGCGCTAATTTGTTTATTTAATATAAAATCGCAGCATTTTGCGTCATATAATCATGTAGGCTTGACATCGCGATTGCAATTACGATATGATTAATCGTGCAGCACTAGACCAAATTGTTTTTCAGAGAAACATATATGTGAACTGATGTGAACGCATGTTTCTTAAATATCTCCAAACGTATTATGGTATTTTTATGCTTCAGGACAGTCGAAAACTTACATACAGTACCTTTAAAGTCATTTGCATAATTTTTTTTAATGTAACCAAAAATAAACTTTGGGCCAAATAATTTTGGTCAGATTGATTGTTACAATAGCTGCAATTATAAACCCTAATAATCAATAAAAATAATAAAATAAAATGAATGAATAAATAAATGAATAAATAATATTTTTAAAAGAATAAAATATAAATTTTATAAAATAATAATTATATATAAAATAAACAATTATGTACGGATAAATAGAAGCATTCTATTAAACCAAATGTAAAGATGCATGTGATTGTTTCTCACCCTGAAACGAGTTAAACACGGTGAAGATGTAATATGAGGGAATGAGCATCGGTCCATAACTGAAGAATGCCACAGCCCACGTCAGGCCGAAGAGCAGGAACAAACTCAACACCATCATGAGCTGCTTTCTAAATGTCTTTGTCTTGCCGTCAGGTGCTCTAATGCGTCGGGCTTGGACAACCCTAGTAAAGATAGTGATGAAGATTCCTGTCGTGAAGATGAAGACTAAGATGTAGTAGCCAATGTTCACTATGTAGTGAATGAAAGGATCTGTAATCCAGCACCTATAATTAGAAGAAAAGAGGCAACGTCGACATGTTAAAAGCTTCATTATTATTTCATGCATTTGTGACATCAGAACAACTTACATTCGTGTGGTTTTTCCAGATGTTGCGTTTATAATCACTTCTTTATATCCTCCTAATGAAACAACAGCTACGACTATTGGAGCCGGAAACACTGAAAGCACACGGAGACCAGGGTTATTATAGGTAACTAAAAAATATTAATAAAAACTAAAATAACACTGATGGAGACAAATTATTTTGTTGAGTGCCTTAGATGTTCTTTAAAGGAACGGCTCAAGAAAAGAACAAAAACACAAAAGTATCATGACAGTAGTTAATATGTCTCGTGCACAATATATTTTGTAACACTATAACAGATGGTTTCTCCATATAACTCACTCCAGCCGAACATGGTGATCTTCCTCATGTAGTTTGTGATGGTGACGTTCTGTCTGATGAGCCATAAGTACATATGAAGAGCTTGAATGAAGAACCAGGTAAATGTAGTCAGCATGGAGTATAGGCTTGGGCGGTATTCGAATTTCGAAACCGTCAAACCGCCTCCCTATTTTACCGGGGTATACGGTATTACCGTGACTAATTAAAAACTATGACATAATGGGCTCAGACGGCGTCACCAAACTGTTGGCTTGTGCCTACACCGTTCAGAAACTGAATGCCAGATCGGGCAAAAAAACAACAACAAAAAAATCAAGCCCAACCCCTGCACGTTGTGTCTGAGTCAGGCCGACGGCATTAACTGTTATTATGAGCCGGAGCCCACCATTATTCAACATAATATCTGTGTGCGTGCAACAAGCAAGAAGTGCCTTTGTAATCCGCTGACGCATGTCCATTGATTTTTATTAATAAAACTTTTCTGCAAAGATGGAAGTTGACGATCGCCATCTCTGTAGTGAACGCGCCTATAGAGAGAAATGCACATCATTACACAATCAGAGAGTGGCCTTTTTATTTTCGTTTTGAATTGTTTCATTTAAAGAAATTGACGATCGGCATCTGAACGCTATAGAGAGACATGCACATCATGGATTACAGAGAGTAGTCTATTTATTTTCGTTTTGAATGGTTTCGTTTACTGAAATTGACGATCGCATCTCCGTATGAACGCGCCTAGAAAGAAATGCACATCGTGGATTACTTAGCCTAATCAGTGAGTAGCCTTTTTCTTTCGTTTTGAATTGTTTCGTTTAAAGAAACTGACGATCGCCATGTCCGTATGAACGCGCCTAGAGAGAAATGCACACCATTGATTAATCAGACTATATTTCTTTTCGTTTTGAATGGTTTCGTTTACTGAAATTGACGATCGCATCTCCGTATGAACGCGCCTAGAGAGAAATGCACATCGTGGATTACGTAGCCTAATCAGTGAGTAGCCTATTTATTTCGTTTTTAATTGTTTCGTTTAAAGAAATTGACGATCGCCATCTCTGTAGTGAACGCTATAGAGAGAAATGCACACCATTGATTAATCAGACTATATTTCTTTTCGTTTTGAATTGTTTCGTTTAATGAAATTGACGATCGCATCTCTGTATGAACGAGAGAAATGCACATCATGGATTACTTAGCCTAATCAGTGAGTTGCCTATTTCTTTCGTTTTTAATTGTTTCGTTTAAAGAAATTTCAAGCTTTATTTATTTGTCATGTCTGTGAGGCACAGCCTTTTTTATGAGATTTCAATGCAAGTGACAGCGGCATGCCCATCATGTCATTATATTAAAGTCGGCATGAAATCAAAATGGACCCTATTTACTTTGTTAGCGCATATTACTAGTCTTGTGGTGAACAATTAATCCGTGCAAGTTAAAACACAGAAAAAAATGTTTTGGCTTCGTAATCTTTAAAGGGATACTCCACTTTTTTCGGAAATATGCTCATTTTACATCTCCCCCAGAGTTAAACAGTTGAGTTTTACCGTTTTAGAATCCATTCAGCCGAACTCCGGGTCTGACGGTACCACTTTTAGCATAGCTTAGCATAGATTATTGATTCTGATGAGTCCAGTAGCATTTCTTTCAAAATGACCAAAGAGTTTCAATATTTTTCCTATTTAAAACTTGACTCTTCTCTAGTTAAACCGTGTACTAAGATCGACGGAAAATGAAAAGTTGCGATTTTCTAAGCCTATATGGCTAGGAACTACTCTCATTCCGGCGTAATAATCAAGGAACTGTGCGGCTGTACCATGGGTGCAGCAGGCGTAATGATATGACGCAGCGCCTGAAAATAGGTCTAATAGGTTAGACAAACTTAGTCCCGGTCACGTTGGAAGAAGTTACCGAGCTGGGGACTATTTTCAGGCGCTGCGTCATATCATTACGCCTGCTGCAAGTTTTAAATAGAAAAAATATTGAAACTCTTTGGTCATTTTGAAAGAAATGCTACTGGACTCATCAGAATCAATGATCTATGCTAAGCTATGCTAAAAGTGGTACCGTCAGACCCGGAGTTCGGCTGAATGGATTCTAAAACGGTAAAACTCAACTGTTTAACTCTGGGGGAGTTGTAAAATGAGCTTATTTCCGAAAAAAGTGGAGTATCCCTTTAATCAAAATCTGAAAATGCCCCTCCCCTCTGCCTTGGAGGACCTTCTCTGATGACGTATGCTTGACGGCTTGGGTTGAGAAACGCTTAACCACTCCCCTCAAACCGTTAGTCTGTAATGAGCAAGAGATGGAGAGGAGGAGCACTAGAGTAAAACCCTGCCCTCTGTTCAATATTCCTTTTCACTGGGAAATACGTCACAGCACTGGAGAAAAGTCGTTTGCAACTTCCGGTTCACGCAGACTTTAAATCCAGGCAATTGGTTGATGAAAATTGTATACAAATTTAGATACAATTTTTACAAAACGAAATTCGTTTTAAAGAGGCCTTTTACAAAACTAAATTTATTGAAGTGGTCAAATCGTCTGACTCCCGATGCATCCCATCTTATTTGTGCTGTTCACTTTTCATAATCAACAAAGATGGAAAAAATAACATTATAATATTTTAACAAATACGAAACTTAATGCTTATGTATCCTGGCAGCAGTGAGTGGGCGGTTGTTTCGGAGATGCGACGTTAGAGGTGTTTACATCTCTCGCGGTCACCTTTTTATTGCACAATTTACAAATTGCCTCATCAGTATTTACCGCCTCTCCCTTCTCATTCGGTTGGAACCAGAAATATTGCCAAACTGCAACCACACATAAGCATTTTTTAGGCAATAAATAAATTATATATATTATAGGCTATATAAGTGCCGGTAATGACGGTATTGAAACTGATACCGGTGCTATTTTAAGATCCCGCGGTATCCGATATTACCGTAATACCGCCCAACCCTTATGGAGTAATGCATGAGCAGCGCTATGAAGACACACGTAGCCTTGTCTCCTGTGTTGGTGACGCTCTCGTTTGACAAAAAGGATAAATTCAGGAGAAACAAAGCCACAAACATGTTCATCAAGTATAAAAACAATCTGTATTTGTACATTCATGCATGTGTGTATTTAGAAAAGGCTTTTATCCAAAGAAGAACAAAAGCAGCTGGTCAAAAAACCCTAAGTAACTTTGTTATATTTTAAGAGACTCTACCGTAACAGGAAATGCATGAACAGAGCGACGGCCTGAAAAAACATGGAGATGCCACAGCCGATAGAAGAGATGAAGCTCAATGATTCTACATACAGAGCTGTGATGTTTGGATTTACATCTGGAGGAGACTAAAAGAACAGAGAAAACAATGGAAACAACCCTTTTAAAACCCTATTAGCAAGTAATCAAATGGTTTTAAAAAACAACACTGTTAAAATACATCATATTAACAATTATCTTATGTGCATTATGCATTATAACAAATGCCTGCTGAAGGGCGCAGAGAACAGACACTACAATTAAAAACTGAATGTGTCTGCTCAATTCAGCGCGAGCCGAACGAGAGTCACTAATCAGCAGCAGAAGTCAGATTTAATTTATCTCGAGAGTGAGGAGCTGACGATAGCGGTGTTTCAAAGTGTTGGGAGACCTCCTGAGAAAACCAGGTTGCTGCTGGAAGAGTGAGGCCAGCAGGGGCTGCTCACCCTGTGGTCTGTGTGGGTCCTAACGCCCCAGTGTAGTGACGGGGACACTATACTGTCAAAGAGCACCGTCCTTCGGATGAGACGTTAAACCGAGGTCCTGACTCTCTGTGGTCATTAAAAACCCAGGATGTCCTTCGAAAAAGAGTAGGGGTGTAACACCGGCATCCTGGCCATCCATCAATCTGTCGGATACACGAGATGACCGAGGAAAGTAGCAAGACGTTAGCATCACAAAGTAATGCTGCCAGTGTGAATGCAGTTAAGTTAGTTCCAAATAGAATGCAGTGGCCAAAGCCCCAGCCCCCCTCACAGACTATCACGAGGCAGCCAAAATAGGCAGCATCCTAGACAGAAAACTGGCAGACAGACTGTTAATGAGATAGAAAAAGAGGAACATGTGAAGATGAAACGTTTTATGTGGATGGCGTTGAAGTTGACAGTCATGTTGATTGTGTGAATCTAAAAGCCATTGAAAAGGATGAAGGATTTGTCACAATGCATATAAACGGCAAAGCCCACTGAGATGAAAGTGGACACAGGAGCAAAATGCAGTGTGATGTCATTTGACACCTTCAGAAGACTTAATAGCGGTGAACAACTTGTAAAGCAGAAGAAAGCAGCTAGCCTTGTTGCTTATGGAGGCACCAGAATTGAGACCAGTGGCATCGCCACACTGTCATGCTGCCTAAAGGAGCAGAACCACTCATTGCCATTTTTCATTGTGGACAGAGCAGTGCAACCACTGCTAGGATTTCGTGCATGTATGGACATGGGGGTTGTGAAAATGAGTCCAGATGTCCACCAGGTCAGCGTGGAGAGCAGCACGGACTTCAGCTCACAGACATTTACACAGTAAAAAGACCTGATCAGCGACGAGTTAGGAGAACTTCCGGTTACATACTCCATGATTTTGGATGCCAGCATACAGCCTGTGGTCCGCCCAGCTCACCGTATCCCTGTTGCAATGCAAGAAAGAGTTAAAGCTGAACTTGAACGCATGCAAAGCAAAGGTGTCATAACACCAGTCACAGAACCAACCGACTGGGTGTCGTCCATGGTTGCAGCACATAAGGATAAGCGAGAAATCAGACTATGTATCAACCCCAAAGACCTCAACACCGCACTGAAAAGACCCCATCACCCAATGCGCAGCGTCGAAGAGGTGGGGCAACAGTGTTTTCTGTCCTGGATGCAAAGAATTTGTTCTGGCAGATACGTCTCGACAAGAAATCGCCACTGCTGATCACATTCAGCACTCCATTTGGGCACTACAGATTTCTAAAGATGCCCTTCGGCATAAATTCCGCAAGTGAAGTATTTCAGCGCTCTATGGAACAACTGTATGTGGGTTACCCCTGCTCAGTCATCGTCGATGACATCATTATAGGAGGCCGTGGAGTGGTTGAACATGACACCAACTAGAGAAAGGTGCTCGAAAGGAGCTTCTAGCTGTTATGTTTGCTTGCACAAAATTCAAAGACTATGTCTACGGAAAACCCATAATTGTAGAAACCGACTACCAGCCTTTAGTGACCACCATGAAAAAGCCCATCCATGCCGCTCCTGCCCGTCTCCAGAGAATGTTGCTTCACCTGCAAAGCTACGACATCAGCCTGGTCTACAAAAAGAGCAAGTACATGTACCTGGCAGACACCCTCTCAAGAGCTCCCAGCTCACAAGCACCACAGAGCCCTGTGGAAAACGGTGACTACGAAGTCATGAGCGCGAGCTACATCTCCTCAGCACGGCTGGAGGAACTCTGCAGACACACAGCAGAGGATGAGGTGTTACAAACTCTTACCACTATCCAGTGGTGTAGTCTACGTGATACGCAGGTATACGCCGTATACCCACCAGAAAAGGCCAAGGATTTCCGTATACCCACTTAAAAAATCGTGAGGATACGTAACAACTTCGTTTTGTGTCAGAACTTTCACTTTCATTCATAAATTCACCCCGTCAGTGTTTGCGAAGCGACACCGAATCGCGGAATCCAGTCACAAATGGAGCTTGCTAAGCAGAACGTCACGGAAATTGGCTATTTTTGAATGAATAAATCAAAAGTAGGGCTATACAATGAATCAAATCTCGATATGGACTAGTGTCTGTGAATATTAAAGTTAAAAGAGACTGCAATTGTTCTACGCGTCTCTAGGAATGAGCGCTCAATGTGTGCTCCATTACGCACACACACACACACACTGAAGCGCTCGTGGTGTTTTCAGCGTTTCACTGTATTGAGACATGATGTAGGATAGGATACACGTGCACTTTCATCGCAGAGCTGCTATGAGAGTCACTGCACGAGAATTTCACCATTTCATTTGATAAAACTATCGTCATACATTCGTTTCATATAGCCTACACATAGAAACTGTAATGTCTTCATGACAACCTGTCAAAATAAATTATAGTAATATTACAAATAAAATATATTACAGTATACTCACTACAAAAAACTAGACTACACCACTGCCACTATTATTCGACGCGGATGGCCCACCATATATATATATATATATATATATATATATATATATAAACATAATGGCAAGCGAACAACATTTCAGGAAATGTTACACATACACATGTACTGTGTGTTGTTTATTTGGGAGTGCAGCATGTTCAGTCAGCTTTCGAGGGAGATGAATGTGAGCATTGTGAGCACGCTGAGAACGCTGCGGCTCGTGTACCTGGCATCTTGGGTCCCGCTTCTGCCTAGGCAGAGGGGCGGCTCCAGTCGTGGGGTTTGCATTTGGATCTGGCAGACGGGTTAGAGATGGGCCTGGCCTTTTCTCTGCCTTCACCTGCCAGGTCCAGTGCCTCAGTTCAGTCTCCTGCATGTGAGGAGCTCATGGAGGTGATCACTCGTGCGGGCGCTTAACTAAGCATTTAGTGGCCCGCTGATAAACAGGAGACCAGGCAGAGAAGCAAGCTAGATGAATGCTTCCTGCCTTCACGTGTTCAGCCTCCATGCTTTTTTTTTTTTTTTTTAATCTCTACACTGAGGTGTCAAGTCGTGGAAGAAACCAGTTTCATACCGTGTGTTAAGTCCACATACATCTACCTATTCAAATATTTATGGGCTCAAACATTACGGTTATGGGGCGATGCCCAGAGCTGAAGACCCCAGCCATCATCCAGCTCCTCACATATCACATGGTCGCTTAGCTCAAGGCCTGTGGCGGGACCATCATCTCTCATGGCACATAAACTGCCTGAAAATGCTGGTCATGTTTCAAGCTTTGAAATACTTCCGATTACACCCCACAAGATTACTGTTTATAAACATGAACCTCATCTGAAAGGCAAAGGGGGAGGTGTTGCTGTAATTTATAGTAATATCTTCAGAATTACTAAGAAGTCTAGTTTCAAATATAATTATTTTGAAGTGTTGGTGCTTAATGTAACACTATCTAGTGTAAATGATCAATCACGTTTGAGATTTGTGCTGGCTACTGTATACAGGCCACCAGGGCACCATACAGACTTTATCAAAGAATTTGCTGACGTTCTATCAGAGTTAGTACTGGCTGCAGATAAAGTCCTAATTCTTGGTGTAATTTTAACATACATGTAGATGTCACCCTTTCTTGCCCTCATAGCATATATTTCATAGCTTTGTACGGTAAAATCCTTCTTTGCTAGACCTAATAATTATTTTGGAATATAATCATATCAATTTCAAAAAGTAGAATTAAAAAAGTACCATTAAAAAGTTTATTTGAACTAATAGTCTAATTTTCTACCATGTACAATTGAATACAATTAGCAGCTAGCTAACAACAGCTTGCTTTGCACTTTTTTCTTCTTTTCACCTCACTCCAGTCTAAACTAAAAGTTTGTTTTGGTAATTGTTCTACACGTTGTTATATAAATAACCTGAAAATACAGTAGTTTATTAAGGTTAAATCTTGCTAACCACTCTTACTAAAAAAATTGGGTAAGCACACTTACATTCTCATTTTAAGAGGTGTTAAATGTGGTTTGATTTGTTTACATTAGTTAATGTATTAGGCTAACTAACATGAACCATGAGCAATACATTTGTTACTGTATTTATTAATCTTTGTTAATCTTAGTTGAACAAACAATGAACAGCTGTATTTTTATGATGTTACTTCACACAGTGCATTAGGCTAACTAATTTTAACAAATACAACTTTTGATTTAAATAATGTATGCTACTAGTAAAAGGTGAAATTAACTTTAATAAAGATGAATAAATGCTGTATAAGTGCAGTTTATTAATAGTTAATGTTAACTAATGTAGTTAACTAGAGTTTAATAAATGAAACCTTATTGTAAAGTGTTACCGATTTGTTATACACTGATTCAGTGTTGGACAGATCAGTTGTTTTAACCATTCATTAAATGGAATTGGTTCAAAGGAGTCATTAGTTTGTGAATTGGACGTGTCATTTGTGGACTTGTACGCGTTGTGTGATTATCCCAGCAGTTAGGACATCACACAAGATTTGTGTCAACACAAAACATTTCATCACTGGATAGGTTTTTGTTTTGTTTTGTTTATTGAAAGTGTTTTTTATGTCAGCTGAATAAGGCAACGTAAAAACGTTTTTCTTTTTTTTTTTTTTTAAGCACAATTCACACCCAGCGGGAATTCAGGAAAAAAATACCCGAATGCTCCACGTGAAACTTCGGTCTTCCAATCTTTTACCATCGTGTCAATTCTCAATTGATTTTAATTAATATGCGCGAGGGAGCGGGAGAGAGCAAGACAGTTTGAAGACGTTGAGAATGCGTGCGCGCGACCGGGGCTCTCTCTCTCGCTGCTCGTTCTTTCAGTAACATGCGCCCTATCGCAAGCGCAGCAATGATCTACATCACTCACCGATCAAATAAGGCTTTGGCGAGACAAAAATTCGCTTAGAAAAATTTCAATGCTGGAAAAACCCTGACCAAATAGGCCACGCTTCCAGGGATGATCTTGTTTTCATGGAGACAGACGCACGCGGTGTGCACGGAGGGGAGGGGCTGTGCGTGTATGTGTGTGTGTGTGAAGCCTTGTTCATATTTTCGCCTGGCTCCGCAGCGCGAGTCTCCGCAGACTGCTCACGCACTTCCCCAAACTGACGAGGCGTTTGAGAGAGAGACGCGTGAGTGACAGAGAGACGGCGGGAGAGCAGAGAAAGGATATGTAGCTGAACGAATACGCTGCGTGTTTTAAATAGCGTGAAAAAAAATATATATATAACGAAACGCAATTTGTGGCAGCCGGTGTTGATTCTGTGGCGCACTGCCACGAATTAGTCTATGTGTGGGAAACACTGGCCTATCAGAAGCTTACATTGTTGATACAGGTGTACTTTAAAGTTTCCTGGTCGATGACGTCACCCGCCTATGACGTTCCGTCAAGCCATTGGACTGATTCCATATGTGCTTCATGACGCAATCACGTAGGGGCGTTCCCATAGCGTTTCGACGTGGTGTCTCATTCCCTCTTCAGGGAACTAATATGTAACCAAGACGATTTGTATTCACTTTTCTATTTATTTGGTATATGATCAAGAAATAAATGTACATTAAGCCAGTGCTTCTCAAACCTGTCCTGGTAACACCCAGCACTGATCTCCCTCATCAAACACACATGATTCAACTCATCAGCTCATTAGTAGAGACTGCAAGTGTGTCTGATGAGGGAAGCGTCCAGAATCTGCAGTGCTGGGGACAGGACAGATCTGACAGGCACGGGCGGCTGGCACACACTAAAAAGGTTTGGATGTTTTGAAGTTGTGGAGATTGTTATGCATTCTAATTTATTTTAATTCTAATTTAACAAAACATAATTCAATTCTAATATAACATCTTGCCGGTTACTGGTTAATGACGGGCGTCGGTTAGGAAAAAAAAACGAAATGAACATTTCTAACGGTTGTTTCACCAAGTACAGTGTAAATGCAGATATCGTATATGGGTCCCTTTTAAAACCGGAAATGCCTGAGCTGTAATAAGTAAAACGTGGAAGTCGTTGTGCTAGTAGTCCATTTTGCGATGTACACCTCTCTCAGATTGTGAATATGAATATGATTGTGGAAAGTAAATGTATTTGTGTATGTATGCAATTGTTCTACTTTATATACTGTTCGATGAGCTCTGGTGTACCTCCAATAACAGATACTGTACCTAATATAATATGATAACAAATACCAGTTTGCAGAATTAAGCAGCTTAACAGGCTGTTTTTGTACAGCTAATAAAAATGGAAGCAGATGACGCAAATCTTACGTGAAAAATAAGGTGGGTAGTTTAGCTGTTTAGCTTAAAGAGACAAAGAGCAGTGGAATGAAAAAACGCAACCGATGTAAAGTGATTGTAACAAATAAATATGTAATATTTACACAGTCTACCTGGATTTGTTGATGTCACACAGACTTGGAGTTTTGGGTCTTTTCTGAGCTGGCTGCACAAATACAATATATAAGGCCACTATGTAATGATGTTTACATTTTAAATTTTTAAAGCAACATACTTATCTGGCGTGAAGCACAACAGACGATCATCAGCCACAGCAAATTCTGCTTTTGTCGAGACATAATTCCCCAAAACAGCCTCAGAGAGACACGAGTTCAGTTTTCTTTTCAACAGATAGCCTACAAGTTATAAATCTTAAAGCATTTTCTTATTACATTCTTGAGATGTAAAGTCCACAGTCCAAGAGAAGAGAGAGTTTTCATCCGTTCACATATGAAGCCGTATGATTATGATCCGCAGCTCAGAGCCACCGAAACACTAGCTTATGGTTTATTTGCAGACATGCATGAATTTTTGGGTTTTAGCTGAATTTCTCTATTTTCAGTGTCTTGCATTTTCCATAACCAAATATGTTCCACATCTGAGTGTGTGATCAAGGAAAATATCTGACTCCACAGGCATGTGACTTTAGTTTCATCCTGAAGATATAAATTTGTTTTCTAACTATTCACTAATATTCAGCAAAATTCAATCCTCCCACAATAACAGATGGTTTCAGTAACGATCACCACAGATATTTGTCTTTTATTTTGAGTGATTTCAGTAAAGTTTGCCCTTTTTAGGGTCATAATTTAATGTACATACATCATTTTAAACATTTCTCACTTATTCAAGTGACATTTGTCTTTGGTGAAAATTTGATTAAAATGTGATTATTTTGGTTACAATACAGTTTCCCCTTAAACAGCAGCCCAGTTAAAGAAATCAGTCTAAGAAAGTCTAAGAGACAAAGACTTAAACCTTAATTATTCTAATTTTAAACATTTTCCACAACATTAATTCTGGATTAAACGATGGTTGTGGTGGAGCTGGAGCTTTCTGGATCATCAGAGAAATTTCCCGCAACATCATTATGAATGTGGTAGTAATACAGGAAGAGGAAAAACCCTGAAAAAACATACAAACATAAAACTAGTAAGAAAAACATGTTTTATCTCATTTAACTACATTCAATATATCATTAAAGGTGCAGTATGCAATATTGACAGCTAGTGGGGGAACTGGGTATTGCGGTCCAAATTCAAAATATTGGAGAGGGTCTATATTATAACTCTCTATAAAAAGCATAGGCTACTTTATTTAAAATGGCGCAGCAGGATTTTGAACAGTAGCTGGACGGCGCGGACAGACGCTGAGTGGCGCCGCCGGTATGTGTACACTCATAGAAAACAATGTGTTCGAAGACATGGCGTGGTGCTGCTCTTCTCGTCTGGTATCGCACACAATACGCGTCGAGTTCAGTTTAAGACCGAATCTGATCACAAAACAAAAAACAGAACAAATGGAAAGAGAAAGCGTGATCTAGGCTTATATTATTATCTCTCTATATGAAGCATAACTTTATTCAAGCCAGAGAAAGACAAATGTTTTGCAAAAAAATACACAATACAATATATTCTTTTCAAGGTTGTCCCCATGATCTGATTACATTTTCAACATTATAAAAAACTAAAAATAATCATAAAGTAATATATTTTTTGTAGGCAATATTTTCATATGAAATTATAAATGAAATCTGGTATAAAAAGTTTTATTGCATTTATTTCTGCAAAACAAAAGGCTGATTTAATAGCAAGATAGAGCTGATTTTGCAGAGTACTTCTAAGTAGCCTGTGCAAATAGTTCAGAGAATGTGCCAATATGTAGTTCATGCAATAATATTTGTATAATAATATACACAGGAGAAAATTAGCCAACTCAGCATTCATTTGGAAACCTTTCTGGATTTTAAGCTGTCACCCTCTCTCAAGCGCATCTCCAATATTTATACGGCTTTAGTATACTTTTGATCATACAGCTTTTTAGATGGTGCCTTGGCTTTTTAGGACAGGTAGAAGGTTTGATTTCGGACCCCTTTAGTTTGCCGGCTTTCATGACTGAAATACGCGTTGTTTTCCACCAACTGGCAACCCAGGGTGCCAAAATATGATTGGGTAAACTGGCTGTGGGCGGAGTCACACAGTCCACAACAAAGACAGACATTCCGACACGGAACGCATATTTTCAAAGGAGAATAATTAAATATATAGCATTTTTTTTTCAGAGAAACAAGTATGTGGACTGATGTGAACTCATGTTTCTTAAATATCTCCAAACATATTATGGTATTTTTATGCTTTAGTACAGTCAGAAACTTACATACAGTACCTTTAAAGTCATTTGCATATATTTTTTTTAATCTAACCAAAAATAAACTTTGGGCCAAATGCTTTTGGTCAAATTGATTGTTACAATCACTGCAATTATAAACCCTAATAATCAATAAAAAGAATAAAATAAAATGAATGAATAAATTAATTAATAAATAATATTTTAAAAAGAATAAAATATCAATATAATAAAATAATAATTATATATAAAATAAACAATTATGTACGGATAAATAGAAGCATTCTACTAAACCAAATGTAAAGATGCATGTGATTGTTTCTCACCCTGAAACGAGTTCAACACAGTGAAGATGTAATATGAGGGAATGAGCATCGGTCCATAACTGAAGAACGCCACAGCCCACGTCAGGCCGAAGAGCAGGAACAAACTCAACACCATCATGAGCTGCTTTCTGAACATCTTTCTCTTGCCATCAGCCGCTTTTATGTGTCGGGCTTGGACAATCTTAGTGACGATCATGATAAAGATTCCAGTCGTGAAGATGAAGACTAAAGCGTAGTAGCCAATGTTTACTTTGTAGTGAATGAAAGGATCTGTAATCCAGCACCTATAATTAGAAGAAAAGAGACAATGTCGACATGTTAAAAGCTTCATTATTATTTCATGCATTTGTGACATCAGAACAACTTACATTCGTGTGGTTTTTCCAGATGTTGCGTTTATAATCACTTCTTTATATCCTCCTAATGAAACAACAGCTACGACTATTGGAGCCGGAAACGCTGAAAGCACACGGAGACCAGGGTTATTATAGGTAACTAAAAAATAGTAATAAAAAAATAAATAAAATCCTAAAATAACACTGATGGAGTAAATTATTTTGTTGAGTGCTCAGATGCTATTCTTGAACGGCTCAAGAAAAGGACAAAAACACCATAAAAGTATCATGACAGTAGTTAGTATGTATCGTGCACAATATATTTTCTTAAGTGAACACTATAACAGATGGTTTCTCCATATAACTCACTCCAGCCGAACACGGTGATCTTCCTCATGTAGTTTGTGATGGTGACGTTCTGTCTGATGAGCCATAAGTACATATGAAGAGCTTGAACGAAGAACCAGGTGAATGTAGTCAGCATGGAGTAATGCATGAGCAGCGCTATGAAGACACACGCAGCCTTGTCTTCTGTGTTGGCGACGCTCTCATTTGACAAAAAGGATAAATTCAGGAGACACAAAGCCACAAACATGTTCATCAAGATCTTCGTGGCCTGGTTTGATCTGGCTTTCCTGTTCAAATATAAAAACAATCTGTATTTCTAACATGCATTTATGCATTTAGCAGACACTTTAATCCAAAAGAGGAGCAAAAGCGAATGGTCAAAGAACTTAAAGTAACTATATGTTATATTTAAGAGACTCTACCGTAATAGGAAATGCATGAACAGAGCGACGGACAGAAAAAACATGGAGATGCCGCAGCCGATAGAAGAGATGAAGCTCAGTGATTCCACATATTGCGCTGTGATGTTTGCATTTACATCTGGAGGAGAGATCTGAGAAAACAACAGAAACGCACAGATGATTGATTTTTAAAAACCTATTGTTGCTTGTAAGCAAGAATCAGATCTTTACATTTTAAATGCATTTATCTGTTAAGTTTCTTTATTGAACTTGTACAAGCTCACTAGCATATACTGTTAGACATTTTATCGTATTTTTGCGGTAACTTATTGGCAGCACTATTGCCAGTAAGTTACTGTAAGTTCCCCTTTACAGTAGCTTACCTGTAAATGTGTTTTACGGTATGATGCCCTTACCGCAATTTAATTTTACAGTAAGATGCCCTTACCGCAATTTAATTTTACAGTATGATGCCCTTACCGCAATTTAATTTTACAGTAAGATGTCCATACCGCAATTTCATTTTACAGTATTATGCCCATTTTACACTATTTTATTATTTATATTTTACATGAATGCTATTGAATTTAATCAATTCCAAAAAAGCGACTTGAGTCCATGTACATCAGCATATTCTTTATTCACTCTCACAATCAATTACATCCATTTTATTTATTTATTGTGATGCAACATTAGGCAAGGCAGTTTTATTTATATAGCACCTCATACACTTTGGCAATTAAAAGTGCTTTACACAGTAAGGAATTAGAATAATCACAAAATAAAAGCAAGGAAAATTAAAGTGCCCCTATTATGGATTTTTGAAAATGACCTTTCATGTAGTGTGTAACAGCTCTAAGGCCTCGTTTACAAGTGAAATGTAACCCAATTCAGATTTTTTGCTCATATGTGACACAGATCGGAAGTGTTCTATGATAGTGTAAACAGGAGAAAAAAAAACACATGCATTCAGATATTTCGAGATCGGTTTAAGGCCTCATTCATATGTGGAAATAAATCAGATATAAATCGGATATGTGCCAATGCGACTGTCATGTAAACAGGCTCATCGGATTTTCTGAGGCATTAGGCAACTTCTCCGTGGTTTAATGATGAGGGAAACCCCGATGCACGGCTGCAAAGGGACGGATGGCCTGTCGAAACGTTGTGTCGTCGTAGAAGAGGAATGTGGACAAACGTTGACACAACATATCAAAGGTTGGCTTGCTCATCCTAAAATTTCGGACCCACTGCTCCTCGTTAAAGCCCGCCACAATATGCTCCCACCAGTCCTGATCTCTCTCGCACACAATAACTGAAGCATATGCACAGGCTGCAATGATGGCACTTTTCGTCCTCCTCGGCCTCATAATCATGGTGATGTTTGGCGAACTTCGCATATATCGCAGAGATAGCATTAAGCATATTTCGAGTTCGTCCATCTGTGTAAGATAATTTAACCCTATTATGCGCAATGTTTCAGATAGTATGGCAAGTGTAAACACATGAAGCGGATATGGGTCACAATTGAAAGTACATGTAAACGGACGATAAAAAAAAAAAAAAAATCAAATATAGCCAACAAATCAGAATTGGGCATCAAGACCTGCAGTGTAAACGAGGCCTCTGAGGCCTAATCGTTTTTCAAACGAGTCATAAGCCATTTAGTTGTGATGTTAAGACGAAACATTAGCATATTGCCGACACCAGGGAAAACTTGAAACCCCTCAAACACTACAGCTGATCCCTGTGGATGCTGGATAGCATCATGTTGAGAAGGCGCTGTGCTCTACAATGTGACGGTAAAGCCAGTTGTATTTTCCCTGCCCAAGGACGAGCATGTGAAGAATCAGTGGTTAAAGTTCATCTTTACCTTGATATCATAGCAGTATAATCCTAAACTTTTGCTGTGTTCCCTTTATTTCACTGACGACAGCTTCTCAAATCTCGGAGTTCAATGCAGGATTCGCAAACCGCTTGCTCTTGGAAGATGGAGTAGTTTTGAGTTTTATATTGTATAGGTCTCCTGTTAACTGGCTAACTCACGTTATCACTGTCTTACTTAAATACCTATGCTAATCAGTTTGTGGGCCACGATTATCTATAACTGTGTCTATTAATGCAGTGTATCACTGAGAAACGTCCTGCTTGAGTCGTCCTTGTGATGGAGGTTCGGGTTGAATAACTAGTTCTTCCAGTGTTTCATTATTGGACTCACGTTCGGATTGATATGGTAAAATCGACGTCATTGTTCGTTACTGTTTAATTTACGGTGTAGGAAGCCTCAGGACAGCTGATGTTGTTATGGCAATGGGTGTTTTTGTTTAAGACACACGCGCTGTATGCAGTAAAGCAATCACAACAGACTGAGCTGTCTGGCCAGTAGCATGTGGAAAGGAGGGATTTAGAGAGATTGATTCATCTGATGAGCCGTTTAAGAATCTTTGAAAAATGTGGTGATGTGCAAATGTATATTATGAGAAAATTCAACAGTTTTTTTTTTACCTTTGATGCACGTAAACCTGTTGTAGGTAAGTGTTGTAGTAAATCGCATAATAGGGGCACTTTAAAACAGTTATAAAAACAATTTAAAAAGATGTACAGTACAGTTATAAAATGAATTAAAAGAGATAAACTTAGATAAACATAGATAAACTTCTCATCTGGCAATACACCGGTGTATCAAATTTTTCATATCTCCCAGTTTTACTCTGAGATTTTCCCATGGTGATTACACTGTGTCCGTGGTGTTCTTGCGGCACGCCTAAGAAAAAAAACAAAAAAAAAAAACAGAAAATGTGTGAGAAATGGTCATGAGTTTATTTAATCTAAATTTGTTCATGGACAGACGAGGAATCAACTTGTGCAACAGCAGTTATTACCAGTCGAGTTAGTTTAAATAGTATAGCTTTATTGCACATCCTTTGTTAGGGAATTGTACAATTACGTTAAAAGTACACTGAGTAACTTTATGGCCCTTCAAACTTAAATCTGAAATAGAAAGCTTTTGTAACATTACAAATGTTTTTACTCTCACTTTAGGTCAATTTAATGCATCCTTGCCGAATTAAAGTATTAATTTCATTCAAAAAAAATAAAAAATAAAAATACTGACTGAACAGTAGTGCTTTCTATTTCAGATAAATGCTGTTGATTTGAACTTTCTATTCAAAGAATCCTGATATAAAGTGAAAACTGAAAATAATCAGAAATGTTTCTTGATTCACACAAGTGCTCCTAAAAAAAATGTTAATCACATAATGCATCTGATAGTTAGTCAAAACATACTTACAAAGCCAAAGATGCTCAGTGCTGAGGCTCTTAAAAGAGCTGTAGTTAGCTCCTGTTGACACAGGGAAAAGAGAAATAGAAGAAACATTATTTTTCAGCAATGATTATTGGCAAATGACTAGCCTATATGTTATGAACATGATAAATGACAGATCTAGGATGACTGCTAGATTGATCAATTACACAATCAGATGACAGTTTTTTCAAATCTGTTTCGCCAATATATTATAACAGTATCAATCGAGGCTGCTCTTGCTTGCGTTTGAGGGTGCATAGCACCCCCATAGAACCGGGCCTGGGGCAGAGAGAGCGTGAGAGAGTGCCTTTGAGAAAACGCGCTAGGCCTAACTTACTTCAAAACGCCACACATTTAACTGACGAGTAAAATATGCCATAACTGGTTGTAAAAAAGACAGAAAACCTTTGTTTGTGTAAATATTAGATTGGGTCCATCTACTGGAAAACGCAGTCAGTCAATTCTATGGCATTTAATGGGATATTAAAGCGGCAGTTTCGAGGATAATTAGACTGTCCTGTGAGCTGTTATTAAAAGCCTATTAGATTTTATTATTTACTTTCTTCATAAATTTAGCTATATTTAATTGATATTGGTAATGGTTTACTTTGTAAAAGTAACTTATAAAATAAATTTGTTCAGTAAAAAGTACTTACCTCAGAAAAACCCCAGCTGGCGTCTTGCGATAGCTATCCACTCTCTCTCAGCAGGGACGTCCGTTATGAGCGCGCACACGACACGTGACGTCACACAAACCTCAGCTTACATTCTGCCAGGTTGTTGCGCGGGCTTTGCAACAATTTAAATTTTGTGAGGTGTAAGCAAAGTTTATATATATAAAGTTTATATTAATTTAAAATAAAATAAAAATACATTTATATAAATTTATATTGCCTGTATGGGAACCAGTTGTGAATTTTTGTGTGTATATATACAGTGAGGAAAATAAGTATTTGAACACCCTGCTATTTTGCAAGTTCTCCCACTTAGAAATCATGGAGAGGTCTGAAATTGTCATCGTAGGTGCATGTCCACTGTGAGAGACATAATCAAAAAAAAAAAAAAAATCCAGAAATCACAATATATGCTTTTTTAACAATTTATTTGTATGATACAGCTGCAAATAAGTATTTGAACACCTGTCTATCAGCTAGAATTCTGACCCTCAAAGACCTGTTAGTCTGCCTTTAAAATGTCCACCTCCACTCCATTTATTATCCTAAATTAGATGCACCTGTTTGAGGTCGTTAGCTGCATAAAGACACCTGTCCACCCCATACAATCAGTAAGAATCCAACTACTAACATGGCCAAGACCAAAGAGCTGTCCAAAGACACTAGAGACACAATTGTACACCTCCACAAGGCTGGAAAGGGCTACGGGGAAATTGCCAAGCAGCTTGGTGAAAAAAGGTCCACTGTTGGAGCAATCATTAGAAAATGGAAGAAGCTAAACATGACTGTCAATCTCCCTCGGACTGGGGCTCCATGCAAGGTCTCACCTTGTGGGGTCTCAATGATCCTAAGAAAGGTGAGAAATCAGCCCAGAACTACACGGGAGGAGCTGGTCAATGACCTGAAAAGAGCTGGGACCACCGTTTCCAAGGTTACTGTTGGTAATACACTAAGACGTCATGGTTTGAAATCATGCATGACACGGAAGGTTCCCCTGCTTAAACCAGCACATGTCAAGGCCCGTCTTATGTTTGCCAATGACCATTTGGATGATCCAGAGGAGTCATGGGAGAAAGTCATGTGGTCAGATGAGACCAAAATAGAACTTTTTGGTCATAATTCCACTAAACGTGTTTGGAGGAAGAAGAATGATGAGTACCATCCCAAGAACACCATCCCTACTGTGAAGCATGGGGGTGGTAGCATCATGCTTTGGGGGTGTTTTTCTGCACATGGGACAGGGCGACTGCACTGTATTAAGGAGAGGATGACCGGGGCCATGTATTGCGAGATTTTGGGGAACAACCTCCTTCCCTCAGTTAGAGCATTGAAGATGGGTCGAGGCTGGGTCTTCCGACATGACAATGACCCGAAGCACACAGCCAGGATAACCAAGGAGTGGCTCTGTAAGAAGCATATCAAGGTTCTGGCGTGGCCTAGCCAGTCTCCAGACCTAAACCCAATAGAGAATCTTTGCTATCTGTATATACAGATAGGAAACAGTGAGGAAAATAAGTATTTACTGTATATATATATATATATATATATATATATATATATATATATATATATATATATATATATATATATATATATATATATATAATATTATTTTATTTATTGATTTATTTATTTTTTGTTATTGGAGAAAATGCTAATACAAAAATTACTCTGGTCTCTCACTAAGAACTCATTTTAAATCCTTCCATCCACGTGTTTTTATTTATTTATTTATTTTATTTAACTTTTAAACATCCAGTGTTTGCATAGTTTAAAAATGAGAATGCAGATTCATGATTTTCATCTGCAGAACAATATGGGGGGAAAAAATATAAAACATTATCATATGATATTTTAATATGCCTAAAACATAAATACAATATGCATATTCAAACTTAAAAAAATCTGTCTTCTTCATTTACAGTAGCACTACTGCTTTTGCATAAACAGTAAAGTACTGTAAATTCCATATACAGTAAGTTACTGTAAATTTCATACAAATACCCATAATGCAGTGCATATTACAGTAGTTAACCGTAAATAATATAAATGGTATTTTACTGGGCTTTTTTGCGGTAAGTAACTGTAAAATTACGGCAAAGTCTAACAGTGTATAGTGGACTAAAATACTCTGATATTGATTTCATGGGGTCTTTAAATGAAACTCTGAGAAGCTTCTCACCATCAGCACTGCAAAGAACGTCAGATGTGAACACGAGCACTTTATGGTGTTATTGCTGATTTTTTCTGTCTCACAGCCGGACGTCGTCCATGTAAGATTTCCTTCAAAGAAAAGAGAGCGAGGAATGAAATATATCAAATAAATTAGGTTTGCTGTTGGAAACTGATCAATACATCCATAAATAAATGTACCTTTGCCATCCCAAGAACTGCAGGATGCCTCACCGACCTGTAAGAACATTTTTATTTTGCTTTCACAGTGTCTGGTCATTATATATATAAAAAAAGTTTCACAACAAAACCTTTATTACCAGATCTTTCTGTGTAAAGAACATTTCTATGTTGTTGGTAAGGTTGAAGATATTGGCCTTCATTGTTATTCCATAAACCTCATTGTTCAAAACAGTGTAATTTTTAGTTTTATCCTAAATAAGAAATAGAGCAAATCAAATATAAATGTGTGATGAATACAATAGATCAAGAAACATTTGTTAAAAGAATAGTTTTAACACATAAATGTATCTTATGCTGTTACATTTTCAATGGAACATAAAAGTAGAATTTAGAATCGTATAGAGTATAAAAAACACAATAGAAGCATCTTAACAGGAGTGGTTATGACATAATTTCCTAATATCCAGCCAGGTCAAGAGATTTGAGTCATTATGGAAAAAGATTAATGTACATTTTTAAATATATGAAATTTATTGGGTGACCTGCCCCATAAACATTCCTTAATGTACCTTTCCCATGTTTTTGAACCGTAGAACTCCAAGTAACGCGCGTCCATGGTTTTCCAGTCGTGATTTATTAAAGGCCTCGCTGGGAATCTTTACAGACCAGGGAATGTCTGTCTGCAGGCCACTTTGACAATCAGTAACCTGTGGAAAAAAATAGCATAATAAATAAGGAATCATACCATGTTTTATTGTTTCTCAAGTCTTACGTTTATCCTGTCTAGATCTGAAGAGAAACATGTGTCTCTGGCTTCTGTGTTCTCGTCTTGTATGTGAAGAAGACCAATAACATCCCCCATGACAATGTGTGTGTTGCTTATATTGTTGTTTTCCATCTCTTCCATCTTAGACTCCAGATTGTCCAAGGCGTCTCTGCAAAATTTAAAAATATCTCTGTATTCTGTGATACGAGTTTTAATTTTGAAAGTCACTTGGTAACCACACACTTACGATGCTTTTGAAGGATTTATAAATCCATTATTGTCTTTTAGATCATCTGTAGTTGGATTGTTAGTTGTCTCAGATGATGTTAAACTGGTAGATGGATTGTTAGTTGTCACAGATGATGTTAAACTGGTAGTTGAGTAGTTAGTTTTCTCAGATGATGTGAAACTGGTTGTTGGATTGTTAGTTGTCTCAGAATATGTTAAACTGGTTGTTGGATTTTTAGTTGGATTGTTAGTTGTCTCAGATGATGTGAAACTGGTTGTTGGTTTGTTAGTTGTCTCAGATTGTGTGAAACTGGTAGTTGGATTGTTGATTGTCGCAGATGATGTGAAACTGGTAGTTGGGTAGTTAGTTGTCTCAGATGGTGTGAAACTGGTTGTTGGATTGTTAGTTGGCTCAGATGTTGTGAAACTAGTAGTTGGATTGTTAGTGGTCTCAGAATATGTTAAACTGGTTGTTGGATTTTTAGTTGGATTGTTAGTTGTCCCAGATGATGTGAAACTGGTAGTGGGGTAATTAGTTGTCTCAGATGATGTGAAACTGGTAGTTGGGTAGTTAGTTGTCTCAGATGATGTTAAACTGGTAGTTGGATTGTTAGTTGTCTCAGATGGTTTGAAACTGGTTGTTGGTTTGTTAGTTGTCTCAGATTGTGTGAAACTGGTAGTTGGATTGTTAGTTGTCGCAGATAATGTGAAACTGGTAGTTGGATTGTTAGTTGGATTGTTAGATGTCTCAGATGTTGTGAAACTGGTAGTTGGATTGTTAGTTGTCTCAGATGGTGTGAAACTGGTTGTTGGATTGTTAGTTGTCTCAGATGTTGTGAAACTAGTAGTTGGATTGTTAGTTGTCTCAGTTGGTGTAAAACTGGTTGTTGGATTGTTAGTTGTCTTAAATGGTGTGAAACTAGCTACTGGATTGTTAGTTGTCTCAAATGATGTCAAACTTGTTAGTGGTTTGTTAGCTGTCTCAGATGGTGTGAAACTGGTTGTTGGATTGTTAGATGTCTCAGATGTTGTGAAACTGGCTGTTGGATTGTTAGTTGTCTCAGATGATGTGACACTAGTAGTTGGATTGTTAGTTGTCTGAGATTGTGTGAAACTCATAGATGGATTGTTAGTTCTCTCAGATGGTGTGAAACTGGTAGATGGATTGTTGGTTGGATTGTTAGCTGTCTCAGATGGTGTGAAACTGGTAGATGGATTGTTGGTTGGATTGTTAGCTGTCTCAAATGATGTCAAACTGGTTATTGTATTGTTAGTTGTCTCGGATTGTGTGAAACTGGTAGATGGATTGTTAGTTGTCTCAGATGGTTTGAAACTGGTAGTTGGTTTGTTAGTTGTCTCAGATTGTGTGAAACTGGTAGATGGATTGTTAGTTGGATTGTTAGTTGGATTGTTAGCTGTCTCAGATGATGTGAAACTGGGAGTTGGTTTGTTAGTTGTCTCAGATGATGTGACACTAGTAGTTGGATTGTTAGTTGTCTGAGATTGTGTGAAATTGCTAGTTGGATTGTTAGTTGTCTCAGATGAAGTGAAACTGGTTGTTGGATTGTTAGTTGTCTCAGATGATGTGCCACTAGTAGTTGCATTGTTAGTTGTCTGAGATTCTGTGAAACTCATAGATGGATTGTTAGTTCTCTCAGATGGTGTGAAACTGGTTGTTGGTTTGTTAGTTGTCTCAGATGATGTGAAACTGGTAGTTGGTTTGTTAGTTGTCTCAGATTGTGTGAAACTGGTAGATGGATTGTTAGTTGGATTGTTAGTTGTCTCAGATGATGTGAAACCGGTAGTTGGTTTGTTAGTTGTCTCAGATGATGTCAAACTGGTTATTGGACTGTTAGTTGTCTCGGATTGTGTGAAACTGGTAGATGGATTGTTAGCTGTCTCAGATGATGTGAAACTGGTAGTTGGTTTGTTAGTTGTCTCAGATGATGTGACACTAGTAGTTGGATTGTTAGTTGTCTGAGATTGTGTGAAACTCATAGATGGATTGTTGGTTGTCTCAGATTGTGTGGA
This sequence comes from Rutilus rutilus, assembly GCF_951802725.1. Lineage (NCBI taxonomy): Eukaryota > Metazoa > Chordata > Actinopteri > Cypriniformes > Leuciscidae > Rutilus > Rutilus rutilus. Next base: position 36,261,470 of record NC_140215.1, on the reverse strand, counting down.
ACTGGTAGATGGATTGTTTGTTGGATTGTTAGCTGTCTGAGATTGTGTGAAACTGCTAGATGGATTGTTAGTTGGATCGTTAGTTGTCTCAGATGAGGTGAAACTGGTAGATGGATTCTTAGTTGGATTGTTAGTTGTCTCAGATGATGTGAAACTGGTTGTTGGATTGTTAGTTGTCTCAGATGATGTGACACTGGTAGTTGGATTGTTAGTTGTCTCAGATGATGTGAAACTGGTAGTTGGATTGTTAGTTGTCTCAGATGATGTGACACTAGTAGTTGGATTGTTAGTTGTCTGAGATTGTGTGAAACTGGTAGATGGATTGTTGGTTGGATTGTTAGTTGTCTCAGATGATGTGAAACTGGTTGTTGGATTGTTAGTTGTCGCAGATGGTTTGAAACTGGTAGAAGGATTGTTAGTTGGATTGTTAGCTGTCTCAGATGAGGTGAAACTGGTAGATGGATTCTTAGTTGGATTGTTGGCTGTCTCAGATGATGTCAAACTGATTATTGGATTGTTAGTTGTCTCGGATTGTGTGAAACTGGTAGATGGATTGTTAGTTGGATTGTTAGTTGTCTCAGATGATGTGAAACTGGTTGTTGGATTGTTAGTTGTCGCAGATGGTTTGAAACTGGTAGAAGGATTGTTAGTTGCATTGTTAGCTTTCTCAGATGATGTGAAACTGGTAGTTGGATTGTTAGTTATCACAGATGGTTTGAAACTGGTAGAAGGATTGTTAGTTGGATTGTTAGCTGTCTCAAATGATGTGAAACTGGTAGTTGGGTTGTTAGTTGTCTCAAATGATGTCAAACTAGTTATTGGATTGTTAGTTGTCTCGGATTGTGTGAAACTGGTAGAAGGATTGTTAGTTGGATTGTTAGCTGTCTCAGATGATGTGAAACTGGTAGTTGGGTTGTTAGTTGTCTCAAATGATGTCAAACCGGTTATTGGATTGTTAGTTGTCTCGGATTGTGTGAAACTGGTAGATGGATTGTTAGTTGGATTGTTAGTTGTCTCAGATGGTTTGAAACGGGTAGATGGATTGTTAGTTGTCTCAGATGATGTGAAACTGGTAGATGGATTGTTAGTTGGATTGTTAGCTGTCTCAGATGATGTGAAACTGGTAGTTGGGTAGTTAGTTGTCTCAGATGGTTTGAAACGGGTAGATGGATTGTTAGTTGTCTCAGATGATGTGAAACTGGTAGTCGGGTTGTTAGTTGTCTGAGATTGTGTGAAATTGGTAGTTGGGTTGTTAGTTGTCTCAGATGGTTTGAAACTGGTAGTTGTGTTGTTAATTGGATTGTTAGCTGTCTCAGATGATGTGAAACTGGTAGTTGGGTTGTTAGTTGTCTCAAATGATGTCAAACTAGTTATTGGATTGTTAGTTGTCTCGGATTGTGTGAAACTGGTAGAAGGATTGTTAGTTGGATTGTTAGTTGTCTCAGATGGTTTGAAACTGGTAGTTGGTTTGTTAGTTGTCTCAGATTGTGTGAAACTGGTAGATGGATTGTTAGTTGGATTGTTAGCTGTCTCAGATGATGTGAAACTGGTAGTTGGGTAGTTAGTTGTCTCAGATGGTTTGAAACGGGTAGATGGATTGTTAGTTGTCTCAGATGATGTGAAACTGGTAGTTGGGTTGTTAGTTGTCTGAGATTGTGTGAAATTGGTAGTTGGGTTGTTAGTTGTCTCAGATGGTTTGAAACTGGTAGTTGTGTTGTTAATTGTCTCAGATGATGTGAAACTTGTAGATGGATTGTTAATTGCATTGTAAATTGGCTCAGATGATGTTAAACTGGTTGCTGGATTGTTAGTTGTCTCAGATTGTGTGAAACTGGTGGTTGGATTGTTAGTGGTCTCAGACTGTGTGAAACTGGTAGTTGGATTGTTAGTTGCATTGTAAATTGTCTCAGATGATGTTAAACTGGTTGTTGGATTGTTAGTTGTCTCAGATGATGAGGAACTGGTGGTTGGATTGTTAGTTGTCTCAGATTGTTTGAAACTGGTAGTTGGATTGTAAATTGTCTCAGATTGTGTGGAACTGGTAGATTGATTGTTGGTTGGATTGTTAGCTGTCTCAGATGATGTGACACTAGTAGTTGGATTGTTAGTTGTCTGAGATTGTGTGAAACTGCTAGATGGATTGTTAGTTGGATTGTTAGCTGTCTCAGATGAGGTGAAACTGGTAGATGGATTCTTAGTTGGATTGTTAGTTGTCTCAGATGATGTGAAACTGGTAGTTGGATTGTTAGTTGTCTCAGATGGTGTGAAACTGGTTGTTGGTTTGTTAGTTGTCTCAGATGATGTGAAACTGGTAGTTGGTTTGTTAGTTGTCTCAGATTGTGTGAAACTGGTAGATGGATTGTTAGTTGGATTGTTAGCTGTCTCAGATGATGTGAAACTGGTAGTTGGTTTGTTAGTTGTCTCAGATGATGTGACACTAGTAGTTGGATTGTTAGTTGTCTGAGATTGTGTGAAACTGGTAGGTGGATTGTTAGTTGGATTGTTAGCTGTCTCAGATGAGGTGAAACTGGTAGATGGATTCTTAGTTGGATTGTTAGTTGTCTCAGATGATGTGACACTAGCAGTTGGATTGTTAGTTGTCTGAGATGATGTGACACTGGTAGTTGGATTGTTAGTTGTCTCAGATGATGTGACACTAGTAGTTGGATTGTTAGTTGTCTCAGATGATGTGAAACTTGTAGATGGATTGTTAATTGCATTGTAAATTGGCTCAGATGATGTTAAACTGGTTGTTGGATTGTTAGTTGTCTCAGATTGTGTGAAGCTGGTGGTTGGATTGTTAGTGGTCTCAGACTGTGTGAAACTGGTAGTTGGATTGTTAGTTGCATTGTAAGTTGTCTCAGATGATGTTAAACTGGTTGTTGGATTGTTAGTTGTCTCAGATGATGAGGAACTGGTGGTTGGATTGTTAGTTGTCTCAGATGATGTGACACTAGTAGTTGGATTGTTAGTTGTCTGAGATGATGTGACACTGGTAGTTGGATTGTTAGTTGTCTCAGATGATGTGAAACTGGTAGTTGGGTTGTTAGTTGTCTCAAATGATGTCAAACTGGTTATTGGATTGTTAGTTGTCTCGGATTGTGTGAAACTGGTAGATGGATTGTTAGTTGTCTCAGATGATGTGAAACTGGTAGTTGGGTTGTTAGTTGTCTGAGATTGTGTGAAACTGGTAGTTGGGTTGTTAGTTGTCTCAGATGGTTTGAAACTGGTAGTTGTGTTGTTAATTGGATTGTTTGCTGTCTCAGATGATGTGAAACTGGTAGTTGGGTTGTTAGTTGTCACAGATGGTTTGAAACTGGTAGTTGTGTTGTTAATTGGATTGTTAGCTGTCTCAGATGATGTGAAACTGGTAGTTGGGTTGTTAGTTGTCTCAAATGATGTCAAACTAGTTATTGGATTGTTAGTTGTCTCGGATTGTGTGAAACTGGTAGAAGGATTGTTAGTTGGATTGTTAGTTGTCTCAGATGGTTTGAAACTGGTAGTTGGTTTGTTAGTTGTCTCAGATTGTGTGAAACTGGTAGATAGATTGTTAGTTGGATTGTTAGCTGTCTCAGATGATGTGAAACTGGTAGTTGGGTAGTTAGTTGTCTCAGATGGTTTGAAACGGGTAGATGGATTGTTACTTGTCTCAGATGATGTGAAACTGGTAGTTGGGTTGTTAGTTGTCTGAGATTGTGTGAAACTGGTAGTTGGGTTGTTAGTTGTCTCAGATGGTTTGAAACTGGTAGTTGTGTTGTTAATTGTCTCAGATGATGTGAAACTTGTAGATGGATTGTTAATTGCATTGTAAATTGGCTCAGATGATGTTAAACTGGTTGTTGGATTGTTAGTTGTCTCAGATTGTGTGAAACTGGTGGTTGGATTGTTAGTGGTCTCAGACTGTGTGAAACTGGTAGTTGGATTGTTAGTTGCATTGTAAATTGTCTCAGATGATGTTAAACTGGTGGTTGGAATGTTAGTTGTCTCAGATTGTTTGAAACTGGTAGTTGGATTGTAAATTGTCTCAGATTGTGTGGAACTGGTAGATTGATTGTTGGTTGGATTGTTAGCTGTCTCAGATGATGTGACACTAGTAGTTGGATTGTTAGTTGTCTGAGATTGTGTGAAACTGCTAGATGGATTCTTAGTTGGATTGTTAGTTGTCTCAGATGATGTGAAACTGGTTGTTGGATTGTTAGTTGTCTCAGATGATGTGAAACTGGTAGTTGGATTGTTAGTTGTCTCAGATGATGTGACACTAGTAGTTGGATTGTTAGTTGTCTCAGATGATGTGACACTAGTAGTTGGATTGTTAGTTGTCTCAGATGATGTGACACTAGTAGTTGGATTGTTAGTTGTCTCAGATGATGTGACACTAGTAGTTGGATTGTTAGTTGTCTCAGATGATGTGAAACTGGTTGTTGGATTGTTAGTTATCGCAGATGGTTTGAAACTGGTAGAAGGATTGTTAGTTGGATTGTTAGCTGTCTCAGATGATGTGAAACTGGTAGTTGGATTGTTAGTTGTCTCAAATGATGTCACACTAGTTATTGGATTGTTAGTTGTCTCGGATTGTGTGAAACTGGTAGAAGGATTGTTAGTTGGATTGTTAGCTGTCTCAGATGATGTGAAACTGGTAGTTGAGTTGTTAGTTGTCTCAAATGATGTCAAACTGGTTATTGGATTGTTAGTTGTCTCGGATTGTGTGAAACTGGTAGATGGATTGTTAGTTGGATTGTTAGTTGTCTCAGATGGTTTGAAACTGGTAGTTGGTTTGTTAGTTGGATTGTTAGCTGTCTCAGATGATGTGAAACTGGTAGTTGGGTAGTTAGTTGTCTCAGATAGTTTGAAACGGGTAGATGGATTGTTAGTTGTCTCAGATGATGTGAAACTGGTAGTTGGGTTGTTAGTTGTGTGAGATTGTGTGAAACTGGTAGATGGATTGTTAGTTGGATTGTTAGCTGTCTCAGATGATGTGAAACTGGTAGTTGGGTAGTTAGTTGTCTCAGATAGTTTGAAACGGGTAGATGGATTGTTAGTTGTCTCAGATGATGTGAAACTGGTAGTTGGGTTGTTAGTTGTCTGAGATTGTGTGAAACTGGTAGTTGGGTTGTTAGTTGTCTCAGATGGTTTGAAACTGGTAGTTGTGTTGTTAATTGTCTCAGATGATGTGAAACTTGTAGATGGATTGTTAATTGCATTGTAAATTGGCTCAGATGATGTTAAACTGGTTGTTGGATTGTTAGTTGTCTCAGATTGTGTGAAACTGGTGGTTGGATTGTTAGTGGTCTCAGACTGCGTGAAACTGGTAGTTGGATTGTTAGTTGCATTGTAAGTTGTCTCAGATGATGTTAAACTGGTTGTTGGATTGTTAGTTGTCTCAGATGATGAGGAACTGGTGGTTGGATTGTTAGTTGTCTCAGATTGTTTGAAACTGGTAGATGGATTGTAAATTGTCTCAGATTGTGTGGAACTGGTAGATGGATTGTTGGTTGGATTGTTAGCTGTCTCAGATGATGTGACACTAGTAGTTGGATTGTTAGTTGTCTGAGATTGTGTGAAACTGCTAGATGGATTGTTATTTGGATTGTTAGCTGTCTCAGATGAGGTGAAACTGGTAGATGGATTCTTAGTTGGATTGTTAGTTGTCTCAGATGATGTGAAACAGGTTGTTGGATTGTTAGTTGTCTCAGATGATGTGACACTAGTAGTTGGATTGTTAGTTGTCTGAGATTCTGTGAAACTCATAGATGGATTGTTAGCTGTCTCAGATGGTGTGAAACTGGTTGTTGGTTTGTTAGTTGTCTCAGATGATGTGAAACTGGTAGTTGGTTTGTTAGTTTGATTGTTAGCTGTCTCAGATGAGGTGAAACTGGTAGATGGATTCTTAGTTGGATTGTTAGTTGTCTCAGATGATGTGACACTAGTAGTTGGATTGTTAGTTGTCTGAGATGATGTGACACTAGTAGTTGGATTGTTAGTTGTCTCAGATGATGTGAAACTGGTAGTTGGATTGTTAGTTGTCTCAGATGATGTGACACTAGTTGTTGGATTGTTAGTTGTCTGAGATTGTGTGAAACTGGTAGATGGATTGTTGGTTGGATTGTTAGTTGTCTCAGATGATGTGAAACTGGTTGTTGGATTGTTAGTTGTCGCAGATGGTTTGAAACTGGTAGAAGGATTGTTAGTTGGATTGTTAGCTGTCTCAGATGAGGTGAAACTGGTAGATGGATTCTTAGTTGGATTGTTTGCTGTCTCAGATGATGTCAAACTGATTATTGGATTGTTAGTTGTCTCGGATTGTGTGAAACTGGTAGATGGATTGTTAGTTTGATTGTTAGTTGTCTCAGATGATGTGAAACTGGTGGTTGGATTGTTAGTTGTCGCAGATGGTTTGAAACTGGTAGAAGGATTGTTAGTTGCATTGTTAACTGTCTCAGATGATGTGAAACTGGTAGTTGGATTGTTAGTTATCGCAGATGGTTTGAAACTGGTAGAAGGATTGTTAGTTGGATTGTTAGCTGTCTCAGATGATGTGAAACTGGTAGTTGGGTTGTTAGTTGTCTCAAATGATGTCAAACTGGTTATTGGATTGTTAGTTGTCTCGGATTGTGTGAAACTGGTAGATGGATTGTTAGGTGGATTGTTAGTTGTCTCAGATGGTTTGAAACTGGAAGTTGGTTTGTTAGTTGTCTCAGATTGTGTGAAACTGGTAGATGGATTGTTAGTTTGATTGTTAGCTGTCTCAGATGATGTTAAACTGTTAGTTGGATTGTTAGTTGTCTCAGATGGTTTGAAACGGGTAGATGGATTGTTAGTTGTCTCAGATGATGTGAAACTGGTAGTTGGGTTGTTAGTTGTCTGAGATTGTGTGAGACTGGTAGTTGGGTTGTTAGTTGTCTCAGATGGTTTGAAACTGGTAGTTGTGTTGTTAATTGTCTCAGATGATTTGAAACTTGTAGATGGATTGTTAATTGGATTGTAAATTGGCTCAGATGATGTTAAACTGGTTGTTGGATTGTTAGTTGTCTCAGATTGTGTGAAACTGGTGGTTGGATTGTTAGTGGTCTCAGACTGTGTGAAACTGGTAGTTGGATTGTAAATTGCCTCAGATTGTGTGGAACTGGTAGATGGATTGTTGGTTGGATTGTTAGCTGTCTCAGATGATGTGACACTAGTAGTTGGATTGTTAGTTGTCTGAGATTGTGTGAAACTGCTAGATGGATTGTTAGTTGCATTGTTAGCTGTCTCAGATGAGGTGAAACTGGTAGATGGATTCTTAGTTGGATTGTTAGTTGTCTCAGATGATGTGAAACTGGTTGTTGGATTGTTAGTTGTCTCAGATGATGTGAAACTGGTAGTTGGGTTGTTAGTTGTCTGAGATTGTGTGAGACTGGTAGTTGGGTTGTTAATTGTCTCAGATGATGTGAAACTTGTAGATGGATTGTTAATTGGATTGTAAATTTGCTCATATGATGTTAAACTGGTTGTTGGATTGTTAGTTGTCTCAGATTGTGTGAAACTGGTAGTTGGTTTGTTAGTTGTCTCAGATTGTGTGAAACTGGTAGATGGATTGTTAGTTGGATTGTTAGCTGTCTCAGATGATGTGACACTAGTAGTTGGATTGTTAGTTGTCTGAGATTGTGTGAGACTGGTAGTTGGGTTGTTAATTGTCTCAGATGATGTGAAACTTGTAGATGGATTGTTAATTGGATTGTAAATTTGCTCAGATGATGTTAAACTGGTTGTTGGATTGTTAGTTGTCTCAGATTGTGTGAAACTGGTAGTTGGATTGTAAATTGCCTCAGATTGTGTGGAACTGGTAGATTGATTGTTGGTTGGATTGTTAGCTGTCTCAGATGATGTGACACTAGTAGTTGGATTGTTAGTTGTCTGAGATTGTGTGAAACTGCTAGATGGATTCTTAGTTGGATTGTTAGTTGTCTCAGATGATGTGAAACTGGTTGTTGGATTGTTAGTTGTCTCAGATGATGTGAAACTGGTAGTTGGATTGTTGGTTGTCTCAGATGATGTGACACTAGTAGTTGGATTGTTAGTTGTCTCAGATGATGTGACACTAGTAGTTGGATTGTTAGTTGTCTCAGATGATGTGACACTAGTAGTTGGATTGTTAGTTGTCTGAGATTGTGTGAAACTGCTAGATGGATTGTTAGTTGCATTGTTAGCTGTCTCAGATGAGGTGAAACTGGTAGATGGATTCTTAGTTGGATTGTTAGTTGTCTCAGATTGTGTGAAACTGGTAGATGGATTGTTGGTTGGATTGTTAGCTGTCTCAGATGATGTGACACTAGTAGTTGGATTGTTAGTTGTCTGAGATTGTGTGAAACTGGTAGGTGGATTGTTAGTTGGATTGTTAGCTGTCTCAGATGAGGTGAAACTGGTAGATGGATTCTTAGTTGGATTGTTAGTTGTCTGAGATGATGTGACACTAGTAGTTGGATTGTTAGTTGTCTCAGATGATGTGACACTAGTAGTTGGATTGTTAGTTGTCTCAGATGATGTGACACTAGTAGTTGGATTGTTAGTTGTCTGAGATTGTGTGAAACTGGTAGATGGATTGTTGGTTGGATTTTTAGTTGTCTCAGATGATGTGAAACTGGTTGTTGGATTGTTAGTTGTCGCAGATGGTTTGAAACTGGTAGAAGGATTGTTAGTTGTCTCAGATGATGTGACACTAGTAGTTGGATTGTTAGTTGTCTGAGATTGTGTGAAACTGGTAGATGGATTGTTGGTTGGATTGTTAGCTGTCTCAGATGAAGTCAAACTGATTATTGGATTGTTAGTTTTCTCGGATTGTGTGAAACTGGTAGATGGATTGTTAGTTGGATTGTTAGTTGTCTCAGATGATGTGAAACTGGTTGTTGGATTGTTAGTTGTCGCAGATGGTTTGAAACTGGTAGAAGGATTGTTAGTTGTCTCAGATGATGTGAAACTGGTAGTTGGGTTGTTAGTTGTCTCAAATGATGTCAAACTGGTTATTGGATTGTTAGTTGTCTCGGATTGTGTGAAACTGGTAGATGGATTGTTAGTTGTCTCAGATGGTTTGAAACTGGTAGATGGACTGTTTGTTGTCTCAGATGATGTGAAACTGGTAGTTGGGTTGTTAGTTGTCTGAGATTGTGTGAAACTGGTAGTTGGGTTGTTAGTTGTCTCAGATGGTTTGAAACTGGTAGTTGTTTTGTTAATTGTCTCAGATGATGTTAAACTGGTTGTTGGATTGTTAGTTGTCTCAGATTGTGTGAAACTGGTGGTTGAATTGTTAGTGGTCTCAGACTGTGTGAAACTGGTAGTTGGATTGTTAGTTGCATTGTAAGTTGTCTCAGATGATGTTAAACTGGTGGTTGGATTGTTAGTTGTCTCAGATTGTGTGAAACTGGTGGTTGGATTGTTAGTGGTCTCAGATTGTTTGAAACTGGTAGTTGGATTGTTAGTGGTCTCAGATTGTGTGAAACTGGTAGTTGGATTGTTAGTGGTCTCAGATTGTGTGAAACTGGTAGTTGGATTGTTAGTTGTCTCAGATGATGTGAAACTGGTTGTTGGATTATTAGTTGTCTTAAATGGTGTGAAACTGGTTATTGGACTGTGAGCTGTCTCAGATGTTGTGAAACTGGTAGTTGGATTGTTAGTTGTCTCAGATGGTGTGAAACTGGTAGTTGGATTGTTAGTTGTCTCAGATGGTTTGAAACTGGTAGTTAGGTTGTTATCTGTCTCAGATGATGTGAAACTGGTTGTTGGATTGCTAGTTGGATTGTTAGTTGTCTCAGATTGTGTGAAACTGGTAGATGGATTTTTAGTTGTCTCAGATGGTGTGAAACTGGTTGTTGGATTGTTAGTTGTCTCCGATGATGTGAAACTGGTAGTTGGATTGTTAGTTGTCTCCGATGGAGTGAAACTGGTTGTTGGATTGCAAGTTCTCTCAGATAATGTTAAACTGGTTGTTGGATTGTTTTTTGTCTCAGATATTGTGAAACTGGTAGTTGGATTGTTAGTTGTCTCAGATGGTGTGAAACTGGTAGTTGGGTTGTTAGCTGTCTCAAATGATGTGAAACTGGTTGTTTGATTGTTAGTTGGATTGTTAGCTGTCTCAGATGATGTGAAACTGGTTGTTGGATTGTTAGTTGTCTGAGATTGTGTGAAACTGGTTGTTGGATTGTTAGTTGTCTGAGATTGTGTGAAACTGGTTGTCGGATTGTTAGTTGTATCAGATGATGTGAAACTGGTTGTTGGATTGTTTTTTGTCTCAGTTGTTGTGAAACTGGTAGATGGATTGTTAGATATCTCAAATGATTTGAAACTGGTTATTGGATTGTTAGCTGTCTCAGATGATGTGAAACTGGTAGATGGATTGTTAGTTGGATTGTTAGTTGTCTCAGATGATGTGAAACTGGTAGTTGGATTTTTAGTTGTCTCAGATTGTGTGAAACTGGTAGTTGGATTGTTAGTTGGATTGTTAGTTGTCTCAGATTGTGTGAAACTGGTACTTGGATTGTTAGGTGTCTCAGTTCGTGTGAAACTGGTAGATGGATTGTTAGTTGTCTCAGATGGTGTGAAACTGGTAGTTGGGTTGTTAGTTGTCTCAGATGGTTTGAAACTGGTAGTTGTGTTGTTAATTGTCTCAGATGGTGTGAAACTGGTTGTTGGATTGTTAGTAGTGGTGTGTGACAGTGGTGTCAACACAGATGACACAGATCCATTCTGTCCCTTTAAAATGCAGAATGCATTTGCTTTCTTCTTTTCCTTCAACACAAAGTATTAAATAAGAGATGAATTTTAATTATATATCTGTGCATTTGGATCTCACAAATTAAAATGATCCTAATATATTGTTGTTTATTCATAAACCTACACTATGATGCATGAATGCACCCTAGGTTAGCTAGGGTAGCCTTCAAGGTTAGCAAAAAAAATAAAAAATTAATAACGTAATGCCTGCCAACGTTATGGTCAAAGGGATGGAGACCAGAGGCCATTTTGTGAGGCTTATCATTTAATGAATCGACAGCCCATGGCTAATCTTCAACATGTTTGCTCTTAAACATCAATTTTGGATTGATCTATTTGTAGAGTTTACACACAAAAAAAAATGCTGTTTTATAAGCTAAGTCATAGACAATTGCGCAACAGATATGATTTAGTTTACGTCACTTCTCATTCTTTTCTATGGTATCCATAAACAGTGATTGACTGTCCTACAACTCTGAATGAAATTCAGTGACGATAAGGCTGTAATGTGATTGGTTATCAAGGCACACGTGATCCAAGTTGACCATCATGCTTTCTCCAATGGTAGAGCCAGGGACCCTGATATCTCCCAATAATAAGACAAGGTTAAACTTCTACTTGCTTCTTTTGTTTCATACTTATTGCCAGGAGAATATAACACAGGAAAACGACATAAATGAAATAATGCACATAAAAACATTATATAAATATTGCAGATATCAGCACAGACACATTCCCATAATGGTAAGTTACACCTGTCCTGTTAAATAACCACTGTTCTGCCATAATTGAAAATATAATACTGACATTAATAAACACTGTAAAAGTGGACAAAATCTTACCGGGTGTTGAGTTTCCATTAAGGGTGCAGGCGGGTTTGCAGACGGGGGTGGTCACAGTCTGTGCTAATAAACCAGCTGAAGGGGAGAGAGTTTTTACAAAACTCACTAAATATAACTAGTCTAAAATAGTCTTTACCATAATCTGCTCTTCCAAACTCAAACACATTACAGTGCTTAGAAGACTATTAACACAGACTCCATTCAAACAGTTTGTCTTAGGTGTGTTAGGATCTGTATTGGTTTTGCATTGATTGGTAACTTCATCATCACTGATATTAATGATCAATCATGGCAACACTACAATACATTTCCACTTGTGTTGTGTGTTAAAACATCATTAGATTTAGGATGACACATACCTGTATTTTGTACTTGTGATTGCAGACAATTAAATTGATTTGGCAAAAACCACAGCTCTAGGTCTGCACTTGTTTTATCCATTCTTACTTCATATTTCCCTCCATAATTTGTTATGTTGAAACTTTGTTTTTTGCAATCTTTTTCGCAGCGCCCTGGAAACCAGAGAGAACACTAAAACACATTTGCACTCATGAGTTGTGTGTTAAAACGTCATTAAATTTAGGATGACACTCACCTGTTTTTTGGACTTGTGATTGCAGACAATTCAATTCATTTGGCAAAAACCACAGCTCTATGTCTGCACTTATTTTATCCATTCTTACTTCATATTTCCCTCCATAATTTGTTATGTTGAAACTTTGTTTTTTGCCATCTGTTTCGCAGCGCAAGAGAACAGAGATAAGATTGTTTAATTGTTTAAACAAAATACTTTCTAAAGAGTTTAGATTTCAAGAACAGTTCAAATGAAATAAAATAGATAAAATAGATACATGTTTTTACCTAGACAAGATGTGTTTATTTTGACATTCATTGTGCAGACGTTCTTAATTTCTGTACCACAAGCTGGTTGAGATGGAAAAAATGAAGAACATTCAGATAATAAATGTACAATTAATCCTATGGTCACGATAGCAGTGTATATTTCACATCTACCTGTGTCACCCAAAACCCAGAAACATGCATCTGTTAAATTGTCACCAACTAGTATATTTTTGAGCAACTTGCACAAAGATAACATTAAGAACCAATTATGTAATGATTGTGACGTTCAGGTCAGGCAAGGAAGAGGAGTCGATGCAAGCGGATCTAGATGTAGTCGTATTCTTTAAAGGAGAACTCCGGTCAATTTTAACATTGAGCTAATTTTTTTGTAAATTTGGAGTGCTGTCTTCCGACAAGATGTTGATGAGAACTTGGGTTCTGAGACTGTGTATTTTGGATTCCATATGCTCAGTGAAATGGTGATTGAAGAGGAAATGAAGAAAAGTCTCTAAAGGGGTTATTCTTCAGAGGGTGGGCTCGTGTCCAGCGGTGTCTCCTGGGTAACACTGTCCATCTCTGCAGAACAACGACAAAAATCGGTGTTGCCTACACCGTGTTATCCTCGTTTTAAAATTTGCACCCTGTTGACTTAAATGGGGCAAGTTTTAAACCTGCTTTTAGCCTGTTAACATGTTTGATGTGTCATTACAAGTGCCCAGCCATGTGAGTGATTCCTTCAGAGTGAACACAGTGAATCTTGACTGCAGTAGATGTGAAAGATATGAATAAAAGTGATGTTAATTCAGCCAGCGCACATACCTGTATTTACTTCCTGTTTTCGGTCGAAGTCCACAGTAGTCGATTGTCGAGTTCAAAAAACTCCTCCGTGTGTTCAACATCTGATTCGGATGAACTATCCATTTGAGCTGATATTCTCAGAACACCACACAGCACCGTCATCGGCTGACTGCTGACAGTCTGAGTCTCCACTGTCTCTTAGTTACCTATCATCACGCGCGTGAACTCGACAATCGATTACTGTGGACTTCGACCGAAAACAGGAAGTAAATACAGGTATGTGCGCTGGCTGAATTAACATCACTTTTATTCATATCTTTCACATCTACTGCAGTCAAGATTCACTGTGTTCACTCTGAAGGAATCACTCACATGGCTGGGCACTTGTAATGACACATCAAGCATGTTAACAGGCTAAAAGCAGGTTTAAAACTTGCCCCATTTAAGTCAACAGGGTGCAAATTTTAAAAAGAGGATAACACGGTGTAGGCAACACCGATTTTTGTCGTTGTTCTCTGTACTGACAGCACTCCAAATTTACAAAAAAATTAGCTCAATGTTAAAATTGACCGGAGTTCTCCTTTAATAAACAAATCAAAACCAGGAAACAAGCAAGGATAAACACAGGATAAACGCGTCCTCTTCACATCAGCATAGTTTGCTTGAGTATAATGGATGCAAGATGAATATGGCTTTCTCCAGAATCTCTCCACTTCAGTGTGAAAGGGAAGGCTCATACGAGCTGGGTGGTGAGCGAATGGACAGAAGATCTTAACCTGTTCGTAGCGCGGGACATAACATTCAGCAGGTCGTCATATGCGGGGCAGGCGAGCTGAGAGTGCTCAGAAGCATCTTCAGCTCAACAACCTCCTCTGCTCATCTTGGCTCAAAACATCCTTGTCATCAAAATCTAGCAACTTGCCCTCGCCAGCCGCTGCCGAATTAGATTTACTCATAACTCTTTCAAATTCGAGCAAGCTCCACCTTTGAACCCCACAATATGTCTCCTACTTGCCTCAGCCACAGCAGGTCCTGAAACGTGAGGCACAGGTTGTTCCAACTCCCTCGAGAAGATGGACAAATAAGAGCAAAGTTTCTTCATTGAGAAGTGTTCAAAATGCACACAAACAGCCCCCTCAAGGACTGAGTGTGCATGCTCCTCGCCCAGGCAAATAACGCACGTCACGTGTGTCATCGGGTGTCAGATAACGCTGACATGGATGAACACACCTGCGAAAGCTTTTCGAGCTAGTGCTTGCCATATTCGCCTTATTAGACACACGTTCAAACAAACGGTCTCCTGAAGACAAGAAAGAGGATGACGTATTTCACAGGTGCCCTTTTATACTCACGGTCACACCTGTAGTGACATCACAGGTTGTCGCCGGCCAATGTTAAGTTCATTGCCGTGTTTAGACTCAATCGTGTTTAGTGTGGTGTCGTGTGTAGGCATTCCCCGAAAGTGTCCTTCTAGGGGACACAGTGCGAGTTCCAATTCAAAAGGGAACAGACTGGAAACTATATAACTAATGAAACTAATCCACTAATCCAAACCAAACTAAAACTGAATGTGACAATGTTATAAAACAACAATATAACAAAATCATAGAATGTGATTTTTATTTTATTTTTTTACTTACTTTTTCAACAACAACAAAATTTGCTCACCATACAACAAATTCACTGGCATTATAGACTTTCTTTTGAAGTTGCTAATTGCAATTTATTGTTTAAAGCAACATACTTATCTGGCTTGATCCACAACAGACGATCATCAGCCACAGCAAATTCTGCTTTTTCCGAGACATAATTCCCAAAAACAGCCTGATAGAGACAAAAAGTAGAATTTTCTTTTCTACAGATATTGGTGATAAATCTTAAAATTGCAAGCATTTTCTTATTTCATTCTTGAGATGTGAAGTCCACATTCTAAGAGGAGAGAGATTTTTATCTGTTCACATATGAAGTTCACCGTACGATTATGATCCGCAGCTCAGAGCCGCTGGAACAATGACATAAAGTTAATTTGCAGACATGCAAAGCATGTTATTTTGGGCTTTACCTGTGAATTTCAGTGTTCCTTTACATTCAGGTCCAGTTTATCAAGTCACATTTGGATAACGCTTTAGATTACAGCTCGGAAAGTACTGCGTAATTCAAATGAAAGTACAGTGTAACTTTCGGTAATTACAGTGTACCTATAAAGTACTTACGTGTAAGTATAGGGGAACAATATGTAAAGTCTTGGGAATAAAGGTGTAACAACCAGGAAAATACTGCGTAATTTAAACGAAATTACAGTGTAACTTTCGGTCATTACAGTGTACCTATAAAGTGCGTACGTGTAAGTATAGGGGAATAATATGTAAAGTTTTGGGAATAAAGGGGTAACAACCAGGAAAATAACAAATTATTTAGGCAAATTTAGACTGTAAGTATTCCATGTAGTTACAGGGTAAGTATGACATTGCGGGCTGTAAATTAAAGTGGTGCTTCTTATCCTCTTGTTTCATGTAGTTACAGGGTATGTACAATAAAAACACATGTACACACACAATCTGACATCACTTGGAAAACCTTTATTTGAAAAACAACTTATTTCAAAACAGATTTACAACATATTACACTTCTTATTCTTTATTATTTTTTTAAAAACAACTTTTCATTTCAAATACTAAAGTCCTGACAGAAAGTAGCATGTTTTGTCCTTTTTTGTTTCTCTTGCATGGCTTCCTCCTCCTCTTGGTCCTCCTCTTCTTTTTCTATCGTTCCACTGATTAGCCTAATCTTAAGGAGTCTTTTTCTATTCTGTATTCTGTATTAAAAGAAAATACAGTACACCCAGAAATGTTCTCATAATTTACTCATCTTTTCGCTACCGACCAACAGTCACCAGCGAGTGCATGATAGTCGGGTTCATAGGGTCGGCCATAGACATAATAAATACATATGGCGCTTTTCCACTGCATGGTACGGCACGGTTCGGCTCGGTACGGTTCGACTCGGCGCGGAACGGTTCGGCTCGCTTCGCTTTTCCACTGCGTGGTACGACTCGACTCGGTACGGCACGGTTCGGTTCGCTTTAGCTCGGTTGCTTTTCCATTGCAGTTAGTACTGCTTCAAAATGGGTGGGACTGATCGTTATAGTTGCCGCCTCTACTGCCATGACATCATCGTAAACGCGCCACATTTCAAACGCACAACACAGGGGATGGTGCTCTTGATTCTCGGCATGTGGATGTTTTTAAATTAAATTAAACGTTCTTATAATGGTTTACTATATGGAAGGAAAATTCTTAACGTGTAATTAAACGTTGCGTTCATATTCTGGGCTCATCTGATTTTTTGTACATAGCATAGCCAAACCATTGAGGCGCCCGAGCGGTCACTTGCATTGTACGTTAACTGGAGCGCATCTCATCCTCAAATACACAAAGCTTGAAATGTCTTTAAACGAAATAATTCAAAACAAAAAGAAATAGGCTACTCTCTTATGTAATCCATTATGTGCATTTCTCTCTATAGGCGCGTTTACTACGAATATGGCGATCGTCAACTTCATCTTTGCCATGCACAGACACTGACAGAAAACACTATTTTATAAATAAAAATCAGTGCACGCGTTTTAATAAAATTAAAACTTTAATTGTGATCATTAAAATAATTGAATATTAAATATTTTGTGGCCAAGTTTTGCTCATTTATTAATAGAAGGATATATATATATAGGCTATATATAGGCCTAATTTTATTAAATTGAACAAGCACAAAATTCAGCATTCAATCAAATATTCAAAAAGACTTAATAAAAATAAGCACGACTTCACCATCCAGCTTGATTCATCATCAATCACCCCATCAAGGTCGGTCAGAAATCTGGGAGTAACGTTTGATGACCAGCTGACCTTCACAGATCACATTTCAAAGACAGCTCGATCATGCAGGTTTGCATTGCACAACATCAGGAAGATCAGGCCTTTCCTAACTGAGCACGCAACACAACTCCTCGTCCAGGCCCTGGTCATTTCTAGGCTTGACTACTGCAATGCTCTTCTGGCCGGACTTCCAGCATGTGCTACCAAACCTCTTCAGATGATCCAGAATGCTGCAGCTCGTCTTGTCTTCAACGAGCCCAAGAGGGCCCACGTCACCCCTCTGTTAATCTCTCTGCACTGGCTACCTCTCGCTGCTCGCATCAAGTTCAAGGCATTGACGCTTGCTTACAGATCTATCACAGGCTCAGCTCCCTCCTACCTTCACTCACTCCTACGAGCCTACATCCCCACCAGACGCCTACGATCAATCAACAAGCGACGTCTCGTGGTTCCATCACAGAAAGCCACAAAATCACTTTCCAGATCATTCTCATTCACAGTTCCATGCTGGTGGAACACTCTCCCCACCCTTATCCGGAATGCTGAATCCCTGACAACATTCAAAAAACAGCTGAAAACCCATCTCTTCCATGAGCACCTAAACTCATAAAAAAAAAAAATAATAAAAAAAAACCTTTCCCTTAAAATCCCACCTATCATGCTTATGCTACTCTGAATAATGCCTGAACTTCGTATTCTGAACACTTCTTGCGTTGTTGTTGTCTTTTGCCTCTTTATGATGACTCGCTTAATTTAGTCCTGATTTGTAAGTCGCTTTGGATAAAAGCGTCTGCTAAATGACTAAATGTAAATGTAAATGTAAATGTAATAATGTTATTTCAACATAATATCTCGTTATTTCGACATAATGTGCGTGCAACAAGCAAGATGTGCGTTTGTAAATCTGGGGACGCGTGCACTGATTTTTATTTATAAAATAGTGTTTTCTGTCAGTGTCTGGCAAAGATGAAGATGACGATCGCCATATTCGTAGTAAACGCGCCTATAGAGAGAAATAACATTATTATTAAGTCTTTTTGAATATTTGATTGAATGCTGAATTTTGCGCTTGTTCAATTTAATAAAATTAAAACTTTAATTGTGATCATTAAAATAATTGAATATTAAATATTTTGTGGCCAAGTTTTGCTCATTTATTAATAATATATATATATACACACACATATGTGTGTGTGTGCCCTCAGCACATGCGTTAAAAATTATCCGGCACCGCCCCTGACTGCAAGAAACAGTTTACAAGAAACTTTTTAACTGCAAGACACTACAGCGTTGGCTGTTGTCTACTGGCTATTTAAATCTAGCGGGTTTGTCTCGTGCATGGTCTCGTGTCGCAAATACAATGACACTGGTAGTGACGATTCTGTCTGACCAATCAGTGATCTTCAGTGTTTTCACGTCACATTTTAGTACCGGTACGGTACGCTTGGAACCTCAACAAGGGTGGTACCATTTAAAGCGAGCCGAAGCGAGCCGTACCGTACCGTACCATGCAGTGGAAATGCGCCATAAGCGTGCCGTACCGAACCGAGCCGTACCGTACCATGCAGTGGAAAAGCGCCAAAGCGTGCCGTACCGAACCGAGCCGTACCGTACCATGCAGTGGAAAAGCGCCAATAGACGCCCTATTGGCCGCTTTGGAACGTTGCTGCGATACGTCAACGCGTCCGCCATTTTGCGGAGGGCAAGACTGCGCTGTAATCAAATGCAAGTAAACAGGTGAGCTGCGGTTTTTCTGTATAACCCCCCCCCCCCCCCCCCCCCCAAAAAAATATATATTTATCAACCGATTTCAGTGGTTTGTATGTGGTGTACAAAAAAGTTCCATTTCTAGTTATTTAAAATCTCGATAGTTAGACTTATAAAATTTATTTATTTTTAATAAGGAATGGCCAAAGCTCAGGGTTGTCATGTATTTGTTTTTTCATTCTTGGATAAGAATTGTGAACACCCCCATACTGAGATATAATTTAATTTTCACTTTAAATTAAATAAAGTTTTCTTATTGTTGGAAAAGCATATTCTGTCATTGACCCGATTTTAGCAATAAAAAAGATAACTGATGGATCCTTACAACTACAGTGCAATGCAAATAGTAAATATAAAATAAAGTGAGAAGTAGGCTAATAGTAAATAGTTTAGTCAATAAAATAAACAAACAGTATACAGCAAATTAAATAGTAATGAAAAGTATAATTATATAATATCATAAGTACTAATATAATAATAATAATGTATTGATAATAGCATATAGTTTATGTATAATACTATAATAATAGCAATAGAATATGAAATATCAATTACAGAATATAGACAATAAAAAATAAGTTAAATAGTTACTATGAATAGTACAATAATTTAACAGCATAACTATAATAGATTGATAATCACAAGTGGTATATTATTATAATAACAATAATAAATAATGTAAATTTATATATTTAAAAATATTCTTACATAGGCTATATAAAATAAAATGACGCAACCCTGTCTCTTTTTGTTAAATTTCAGTTTTTAAAAGGTATAAGAAGCTATACAAGTCAAGAAATAAAGTAAACAATTCAGTAAAAAATACAGCAGACTACACCGTTAAAGTTAAATAGCCTAAATAAATATATAAAGTTATGAAACTTCACTTTGCCCTCAGCCAAAACAATCTGCCAAGGAACAAATTATAGATTAATGAAACCAAAGATCGCCCGTTAGATATACACAAGACGAATTATTCTCACTAGACTAAAGACATCAGATCCAGCGGCGAATGTCAGAAGCACTATAGCCGAGGTAAGGCTGTTCTCGGCGGGGTACATGAGCGCTGAGCGCCCTGTGATCGCTGGATCTCACAACTCCGAAACCGCCAGATAACATTTTTTAAAAGGCCCTCTCTTTATAAATAAACCACAGATTTGAGCTTTAAACAATTACATTGTCGACTGGAAAACTCTTAAAACTACATTTCGTGACACAATAACAGTAGTATTTTTAAATTTCGCGGCCGTTCTCCTCTGAAAATAAAAATAGAAAATGAAATACAACCAGAAACAAATTTTCAGTTTTGCTTGTGAAAGGTAATTCCCTGAGACCTGTTTTCAATTATGTGGCGATTTATAAAGCCCCAAGCCGCACATGAAATAGGCATTTTTCTCAATTCTCGTTTTCAGAGGTAAGGGAAAGTTGCCCTCCGCAGTTTGGCGGCGCCGTTGACGTACGATCCAGCGGCCAATAGGGCGTCTATGTATTTAGTATGTCTATGGGGTCGGCTTGAATAGACCTTTCTCACAATAACCGGAAATACGTAATCGTTGTGGAAGCGGAGTTCCTGTCAAGCGTCAACACACCAGAAAAACATAAACGCGGGCAAGTTTAAAATGGATCAAAGAGTCTACACAACTTCATTAACGGTTTGCCAAATATTACATTTGCTGATGTGACGACGAGAGGAAAACTCCATCACCAAAAAGAAAAAACGAAATAAAGGGTAAAAAAATTTCCACACGGAATTTGTCCATAAATATCAAGGTAAGTGGAGAGCGAGGCTAACTGTTACTGAACTGTTAATTAAAATGACACATCATTAGCGTGTCAATAGCTCTTGCTAGTTGCTTGCGCCATTTGTTTATGTTGCTTTGACTGCGGAGGAAGTAGATTACCACGACGATTGCGTATTTCCGGTCACAAATACGGAAGTTGTGAGAAAGGTCTATGGCTTCGCGTTTGGTGAAGCTTTAAGTGTTCATTGCATTCTCGCGGGAGTTTGATGTGAAACTCGCACGAGAACTGGTGTCTCTGTTCTTCGGCATGGTTTGTTTTTCATTATTATTATCTGTTATTGTTTGTATTTTGTTGTGAGCAATAATAAAAACATTAAAAAAATAAAATAATTCGACATTCGGTTTTTCGGTGCGCTTACGTCACGCTTTAAGCCTCTGACTCCAGTTTGGACGCGTACACAACAGCTGCGCACAGCTCGGACGCGGACTACTTGTATTTATACTTTCTCTCAACCCTCTCATGAACGCGCAGGTGACAGTTGGTAGGAAGCCATAGTCTACAGTTTAAAAATGTAAAATATTTGGTATTTTTCTTACAAACGCTTATCGTTTCACTTCAGAAGACATTGATTCATCCATTGGGGTCGTATGGATTACTGTAGTTATTGTTGTATGGGCTGTTGTCAACTTTTAGGAACACATGAGCTTGCATTATATGCATTCACAGAGATTATTTATTTTTCTAAAAACTTTTGTTTGTGTTAATCTGAAGAAGGAAATTCGTATACATCTCGGATGACATGAGGGTAAAAGATGAGTAAATGGTGAGACATTTATGTACTGTATTTTCTTTTAACACATAATACAGAATAGCAAGAGACATGTCATGGGATTCCTTCTTAAGATTCATCAGTGGAAAGAAAGAAAAAGAAGAAGAGGAACAAGAGGAGGAGGAAACCAAGCAAGAGAAACAAAGTGCTGTAAATCCATTTTGAAATAAGTTGTTTTTCAAATAAAGTTTTCCGAGTGATATCAGATTGTGTGTGTGTACATGTGTTTTATTGTACCCTGTAACTACATGAAACAAGAGGGTAAGAAGCACCACTTTAATTTACAGCCCGCAATGTCATACTTACCCTGTAACTACATGGAACAAAAGTATATTTTCCCAGCATTTAAAAAAAAAAAGTTGCAATAGTTTTACTTGCCTTGAAACTTAATCATTGAAACTTAATCAGTGCACCTTTGCAATAATAACAAATTAGCCTACTTAATAAATGCACTGATATGTACCCCGTAATAAAAAAAAGCCTTTATGTATTTTTATACACTATTATTACAAAAAGGTGCAGTGTATGTAGGCTACTCGCTAAATTGCTCCCAAAAGTAAGATTCTAAAATACTTAGTCTAAATAATTTGCCTAAATAATTTGTTATTTTCCTGGTTGTTACCCCTTTATTCCCAAGACTTTACATATTGTTCCCCTATACTTACACGTAAGTACTTTATAGGTACACTGTAATTACCGAAAGTTACACTGTACTTTCATTTTAATTACGCAGTACTTTCCGGGCTGTAATCTAAAGCGTTACCCACATTGGTTCACAGAGAACTATATAAATATAGCAAGATGCCAATGAAAGCATAACCCTGTTTGTTACACAATAGTTCAATTATTTTGCAATATACAGTATAGATTCATATTCCCATACAGAAAAACCCATTCACATGTTTATAAGATTGACAAAAGTCAGTAAATGTTTTTGGAGCCACTGAAAGTCCATCATGATGAAGAAATTGTATTATCTTCATTACAATCACATGAGAGGCTCTCAGAGATAACACATTGAGAACAAGTCATTAGCTGATTTTGTCACAGTGTCTTGCATTTTCATCAACCAAATATGTTCCACATTAGTGTGCGTGCATTTTGTCAAGCTGTTATATCAAATGATCATGCAAATATCTGAATCCACAGGTGTTTCTCTTTAGTTTCATTCTGAAGATGTAAATTTGTTTTCTAAACGAGGTTCAGTATAGTTTGTGTCTCTCTGACAGGCATTTGTTCAAACATGGATTATAACGTACTCGGTTACTAACGTAACCTCGGTTCTCTCTAGAGAGAGGAACGAGTACTGCGTAGAATACGCTAGGGGAAAATCCTTTTCCACGAGAATACTGAAGCCAAAAAATTATCCTTAATTTTGTATTAATGTAAAACGCGTTGCGGCAGCATACAGACATAGGCGAGGCAGCTCGCGCGCCTATTGGCTGGTCTGCTGGCAACTGCTTAAGCCTATCGAGCGAGACCTAGAGTGACGTCAGACCCAATGAGGGCGCTTCGCGCCCTCTGCGTCACGTCCCGCCGAAACGGGCGTGGCTTAGGTCTATAAATACCGCTCGCAGGCTTTATATCTCTGGTTTTTCATAGTCGAAGCAACCAGAGCGCGTGCATGCACGGCAGGATACGCAGTACTCGTTCCTCTCTCTAGAGAGAACCGAGGTTACGTTAGTAACCGAGTACGTTCTCTTACGAGAGATTCTCTCGTACTGCGTAGAATACGCTAGGGGAACCTACTGTAAAACGCCGTGCGTGCTGGGATCTGATACTATAGACTCAAGGGCGACAGCCCGGAGTTCATACAGTACACAATCACCCAGGGGACTCACAGGGAATCCTGGAAGAGGAGGGGTTTAGCCACTATCTTCCTTTATGGCAGCATAGAGCAAGGACTGCAATACTCAAATAGCTGCATAACTGACAGCGTCAGTTTATGAGATTTGGCCATACTAGACTGACAGTAGTCTGGCTTGTAGTGCGGGAACCTCTAGGTTGTAAAACCTTATAAATGTAGACGGAGAGGCCCAGCCTGCCGCCATACAAATATCTTGCAAGGCAATCCCACTTGACCAGGCCCACGATGAAGCCATGCTTCTCGTGGAGTGCGCTTTGACACCCAGCGGGCACTGCATGCCCTTGGTTGTGTAAGCTAGCGCTATTGCGTCCACTACCCATCTGGATAGGGTCTGTTTCGAAGCGGCTAGTCCCTTAGAACGCCTGCTGAACGAAACAAAGAGCTGCTCCGTCTGTCTGAAAACAGACGAGCGAGACACATAAGCTCTTAACGCCCTGACTGGGCAAAGGGAGCTTTCGTCCATATTTCCTTCAGTGACCGGCAGAGCAGACAGGGAGATGACCTGTGCTCTGAACGGTGTATTGAGGGATTTAGGAACATAACCGTGCTTAGGTTTGAGTATAACTCTAGAGTCATTCGGCCCAAATTCCATGCACGTCGCGCTTACTGAGAGCGCGTGTAAGTCCCCTATGCGCTTCACAGAAGCGAGAGCCAGAAGAAACGCCGTCTTGAAAGACAGGTGTTTAAGATCAATCTTCTGCAAGGGCTCGAATGGATGACCTTTCATGGCTTCCAGTACCGTAGAAAGGTCCCATATAGGGACTGTGGGAGGTCTGGGAGGATTCAGTCTCTTAGCTCCCCTAAGGAAGCGAATGACTAAATCGTTCCTTCCAATAGACTGGCCAAGCGTGGTCGAAGAGAACACTGCTATGGCCGCTACATAGACTTTGAGCGTGGAAGGGGACCTGCCCTTATCCAACAGCTCCTGTAGGAAGGAGAGAACCTCCGTCACACCGCAATGCAGGGGTGACACACCACGAGCTGTGCACCAGCTAGAGAACACTGACCATTTTGAGGCATAGAGACGTCGCGTAGACGGAGCTCTGGCCTGTGTGATAGTGTTTAACACTCCCTGTGGGAGGTCAGCGGGTACCCGTTGATGGCCCACACATGGAGGGACCACAGCTCTGGGTGAGGATGCCAGATCGAGCCGTTGGCTTGAGAGAGGAGATCCCTCCTCAGAGGCACTGGCCACGGGGCGGTGCTTGCTAACTGCATCACAATTGGGAACCAAGGTTGGCTCATCCAAAGTGGGGCTACAAGCAGCACTGAGCATCCTTCTTCCCTGACCCGTTCTACCACCTGAGTCAGGAGGGAGACGGGGGGAAAAACGTAGAGAGGACGGCGAGGCCACTCGTGGGTCAGCGCGTCCTTGCTCTTCGAGAAAAATTCTGGACAGTGAGCGTTTTCTTGAGACGCGAACAGGTCTACTTCCGCTCTGCCGAATTTCTCCCACAGCAGCCGGACTGTCTGTGGGTGCAAAGACCATTCCCCTGTCGGAACCTGGTTCCTGGACAGTCTGTCTGGTCCTATATTTAGGAGCCCTGTCACGTGCGCTGCTCTCAGCGAGAGCAGGTTGCTGCGGGCCCATATCAGGAGGCGCTTGGTTAGCCTGTACAGAGTCAGGGACCTGAGGCCGCCCTGGCGTGATTGGTACCAGTCTTTTGCCTCCCAAGGTTTCAAAGCTGCAATGCACGCTTGATTGACCTTGAAGCGAAGCCGACCGGAGGCCCACGCTGTGCGTGGTACTCTCTTTCTGAGCCAGAACTGCAGTGGGCGCATGCGCAGAAGGCCCAACTGGAGAACTGAAGATGCTGAGGCCATCAGACCTAGCATCCTTTGAAAATGTTTTGAGAGGGACTATCGCGCCGCAGCGGAACGAGCCGGCTGCGCGCCGAATGTCCAGTGTGCGCTGAGATGACAGGCGTGCTGTCATTAGCAGCGAGTTCAGCTCTATTCCCAGAAAAGATATAATCTGACTGGGGAATAGCGAGCTCTTTTCCCAGTTCACTCCGAGACCGAGATTCTCGAGGTGATCGAGTAAAATGGTCCTGTGCTCTACGAGCTCCGAGTGAGATTGGGCTAGAATCAGCCAGTCGTCCAGATAGTTCAGCACTCGTATACCCCGTAGTCTGAGGGGTGCGAGCGCTGCGTCCATGCACTTCGTAAATGTACGGGGTGCCAGGGACAAGCCGAAAGGCAGGACTGTGTACTGATATGCCTGGCCCTCAAAGGCGAATCTCAAAAATTGCCTGTGACGTGACGCTATCTGTATTTGAAAATACGCGTCCTTTAGATCTATTGACACAAACCAGTCCCCTCAGCGGACATGTGCGAGGATTTTTCTGGTCGTGAGCATCCTGAACTGGCGCTTCAGAAGCGCTCTGTTCAGCTGCCGCAGATCTAGTATGGGTCTGAGACCCCCGTCTTTCTTGGGCACCAGGAAGTATCTGCTGTAAAGCCCCCCTTCGCTTTGAGATTGAGATAGGGGTTCTATAGCCCCTTTGCTCAACAGTTTCAGAATCTCGGCTCGAAGTAGATGAGCTACTTTCGATTCTACCGTGGTCTCGACGCGCGCCATGAAGCGGCGAGGGCGCCGGCGAAACTGCAGCGAATAGCCTTCTTTTATGATGTTCAGCACCCATCTCGAAACCCCGGGAAGCTTTTCCCACGCAAGTGCGCGAGTAGCTAGGGGCTGGATGCGAAGCACGCTCTGATCGGCTCGCGATACAGCGGCTTTTGTGTGCTGTGATATAAGCGTCGCGCTCATGACATCTGAGGCAGGGGGCGCGCTGATAACAGCGGGCAGAATGCCCGCGCTCGACTCCTCTGCAGTGTCTAACTGAGAGGGGGAGGGCTGGGCTAGTTTCATGTCTGTGTGTGGGCGTGGGCGCAGAGCAGCGGGCACATACACCACTTTTACAGCATTGCTCGCGTGAGCAGAGCGTATGCATACTGGTCCTGTATTTACAGAGACCGTGAGACATGTGGGAAGTAGCGTTTGTGGGCACTGTGTAGTGGGCACGTTTGCTACGTTTAAAGCGCAATCGATCTGAGTCGATTTTATGTGCGCGAGCCCTGTGTGAAGGGCTGTGCTTGTGTGTAGGAATGGGCACTGAGTAGTGGGCATTTTTTCTACACATGAAAACACCGTCGGCCGTGGCCGGGACACCAGAAAATACACTCTTTAAGGGATTTATCTGGGTAGCCGTAAAAATGGCTTTTTTGTGCAGGCAAGCGGGCAATGGAACCGGCTTGTTGGCTGCTAAATACGCTGGACCAGTCACATTTCTTGGAACTGGACGAGCGGCAAGGTTTGGGTGCAGGCGAGGGGGTTATACAACGCACTCGTTGGCTGCAAAATACACATCTGCAGTCGCCTCTTCAGGGAACTGACAGAGCGAGCATTGACGGCATAATTTTATTTGCCGGTAGACCCGGGATCGAACACGGGTGTCTCGTGCGGAAATCTGTCAATCTGCCACTGGCCCACAGGGGAAGACACATAGGAGTTCAGTCAGCGCGAGTATTATCAGAGAGCGTCAACATGCTGGCGTTTGTTTGCAGGCGTGCGTGTAACAACAGGCTCGCTCACTGCAATAAAGACATTTCCAGTCGCCTGAATTTCAGAGGGGAATGAGAAATGTGTGAGAAATTGAGATCGGCCCGGCCGCAGCGGGACTAAAACACTCTTTTCTCCTTTCGCCAGTGACGCACGGGAACCATAGAAAATGGTGTCTGGGTGCAGGCGAGCGGGTTGTACAACGCACTCGTCGGCTGCAAAATGCACGTCTGCAGTCGCCTTCCAGGGAACTGACAGAACGAAGCATTGGCGGCATAATTTATCTGCCGTTAGACCGGGATTCGAACACCGGTCTCCCGTGTGACAAAACCTAGGATTCCGCCACTGAGCCACAGGAGGGAAACACAAAGACTTTCAGATGCACGAGCATATAAAAGAGCGTCAACATGTTTTCTTCGGCGTTTGCTTGCAGGCGTGCGTGTATTAAAAAACAGGCACGTTTGCTGCAGTATAGACATTTCCAGTCGTCTGATTAGGGAACTGAGAAATGTGTGAGAAATGAGGTCAGTCCGGTCTCGACGGGACTGTAAACACTTTTCTCCTTTCGCCAGTGACGCATGGGAAATGTAAGCTTTAGCGTAAGTTCTGCCGGGAAGACTTAATTGTTGCGTCACTTATTACCTTCTCATCTATCCAATCATGTTTCAATACTAGAAGTATAAAGGACCTGCACTTACACTTATCTGAGTTCGCAGATGCTGAACGCTTCCACTCACCACCATCCACCCCACCACCACCATGATGGTCCCTCTATCTTCTCTATCACCGCAGGATGGTCCCTTCCCCTCCAACCTCCCCACCACCACCAGGATGGTCCCTTCCAATACCTCACGGGGGGTCGGCTGCGCCGCTGCCTTCATCTTCAGGCAGGAAATGCTGAATCCGTACCCTCGGATCGCGAGTTACGGACGGGGCCTGCGCCAAATACTTATTGCACGTTGTGCTTGCTGGATCACTAATAAATGCATGCTTGTTACTATATCTATTCTCCCGAGTCTTTCTGGTAGAACCATAGAAACGGTGTCTGGGTGCAGGCGAGCGGGTTGTACAACGCGCTCGTCGGCTGCAAAATGCACGTCTGCAGTCGCCTTCCAGGGAACTGACAGAACGAAGCATTGGTGGCATAATTTATCTGCCGTTAGACCGGGATTCGAACACCGGTCTCCCGTGTGAAAAAACCTAGGATTCCGCCACTGAGCCACAGGGGGGAAACACAAAGGCTTTCAGATGCACGAGCATATAAAAGAGCATCAACATGTTTTCTTCGGCGTTTGCTTGCAGGCGTGCGTGTATTAAAAAACAGGCACGTTTGCTGCAGTATAGACATTTACAGTCGCCTGATCAGGGAACTGAGACATGTGTGAGAAATGAGGTCAGTCCGGTCTCGACGGGACTGTAAACACTTTTCTCCTGTTGCCGGTGAGTGACGCGTGAATGGGGCGCAGGGGTAGGGTAGCTTTCTTGTAACGTAAAGAAAAACTAACCGCGACCATCCGCATCCAGCCTCACCTGGGGAGCAGTGCAGTTTGCGCGGCTCGAACAGAGGGAGAGAGAAAGCCAGCCCCGTGACGGTCCGCTCCAGACATCCCCTGTGAACGGCGCGGTTGCGCGGCTCGAACAGAGGGCGAGCAGGTATCATCCCCCAAGCAGGCAAGGCAAGCAGGCGAACCGGCGAGCTTTGCGGCTTGGAAGGGCGGAGGAGCAGTCTCGGAGAAGGATGCCAGGTGAGTCCTCAGAGTCACCATAGGCAGTACCTAGCTCACAGTGAGGGCAGTCGCCGTCAGCGAGCGCGAGAACTGCGTGATCCTCAGGAAAGGGGCGTCTTGAAAAAAGACGCCCGGCTCTTTTAGTGCAATGAGAGTGTGTGTCGCGGCGGCGAGCACACACAAGGCACAGTAGAAGAGAAAGGATATAACGCCGGATAGCGCAGCAGGAAGGCGATGAAGGCGGCACGGCCAGCAGCTTCTCGACTCGTCCCGCTGAAGTGCTTCTTCAACAGCGCGGCTTCTTCTCGGATCCAGCGATGTGAGTTGCTTCGCTGAAGGATGAAAAATCAGAGATATAAAGCCTGCGAGCGGTATTTATAGACCTAAGCCACGCCCGTTTCGGCGGGACGTGACGCAGAGGGCGCAAAGCGCCCTCATTGGGTCTGACGTCACTCTAGGTCTCGCTCGATAGGCTTAAGCAGTTGCCAGCAGACCAGCCAATAGGCGCGCGAGCTGCCTCGCCTATGTCTGTATGCTGCCGCAACGCGTTTTACATTAATACAAAATTAAGGATAATTTTTTGGCTTCAGTATTCTCGTGGAAAAGGATTTTCCCCTAGCGTATTCTACGCAGTACGAGAGAATCTCTCGTAAGAGAACACTCGATTAACCTAACATCACTGATATTCAGCACAATTCAATCCTCCCACAATACGATCATCATTTTTATGAGTGATTTCAGTAAAGTTGGCCCTTTTTAGGGTCATCATTTTATGTACATAATACATCATTTTAAACAGCACTCACTCATTCAGAAGTGAAGAAAGTTTTGCAAACTTTATGAAACTTTATGAGTTTAGAAAACTTTATGTAGTTCTCATTTAGGTGAAAATTTTATTTAGATTTTTTTATTTAGACGAAAATACACAGTTTTCCCTTATAAATACCTTATACTGTATGTCATGACGTAGATTTTCATACAGATTTGTGTCCAGAAATCGTCATCGGGAGTAATTTTAGAGTAATTTTGTACATTTTGGAGTAGTTTTTTAAAGAAAGGTATTTTAATTAGCTCTGAGATTGAAGCAGAGAGATATAGGTTAGTGATCCGAATGTCGATTTTTGATTTGACAGATGATTTGATTTATAGGTATTCCAAAAAAACATTTTTTACTCCCGATGCTGTTGGACCAAGTAGGGAAATGAGGTCAGGTTATTATTATGGAAGATGTTGACGTTGTGTGATGCCCTTCTTTGCCCACGCCACGTGTGGAAGTTAATTGGCTTCTTGTTAACTGTAAAATCTGGGTTATTCCAGATGGGGGTGTATTTAGATGACATTTCCACCAGGCTGTCAGAGCTGCTGCTATTGCTGGTGTTTTTTGATTGTCTGACTGTAGAAGGGTAAGTATGAAATGCAAATGTCCTAACAAATTGTTTGTTCAACATCCAACCATATGTTTTCTGATGGGTTAGGATGAGTTCATTTGTACATATTTTGAAGCCGTGTTTTTGTTTTCTGTAAGGTAGTCGTTTTAATTCCTGGGGTCTTATTTTTCTAGTAGAATTTGGTAATGGTTTAGTCTAGACTTAAACCAGGTGATAGTGGGTTGTATTTTAATCATTGTGAATAAATAGTTTAATTTATGAAGTATTGTCATTTTGATGACTGATATTCTGTCCATAACGGATAGTAGTAAGTTCATCCATGTGTTAAAGATCATTGTCTCTTGTTTTGTATAACGGAGTAAAGTTCAGAAACTTTAAACTATCCGTTTAAGTAAAAAAAAGTCTACGTGGGTTGGTGGAGGCAAGTCTACCTTTAATTAAACCGGTTTGATCTGGGTGGATAATAGATGGGGTGATTTTTTCCGTTCTATGGGCTAGTGCTTTGGCAAGGATTTTAATGTCTGCATTAATTAGAAAAATGGGACGATAGCTTGACAGCAATGTTGGGTCTTGACAGCAATATTGGGTTTGAGGAGTGAAATTGTGGCTGTGTTTGTGTTAGCTGGGAGTGTTTTTTTATTCTTATTCTTACTTATCATCCAGATGAAGAGTTTGCGATAAAATTGACCAGAAGTGTTTGTAGAACTCAGCAGGGAATCCATCAGGATTGTTCGGCATGAGTTTTAGGGCAGTGAAAAGTTCATGTTGTGTTATGGGTGATTCCAGGCTGTTTATTTGATGTTTTCTGAGTTGTGGTTGAGAAACGAATTGATGTTTTTCTGATTCAGGTCTTTTTCTGATTAGTATAATTTACTGTAAAAACTTCTAAAGAGTTGGTTTAGTTCTTCCGGTGAGTTGGAGTCCGTAATAACTGTTGTTTTTCCCTCATTTCATTTGATTTGGTTTGCCAAATATTTTCCAGATTTATTACTGTGATGAAAGTCTTCTTGTCTTATCTTATGTATTAGGAATTGAGTATGTTGTGTATATTTAGCCTTTATTTAACACAGAGAGAACCTCACTGAGATTAAAAACCTATTTTACAGGAGTGTCCTGGCCAAGATATATGGCCCAGTTATACAAATACACATAAAACAAAACAAAGTGCTTTAAAATTACTTAGACACCAAATGATTTAGCCTCAATTTCATTTGAAGAGAGTTCCATTCTGAAGGGGCTGCATATTTAAAGGCAGTTTTACATAGATTAGTTCTAGCAGGAGGTACATAGAGATTAAAAAAAGATTGTGAATGCAGTAAATAGTTACCAACTGCTTTTTGTTGGATCAATCAACAGAGATAAAGTGGTAAAAAACAAACAAATTGCTTGGTATATCAATAAGTACAAATGCATTTTCCTTCAAACAGCAAGAGAAGACCAAGCATCTCTATTATATACCTAATGCACAATTGTTTGCAGAGAATTTACAGTCCGTAATAAATCTCAAGGCACCAAGATAAGGAGCAGCATGCTGAGACACTACATCCCCATAGTCAAGAATCAGTAAGAAAGTCGCAGACACCATTTTCTTTCTTGCATTAAATGAAAAGCAAGACTTGATTGTTTCATTCCGTTTACATTTATATATTCCTAATTTGTTCTGTTTTTCCTCTGTTAGGTTATTTGATTTTTTTTCCCAGTTATGCTTCTGGTTCCTTTTCTTTCTTTCTTTCTTTCTTTCTTTCTTTCTTTCTTTCTTTCTTTCTTTCTTTCTTTCTTTCTTTCTTTCTTTTATAAACAGAAAATTAGATTATGTTTCCTCTTAGCACTGCTTTCCCTTCTTCCCACAGAAGAGACAGAGTGTCATGTATGTCTAGAAAGCGTGCACACACTCTCTTTTAAAATAACTGTTAAATTCAGGGTCTTTCAGAAGAGATAAGTTAAAGCGCCCTCTGGTAATGGGTTTATGTGGACTTGTTCTATTCCATTTTAATGTTACAGGGGAATGGTCACTAATGAACGTTGGATGGATCTATGATTCGGAAATATTTGATATTATAAAATGACTGGTGAGAAAGAAATCAATGCAGGAGTATGAGTGGTGAACTGGTGAAACAAATGAGTATTATTTAGCATTTGTATGTTGTAGTCGCCAACTGTAACGGTCATCAGCTGGAGTGCCTTTGAGAGCCACCTGAGGGCACTCTACATCAGACTATTATTATTCACTCACAACTACATTTCCAATAATTCACTGCCCGGATTCATCGTCCCTGATTATCACATTCACCTGTCTCTCATTATATTGTTTAGTTCACCCCATGTATTCCTGGTTCACCTCATCATTCCCTGCGATGTCTTGAATGTTATTCCACTGCATTTCTGAGCGTTTCCTTTGTTGTCATTGTTCCTGGTTCTTGATCTCTGCCCGTGTCCTGGTTTTCCCTGCTTTACCCTCTGGATTTGTCTGTTTGTTTGGATTGCCTGCCTGTGTATGACCTTTGCCTGGATTCTGATAACTATTTTGATTTACTTTAATAAACTGCATTTGGATCCTCATTCTTCATGTCTCGGAGCAGTTCATAACACCAACCATCGCCAAGACCAAAATCACTCATGTGCTGTTTTATGGTTTCTGTAGATTGCCAGTTGTGTTTATTGATTCAAATATTAGATCTATCTATTGATGGGTCGAGAACTGTGTTGAAGTCACTCACTTGCTACTATGACTGGACAGAGTTTGAAATGGAAGGGAAAAAGGTCTTAAAAAAGAAGAGTCATCTATGTTTGGGCCATATAGATTTCCAATTGTAATTGGGCTATTATTAATTGAAATGTTTATGATAATGAAATGTCCTTCAGGGTCTATAACAGTGGTGTTTTGAACAAATGTGATTTTTTTTTTTTTTACTTATTAAAATAAAGCGTAGCATCAGTTCTGGCGGGTCACGTTAGTCAAGCTTGCATCAGTAACTCTAGCTGATCCACGTCTACCTATAGGAATATGACGCCTATCACTGTATACATATATAAGCTCCTTCAGTATTATCAGCAGCTATCGCATTTCTCAGGAGCTAATTACCCTCCTCCATCCCCACCTCCACCTCTCGCCCAGTCAGGATTTGGCATTCTGATTCCCCCTGAATCAGACAAAAATTCTCGAATTATGTTGTATGTAGCAACATTGGCTATTTGAATCATTCATTTGTTTGGCCTGAATTAACAAATTCAGACTCTCTGTGTTTTCTAAGCACATTCCTCCCCAAAACGTTCTTTGCTAAGCTTACTAAAGCTTGTAACCTCCTGACTCACAATTACAAATCATACGCCGGCTCCAGAGAGACTGGAGCAAATGGACTTTTCTGACACTTATGGCATCTCAGAGATACTCCAGAAACCTGAAACCAACATTCTTCTTCCTTGTGGGGAGCCTCAAAAGGACCCACAGAGAGATAACGAAACTTTCTATGTGACATACACACACACACACACACAAAACATCCTTTGGGTGCAACGTCATATAGAAATATGCTCTTGAATGTATACCTTCCGATATGTATGTTTGATTAGTTTTGCTTTAAAATAGAGGTGTGGTTTTGAAATGTATTCTTTAATCAATAGTGTTTTAGTTAGAGAATGTTCACCAACATTCTCTGGCAATTGCATTGCACAACTGAAAAGGCCCGATCTCCCCTCTGTTTCAGCCTTACTCTAGGAACAGCCAAGAGCATACAATCTGCAGACCTAAGAGACCTAGATGGAACATGTTGTTGTATAAGGTCAGAAAGGTAGGTCGGGGCTAGACCATTTAAGGATTTGTAGGCAAACACTAACATTTTTAAATCAATCCTAAACCGTACTGGAAGCCAGTGAAGGGAAGCCAGTATGGGAGAAATGTGGTCACACTTACGTACCCCTTTTAGTAGTCTAGCTGCAGCATTCTGCACCAACTGCAGGCGTGAAAGAGATGCCTGGCTGACACCAGCATAGATGGCATTACAATAATCCAATCGAGAGGAGATAAAAACATGTATAACTCTTTCAAAGTCTTTAAATGACAAAAAAGGTTTCACTTTAGACAAGAGCCTTAACTGAAAAAAAACTGACTTTAACCACAGAATTTATCTGCTTTTCAAGTTTAAAATCACCATCCATGATTACTCCCAGATTTTTAACGGAAGATTTAACATACGGAATTAAGGAACCCAATTCTGTGTTAGGGGCCACATGGGTACTACTTGGGCCAAATATGACAATTTCAGTTTTACTCTCATTAAAATGTAAAAAATTCAAGGCCATCCAGGCTTTAATGTCTGCAAGGCAGTCCAACAATAATTTTACAGAGCTGTTATC
This sequence comes from Rutilus rutilus, assembly GCF_951802725.1. Taxonomy (NCBI): domain Eukaryota; kingdom Metazoa; phylum Chordata; class Actinopteri; order Cypriniformes; family Leuciscidae; genus Rutilus; species Rutilus rutilus. Next base: position 36,227,133 of record NC_140215.1, on the reverse strand, counting down.
ATTTCGTTTCAATGGCAGATAAAGTTGTGTGTCGTCTGCATAACAGTGAAACGAAATGCCATGCTTTCTCAGGATAGACCCCAGAGGAAGGATGTACAGGGAAAACAGCATCGGGCCAAGAATAGACCCCTGGGGGACTCCACAAAGAAAAGGTGCCATTTTTCATAATTGGAGAAAACTGATGCGTCAAGATTGGTTTTTTTTTTATTAGTGGTTGTACTACTGCATGTTTGAAGCCCTGTGGTACAACACCTGTGGTCAGACTGCTATTTATAATTTCTAGAATTTTGGGCCCAATAGTTTCAAAAACTTGTTTTAAAAAACGTGGAGGGACAACATCTGTAAAACAGGCGGATGATTTCATTTGATCAATTATATCTTTCATAAAAGATAAGGACACAGGCTCAAACTGGTTAAAGACAGCAGGGCGGGTGACAATAATAGAAGGGTCCTCAAAGGAAGGTAAAATATGTGCTCGAATATTTTCTATCTTACCTATAAAAAATTGTGAAAACTTCTCACAGACATCTGGAGATGAGTAAGAACAAGTCAGTTGAGAGGTAGGCTCATTTAGTTAAAAATTGTTTCTCGATATTGAATACAATTTTTGTGATTATGCATAGATTAAAAGAAAAAGCTCACTGAATTAAATGTAAACCTTGAAATTTATTGTTTTTTCATCCCATTTTACCCAATATAATAAAACAAATGCAACTTAAGCTGACTGCAATCATTACACACATGACTGGCAGTCTTCTGTTATAAAGCAAGGCAGGCCTGAGACAAAAAGAAAGACTACTTCGTACATAAAGAAAATTCCTTGATACAAAAATAAAAACTTTGCAAATATAAAACTGGTAAATAAAATTAAAATAAATAAACAATAGGACAAATACAATAGAAAAAATATACATAATTAAATAAACTTCAGCCTAGGTTTATTTAACATGTAGTAAGAAGTACTACAGAAATTTAATAATCAAATGTAAAAAAATAAGACAGTATAATCTTCACACTCACAGTATGGAATATAAATTGATTAATAATGAAGATACTAAAAGCGATTCAGTAAAAAGCAGTGAGTGATTTTCTCTTTATTATTATTAAATTAACAAAACAGCAACAGTTTATTAATACTCAACACTTTAGAAAATCAATTTCTGAAGTTTGTGAATCGATGCGAATCGGCAGAAGATAGAATCGCGATTCATATGTGAATCGATTTTACCCCACAAAGGGTTAAACAGGGCATTTGAATAAGTACTTTCATTGGGTGTTTAAAGGGTAATCCAATCTCATAAACAGTCCAGGCAGGGGTCAAAACCAAAGCAGCAATCCAACACAAACAAGAACAATACAAAACGGGCAAGAACAGAACACTGAAGTGGCGCGCTAAACAACAAGGACTCCGTGACACATACTAAAACAGACAGGGTTATATACACAGGGAAATGACAATGCTAATGGGGAATTGGCTGAGTGCAATGATTAATGACAAGGGACAGCTGAGTGCAATGAAGAATCGTGGGGAATGTAGTTCAGAAAGTGACAGACACCGTGGGGAAGGAGGACATCTAGTGGTTACCCAGGGAACACAAACCAGACACTGTGACATAACCCCTCCTCTACGGAGCGGCTACCAGACGCTCCAAGACGTGACAGACAAAACAAGAGTCCAGGCGGGAGGTGGACTGGTGGAGGATCAGGGGGAGGGATGGGGGGCCAGGTCCATGGAGGGAAACGGGGACAGGGAGTGACAGTTCATCTGGCGGCCAGGGTGGAGACGACAGTCCATCGGGCGGCCAGGGCGGAGACAACAGTCCATCGGGCGGCCAGGGCGGAGACGACAGTCCATCGGGCGGCCAGGGCACAGGAACAGACACCGGCTCAGGAACTGGAACAGACACCACCGGCTCAGGAACAGACACCGGCTCAGGAACTGGTACAAACACCACCGGCTCAGGAACAGGAACAGACACCACCGGCTCAGGAACAGACACCAGCTCGGCGGCGACCATCTTGTCCGAAGACACAGGTTCGGCGGCGGCCATCTTGTCCGAAGACACAGGCTCAGCAGACGTGACGTGAACAGGTTCGGCGGTGGCCATCTTGTCTGATGACACAGGCTCGGCAGGCGTGAGGTGAACAGGCTCGGCGGCGGCCATCTTGTCCGAAGACACAGGCTCGGCAGAACAGTCTCAACAGGCATTGAGAACAATCTCAATCTGAACAGTCTCTGTAGCAGCCATCTTGTCCGAAGACACAGGCTCGGCAGACGTGACGTGAACCGTCTCGGCGGCCATCTTGTCCAAAGACACAGGCTCAGCAGACGTGACGTGAACAGGCTCGGCGGCGGCCATCCTGTCCGAAGACACAGGCTCGGCAGACGTGCCGTGAACAATCCTGGGATTTTCTAGGATCTTAAATAGCATAGCAAAATAATCCAACAGGCTTTCAGCCGCTATGGCAACAGCGGGCTGCTCGGGCACGGCCTCCGGGACGACAGCGTGCTGCACGAGGACGGCCTCAGGGATGACAGCGGGCTGCACGGGCATGACCTCTGGGATGACAGCGTGCTGCACGGGGACAGCCTCTGGGGTGAGATCAATCTCTGGACTGGCAGACGTGCGTCTCCTACCCCCTCTCCGTCTGCAACGGCGAGATGGTGGCTCCGATTCGTCCCTCACCAGCCCAGAGTCGAAGGAGGGCCATGGTGGAGAGTGGGGTTGGACTTCCTCTCGACCAACCACTCCTCTGCGACCTCCCCGGGTCCCACGAAAAATGACCAGACGGGTTCCCTCAAAACACTCTCTCCTCTCCCGCTCGGTGGCTGGGGCAGAGAAGTTGGTGAACATACCGCTGGATCTTTGTGTGTGACGGAGTCCTTCTGTCGGGATCCACACTCAAGGAGACAGGGAAGATCCAAGCGCAGTATGTATTTGTTAAAGGGTAATCTAATCTCATAAACAGTCCAGGCAGGGGTCAAAACCAAAGTAGCAATCCAACATAAACAAGAACAATACAAAACAGGCAAGAACAGAACACTGAAGTGGCATGCTAAACAACAAGGACTCCGTGACACATACTAAAACAGACAGGGTTATATACACAGGGAAATGACAATGCTAATGGGGAATTGGCTGAGTGCAATGATTAATGACAAGGGACAGCTGAGTGCAATGAAGAAACAAGGAAACAAGTGGCCCACATTTGATCCTCCAAATGTGGCTCAGTTATCTTAAAACACATCTGGGCCAGTTTGGGCAAAGATATGGCTCAGTGGCACTGTCTCATCTGGATGTGAGCCAAAAGTGGCCCACATATAATGCTGCAAATGTGGCCCAGTTATCTTAAAACACATCTAGGCCAGTTTTGGCAATGATATGGCTCAGTGAGCTCTGGCTCATCTGGATGTGAAACAAAAGTGGCCCACATATGATGCTGCAAATGTGGCCCAGTTATCTTAAATCACATCTGGGCCAGTTTTGGCAAAGATATGGCTCAGTGAGCACTTGCTCATCTGGGTGTGAGCCAAAAGTGGCCCACATATGATGCTCCAAATGTGGCCCAGTTATCTTAAAACACATCTGGGCCAGTTTGGGCAAAGATATGGCTCAGTGAGCACTGGCTCATCTGGGTGTGAGCCAAAAGTGGCCCACATATAATGCTGCAAATGTGGCCCAGTTATCTTAAAACATATCTGGGCTAGCTTTGGCTAAGATATGGTTCAGTAGCACTGACTCATATGGATGTGAGCCTAAAGTGGCCCATATGATAAATAATGAATGTGGCCCAAATATCACAAGCCAAATGTGGGCCACCTATGGCAAAAACATGGCACATTCGACAATGACTGATCTGGATGTAAACCAAAAATGGCCCACATATGTTTCAGCAAATGTGGCCCAGTTTTCTTAAAACATATCTGGGCCAGTTTGGGCAAAGATATGGCTCAGTGAGCACTGGCTCATCTGGGTGTGAGCCAAGAGTGGCCCACATATAATGCTGCGAATGTGACCCATTTATCTTAAAACATATCTGGGTCAGTTTTGGCAAAGATATGGCTCAGTGAGCACTATCTCATCTCGATGTGAGGCAGAAGTGGCCCCCATTTGACATGGCAAATATTGCCCAAATAATTCATCACAATTTGGGCCATGTTTGGGAAATATATACGGCACAGTCAGCATTGCAGTGTGTAAGTCTAACTTGGCTCACATTCGACGTGGCAAATATTCTTTGTGTTTTTACCAAAAATTAAAACCTACGTGGTAAGTCCATTTCTGGATTGGATGCAACACTTCTGAAAATGGCTAATTTAGCTTAAAAGGGACAAAGTTTGAAACTGTAATGGCCTGAATATATATATATATATTTTATTTAACAACATTTGACAATATTTTTTGGTATGGATGGAGCAGACACTTAGGCTGGATGTGAGGCTACATGTACTTACATCTATGACATATATGCTATTGCTAACATATGTTTTGTAGGTTGAGTGTCTAGAAAAGTTCAAGTGTCTAGGTTAAAACTTATGAAGACTTTTTATGGTTTTGGGATGTGCAAGAAGATACTTTAGTTGCTGTTTGTGCAAAGCTTGGGGCACAATGATTTAGCCAAGTACATGCTCCTGTATCAATATATTTTGTTGATCTTGGAACAACATTCCTGTCCATAAAAATAGTCCTAACCCTAACCCTAACCCTAAACCTACAATCAGAGGGAAATGATAATAACATTGATCTAAAAGTGGTTGTAAGCCTAAACTTGACATAACTGCAAACTTCAAATCTAATTGGTCGAATGCTGTTCCAGGATCAACAAAGATGTTGAGCCAGGAACATGTTGTAGCCTACTCGGTGTAACCTTGCTTAATCTTGCTAGTGTCATCTAACTTCTAGAGCAGACCTGGACAAACTTCCTCTGGGGCCTCAAGATGACTTAACTAAAACTAAATCCACCAAAAATTAAGATATTTCTCATTATTTGGCTATTTGTATAACAAATGTACAGGATTTGTTGTGGAGAATATAAGGGGACATTGAAGTCAAAAAGGTTGTGATTCACTGTTCCTAGGTGTGTCAAAGTGACCCCACAAAGGGTAATATTTTAAACTCCCTTAAAATATTCAAATATGTAAAATATTATATATATATATATGTATATCTCACTGTCAATCTCCCTCGGACTGGGGCTCCATGCAAGATCTCACCTCGTGGGGTCTCAATGATCCTAAGAAAGGTGAGAAATGAGCCCAGAACTACACGGGAGGAGCTGGTCAATGACCTGAAAAGAGCTGGGACCACCGTTTCCAAGGTTACTGTTGGTAATACACTAAGACGTCATGGTTTGAAATCATTCATGGCACGGAAGGTTCCCCTGCTTAAACCAGCACATGTCAAGGCCCGTCTTAAGTTTGCCAATGACCATTTGGATGATCCAGAGGAGTCATGGGAGAAAGTCATGTGGTCAGATGAGACCAAAATAGAACTTTTTGGTCATAATTCCACTAAACGTGTTTGGAGGAAGAAGAATGATGAGTACCATCCCAAGAACACCATCCCTACTGTGAAGCATGGGGGTGGTAGCATCATGCTTTGGGGGTGTTTTTCTGCACATGGGACAGGGCGACTGCACTGTATTAAGGAGAGGATGACCGGGGCCATGTATTGCGAGATTTTGGGGAACAACCTCCTTCCCTCAGTTAGAGCATTGAAGATGGGTCGAGGCTGGGTCTTCCAACATGACAATGACCCGAAGCACACAGCCAGGATAACCAAGGAGTGGCTCTGTAAGAAGCATATCAAGGTTCTGGCGGGTTTAGGGTCTCCAGACCTAAACCCAATAGAGAATCTTTGGAGGGAGCTCAAACTCCGTGTTTCTCAGCGACAGCCCAGAAACCTGACTGATCTAGAGAAGATCTGTGTGGAGGAGTGGGCCAAAATCCCTCCTGCAGTGTGTGCAAACCTGGTGAAAAACTACAGGAAACGTTTGACCTCTGTAATTGCAAACAAAGGCTACTGTACCAAATATTAACATTGATTTTCTCAGGTGTTCAAATACTTATTTGCAGCTGTATCATACAAATAAATAGTTAAAAAATCATACATTGTGATTTCTGGATAATTTTTTTTTTTAGATTATGTCTCTCACAGTGGACATGCACCTACGATGACAATTTCAGACCCCTCCATGATTTCTAAGTGGGAGAACTTGCAAAATAGCAGGGTGTTCAAATACTTACTTTCCTCAATGTATGTATCAATTATGGATTTTATTATTTTATGTAACTTTAAAAATTTTGCTATGTACTTGTATGTTTGATACCTTGGCATTAAAAAATAAATAAAATAAGGTGGATAGAGGACCTGTCCCTCCTGAAGAATACAGAATTTTTTCCATATAAAGATAAAAGTGGAAAATGCTGAGGTGCAATATGTGATTGTCTACCATTTTTTATCATTATGCTGGTTGAAAGTCTCCTCATATCCTGATAGCAATCACAATGTTAAGCTGTCTAACACACTATTAGAATAATACCATTTCTCAAAATCAGGTACGCCAATATTGTTTATATAAAATATTATTTATTGAACAATAATAGTTCATAACCAATAACAGCCATTATACAATAATACAAAGTTTGTAGAATAGCAAACAGACAAGCCAACAATTCAGTCAAAGTACAAATGTTAAATAAAAATATAAAGTTATAAAACTTAACTTTACCCTCAGTCAAAACTATTTGATCGGGAACAAATAACAGATTTGTAATATCATTTACACTATTTACATTGCATTTTCATGTGTGGTCACCAAATACTGTAGATGAAAATATTACTTCCTCAAAACAAGGAGCCAGACACTACCAGGGCTACAAAGAAGCTAAAGCATTGTGGGACCGCTCATATCAGCCTGTTAGAGGCACAGCAGAAGGAGGACGCAGCCAAAGACCGGAAACTCTGTGACTTCCAGTGCAGGATCTTTGGAGAGGGCCGTGGCAGAAGCAGCTTTCACAGGAACTTCAGAGAGGAATTCTGACATTCCTCTTCATGTCTTATTCTGTGACCTGAAACAAACAAACAAAAAAGGTTACAGTCATAGATTACAATTAGAAGAAAACATTTTTAAATTCTTTAAAATTAAAAGTGTATATAATCTTCAAAATCATTTGTAGCTGATCTTAGGCTCATTACCTTAAACCATTCCTGTCGAAGGATTTTCCTCAAATAAATCCATTGTCTTGGGCTTTCCTTCAGGAGGGATCGAATCAGGAGGCAGCATTCTGTGCAGAACGATAGAACGTCTGCAAAAAGATTATTCATTTTAGTAGCATGGACAGCAGTGAGTTTAATGTTTGAGGTCATGGCCGTAAACTCACCCTCAGTTGTGACATCCACTCTGTTGTTGTGAGCTGGTGCTGGACTGACTGGACTGTGGTGGACTGGAGCTGGAGGGGTTTGAACCTGCTGGTCTTCAAGACCACTGGATAGATCTTCCTGAAGACCATGATCCTCTGCAGCACAGGCACTGGACTGGAGAACATTCTGATCTAAAGCAGGGAATATCAAACAAAAGCATGTTTAAAACAAATAATTATAATTATTAAACATTGGATACTCATATTATGGCTATTCTTCTGTAAAAAATTTTTAAACAATCCTTGTTTAAATATTCATGACATGTCTTGGAATAAAAAACGATATCTGATTATTGGCTTGATCAAACTTCAATTGTATTTTGATATAATATGGTGTGGTCATATATGGTAATTAATGACACTCCAGTGATATTCTTCAATGGTCATTTGATTTACCCTCAGCTCTTCTCTCGTTTATCGGTGCAGTATTCTGGTCTGAGATGATGCCGCTCCAGTCACAGTAATGAAGCTTCACAAAACTATCCATCTTTATAACAAACAAAGCGCAAAAGCAAATTGTGATTTATTGGATAGAAGGTGCACTACAATGTTCTGTTCTTTCATCAACTAAAAATGACTGACTAAAAGATTGATTCTTCGCATTTAAGAATTGATATTCCTTCATAAAAATAAGAAGCAAATAAAAATGAGAATTAGTTATTTTTACCCAGCCCTATTTTGAATCAATATTCATATGGATCACGCAAAACAAAAACTCTGAATGGATCAATTATATTTACTATAATCAGCAGAGATTTATTGTGATTCTTTATCTGAAGTAGAATGACTTATGTTTGGAGATCAGTGTTGCACTTTTACCAAATAATACTGTGGTGGATTTGGTTTGACACTCTCTGTGTCTGATTAAGTTGACTTATGTGTTAGACTGATCATCTGTTGATTGCTCATGTCTGTGTCTTGTATGAGAGTTCAGTAAAGAAGGATACGCCTTCAGAGGATAAGAAAGGCCTGCAACGTCTGCTCGGCATGAAGTGCTTCGCTCAGTACATTCCGGATTGAGCGTCACTCACAGTGCCTTTAAGACAATTGCTGAGGAAGGATGTTGTATGGCAGTGGAATCCACATCATAGCACTGCTTTAGTGAGCTTGAAGTCTGCTCTCACACAATCTGGGCTGCCAACTCTCACGCATTGAGCGTGAGACTCACGCAATTGACACTTTTCACACGCTCTCACGCCACACATCCATTTTCTCATGCACAGAAAAATTGCGGAGCAAAGAGGTACTTTTAATATTAAACTAATTCTCAGCTCTTAGATTCCGTAAATTTTATTCCGTAATTCAGACAAAAATACGTTTGGCGTTTGTAAATGTGATGTGACAGATCGCTGAGCGCCTCAGTTCAAGTGCACGTGAACCGATCATCTGTTACTTTTTTATTTAAAGATGCAGTACAACTTACCGAAAGTGTACATAATATCGACCAATTAGTATTTTTCAACAACGGAAAGAGGTCAATATAACAGCAGGAGAACAATTATGTCACATAACGTTACATTTACCTCAGGAAAGCCATTTAATGACCATAGCATGTTAATTGAATAGAAAAAATAGCTAGAGAGGAGATTTTGCTGAGCACTATATTACATATTTATTATATTTTTACTTATGTCATTAAATAATTGTTATTATGACAAAAACTGCATTATATTTAATTTAATTTGTTATTTTTAACCTTTAATAATAGCAGCAGATTGGGCCCTCTATGTTTAGGGTGATTAGGTGAGAATCAGCATTAGGTGAGATTATTTTTTTTAATACAATTTTAAATAAACATGTATCCAAATTAGTCAATATTGAATCAAAATCGGAATCAAATCACAAGAATGGAATTGAAATCTTGACATTTTTGTCAAGCAATAATAAAAACTGTATCCTACCAGTCATTGTACAATGTAAACATTGTAACATGTTGTCACTAAACTTCATAAAATTCTATTTAGTTACCAAATGTTTTGACAATCACAATTACACTTATTGTGATGCAATATTTGTTTTTTCAGCTTCTGGCCTATGCGGAACAAAATCAGCGCACAGAACGGCATTGTGATGGTAGGAGACAAGATAATCATACCTCAGAGCTTCAAAAAAGTCATCTTAGAAAATCTACACACAGTTCACCAAGGTATCCAGAGAACAAAGGCCAAAGCAAGAAAATCCCTATACTGGACATAGTGATGATGGTGCGCCTGCCAACAACTCCAGCCATTACATCAAAAAGAGCCACTCATCACACATGACGTTCCAGAACTACGGTGGATGAAGGTTGGAGCAGACATCTTCGAGCTGAGAGGTCAGTCTTATCTATTGCTAGTGGACTATTTGACAAAATATCCAGAGGTACTGAATTTACCAGACAAATCAGCCCACTTTGCCAGACATGGTATCCCAAAAGAATTAGTGAGTGACAACGTACCATTTGCTATCTATGAGATGAAGTCCTTTGCGGCATCATGGGACTTTAAGCTCACATTCTCCAGTCCAGGATACCCTCAGTCCAATGGACTTGCTGAAAGAGCAATAAAGACTGTTAAACATGCATTGAAGAAAGCGATACAAACTGGCACAGACCCATATCTAGTGCTGCTGTCACTAAGAAATACACCAGTGACAGGCCTGAATGAATCTCCAGCACAAATGCTGATGGGCAGAGTCCTGCGGAGCACACTCCCATGCTCTAGTGCTGTTCTTCAACAGTCAACCCCACAACATATACACAAAAGACTGGAGGATTTGCAATCTCGAATGCGCCATCAGCACAACCGCAATGCCAAGACAGTACCTGAGCTGGTTCCCGGACCCACAGTACATATGCAGACGAAATGTGGATGGGAGCCTGCAGTGGTGGTTCACAAGAGAGATGAACCTCGGTCTTATACAGTGCAAACGCCAGCAGGAAATACATTCAGGAGAAATAGACGCCACTTGAGAAAGATACATCAGAGTCTGTGCAAAGATGTTGATCCTGACGAGCATTTGGAGGAGACTTCCACTCAGGCACCCGACCAGCAGAACAATCACCTGTGAATTCTCCGGTGAGAGTGGAAGAGCAGCCGGCATGCCATACTAGAAGTGGAAGAGAAGTAAAACAGCCAACTAGATATAATGATTATGTTGTGGACATGTGAAAAAAGAAAAGACAAGAAAAAAACAGAAAAGGGAAACAGTATTCGGTAACAGAAGACACAAAGTATTCTCAAAGTAATTTTATTGGACTATTGTTGTTTACTGTGAACGCTTAGAAGTAAATATTTGGTATGAAGTTTGATTAGTTAAATTAGTCAAATGTTTAATTAAAGTTACTGTTTGATAGATTTGAATATTTACATGGGGAGATTTGAGTGAACCAGTCTGAATGTAAATATTAAATCATAGTTTTGTTAAAAAGGGGGGATGTGGTGGATTTGGTTTGACACTCTCTGTGTCTGATTAAGTTGACTTATGTGTTAGACTGATCATCTGTTGATTGCTCATGTCTGTGTCTTGTATAAGAGTTCAGTAAAGAAGGATGCACAGCACTCAGAGTTTTGGTCTCATCTCTCATGGTGTGTTATTAAATATAAAGATAAGACACAATTAAACATAAAAGGACACTAGAATACAACAAATACTGCCCAGGGAGGAAAGTTTAACAAATATGATTGAGTCAGAAGTCATAATTTCATATCTTCCCCATACAATTATTCTAAAATGTAATGAACAACATATTTCTGCCTCATCATTTGACAAAAATACACATTGGATCGCAGTCAGAAATTATTAAAAACTGTCAATGGTGATTGATAGTTACTTTTTAATAAAAGTGTTGTATTAATCTCATTATTTGTCATATGTAGCTTGAAGTTAATTGTAGCTAATTTCTCTGTTATCCATATATGTTTCATGAAATATTTTATCAAAAGAAATCACATAAGTTTGTAAGAAAATGTTTCATTAATCATTCAGTGTTTTTAATTATAGCAATATAATTTATGTCAGGATCAGAATGATGTGGGCGGCCAAGCCATGAAATGCCAGCCCAGAGTAAAGTAATGCCACAAACTTACACAACGGTGTTCAGGTCATCTTTTTCAGGCAATAACTCCATCTGCTGAATCGAAGCTTTTCCTTCCAAGCTTGCCCGCTGCACTGGTGACTTTATGTGTCTTTTGTTGTAGTCCTTAAAAAACGATTTCTTTAAAAGCAAATCTCTCCCTTTGCTTTGAACTTTGAGTGTTGTAACTTTGCAGATGTTGTTTATGCTCAACAGCAACATTACACACTAACTAAAGTTAGAAAAGTGAAATCATAACCAACCACGCCTTTAAAGCTATTTGAAGCGTCAAGTTCAAATTATTTTACCTAAAATGATTTAGGCCTACTCTATTTTGACCGCAACCATAGACATCTGTGTTTATCTGAAATATAAACTTTTGTCCAAGTATTATTCTATAGGCTATACAATCATTTTAATGTTTGTTAAACAGAAATAATGTTGAAAATACTTTTGTTTAATATAAATAATAATAATAGCTTATAAAAAACTAGAATACTGGTAGAATATTTAACTGCAATATTTAATTAGACATGATGAACTAAATAGTCTGCAACAACAACAAAAAAAATAAAAAAAAAATAATAACCTGAAATGCTGTATTGGACTCGAATCGTTGACTCTCTTCATTAAGAACGATTCTCTAGAATGAATCAGACTTTCCAAAGCAAATGAGAGAGAGAGAGGACCGTTTAGATGAACCGATTCCAAAGAACAAATCTTTTTTTTTTTACTCTTTTTTTTTGTTTATTTTTTATAATTTTTTATTGAAGGTAACATTGGGTACAAACGTGTAAAACCATCAATATACAATCAAACATTTATACAGACATACCATACCAGAGACAAAGAACAAAAAATAATAAAAAAAATAAAAAATAAACATACATACTAAATAGAGGTGGAAAAATAAGAATATTAAGAGGATTTGGGAAATATAGGTCATAATATTTACACAAAAGTTTTCCATTCTTCTTGTTCTTTACAAACTTGTGTGATTTAAGAAGCATATTAAGTTCCAAAATATAATGTTTAAAACATAAGGAAGACTTATTAAATTTCTGCTTGTGTATAAAGAACTTAGCATATAAGATTATAAAATGTAATACAAACTCCAGGGTGCCATCTTGTGGGAAACAAAAGTAACAGATAATATCTTTCAGGGTGAATGAGTGAGTTATATTTTGAGATTGGAGAAAGTGAGTACCCAAATCTTCCCAAAACCTTTTGGTAACTGGACAATTAAAAAATAAATGAGGAATGGTTTCAGTGTCCTGTTTACAAAAGCTGCAGCATGTGTCAATGTCTAGAAACTTAGCAACAAAACAATTTGTAGGGTAAATGTTATGTAAAAGTTTAAAGTGGACCTCTTTAGCTTTATTAGAGATACAGTATTTGTGAGGAATCAACCATGTTTTTTTCCAATTTATTTCACTTATTAAGGAATTCCAATAAAACATCCCCCTTGGAGCAATGGAGTTACTCTTTTGCAAATGTCGGCGAATATGCTTATTGTTACATTTTTTATCAGACAGTTCTACTACACCATCCAACATAAGTGAAAGCTGTCTGAAATCTTTGCTTCTATAGCTCAGATGATTTTTAATTAATTGTCTGATTCCGATAGGGATGGCATCAGTGATAGATTTAAAATCTTTAAAAGGTATTGGGAAATCATGAGCTTCCATAAACTGTTCATAAGAGAGCATGCGGTGCCAGAATCATCAAATAAGCAGAGTACATGGTTAATTCCTCTATCGAACCAGTTAGGGAAGAATACTGATTTATTCCTAATAAGAATGGTGAAATATTATCAGCCGTCCACGTTTTACAACAGTACTATTCTGGAGAGATGATCTTTTGCCGTCTGTCTTTGAGGAGGAATATCGAAAACAAAACAAGGAAGTTCAGAAGAGGCGTGTCCACAAACTAGCCTACTTTCGATCTGTAGTGTAGAAATGAATGTTACAAATAAATATTCGTAAAAAGCATTTAAATCTTCACCGGGAACACTATGTTGACTTCACTGAAGGTAAGAACAAGACTGGACTGTAACTTATTGATATATTTTCTGACATTAAGCCTCGCAGTCAGGAGATGAGTTTTGCTCACTTGCACGATCGATATTGTTATTGTTTTTCTAAACCGCGACTAGACGCGCAGCATAATATGTGTTTTTTATTTTTTATTATTGTTTCTATTTTTTTAGATTGAGTAGGGGAGAGCCGGGACGATTGAAACGCGGGACGGATGAGTGCGGGACAGTTTTTTGGTGCGGTAAGTGAATTCTTTCGTGCGGTAGTTTTTTTTTTTTTTTTTTTTTTGACTAACAAGTTGTATTATTGTTTCATGATACGGAAGGTGTATTAGTACTGCAACACATCCTTAAGTGTGCAATATCAGAGTTTTTCTACATGGAGAGGCTGCAGACCACCGTTGCTTACAAAACATCCCATCATATGGTTATTTCGGGGTGTGTACTTAAGATTTGTGTGTAATTTTAAGATATACTTTAGTTATTAATTTTTCTACATGCCACTTAATTTACTGTATACCAATAGTGTAATCTTTAACCATGGGTCACAAAAGCTCTCTTCAACCATCTCACACCACGTGCATTATGTTTCAGTTCCTAGAGGACAACTTAAGACAGCTCTCTACAACACGTCATAGACACTTATGAGACACCATGGACCAAGACTCAGAGCGTAAGTAGTTACCACAGTAAAAGCAGAGATAGTCATATGAAAAAAAGTCTGCATTACACTGATTAAAAGTGAAGTAGCCCAAATAAGTACTTGCTACACTATAGAATATGCCGTTCTTGAATCTTATAAAATCATGTTCTTCCTTGTGAGCAGTTATCATGTTATTATCTCTCTACCAGGTGCTCGGTTTGTGGATGCCCACTGGGCGAAACTTGTCCAGAGAGTACAGATGGTGATGCCGATAGCGGATGAGCTGCAGTCCGGTGGCATGCTGGAATATGAGCCGTACTGTAAGATCAGAGCAGCAGATATTAACCAGGAGAAAATGAGAGAGTTTTATAAAGTGTTGCACTCTGGAGGAGACAAGGTTAAATCTGCCTTTTATTCTAGCCTGGAAAAGCATGAGCCATCTCTGTTCAGAGACTTAGGTAAGAGCACACTAATTTTGGCTATTATACCACATGTGTCTAGACCTACAGGATGTACTGAGATATGTACTGTTAAAAATGTACTTTTACAGGCATTGCACAAATTGCAGAAGCTCTTGTAGAAACCTTAAATATTTTGTCTTAATTTTCCATCTTGTTAACTTATTTCTGTCAGGACCACTATTGTCAAATACAATTGACAATTAGCATATGTTTTGGATTGGAGGTATGGTTATGTTCTGGGCAAGAACTCCCAGTGCAGCGATGCAGCCTAGCATGGCAGGGTTCCCGCGGAGTCTTAAAAAAAGTCTAAAATTCTGAACTTTAAATTTAAGGCCTTAAAACGTCTTAAAAACGGCCAGATTTTCATCCGAGGTCTTAAATTTAATTTAGTCAGGTCTTAAAAAGGTTTTACCCTCGTTCATTTCCAGAAACACTGGCCGCAGAAAGTTATTACAAAGTAGAAAGTTATTACAAGGTAGCAAAAAAGTAATCAAGTCGTAGCCTTCAAAGCGGAGCTCTAGAGCAGGGGTCTCCAACACTTCGCTCGTGAGCTACCAGTAGCTCGTGGCCTGATTTGAGGTCGCTCGCCAAGCGGCGTTCACATATCGCGTCTTTTGCGCGCTCAAGTTCGTTATTTCAAATGTAGGCGTGCGGCAAGCGCGCTCATAATAGAAGCAATGCGGCTGTTATTTCCAGGTGGAGCGAGATGAAAAAATCTCAACTTTTTTCCGCAAGCGCACCGCAGGTCATGTGACAAGAACCAACCAATCAGCTTCACCCTTTCCGTAACAACATTGAAAGCTCAGTCAACAGGAAGGATGGGGGTGCACCCAAACACTACGGGTGTTTTTCTCTTCTCTGTGAATAAATAAATCTTGAAGCAGAGCTACAGCAAGCGTTTATCGGTGGTGGAAATCCATCAGCTACTACAACAACCATAGATATCATATACATAATACAGGCTAGATGTCTCGTCCGCGCTGCTGGCCAATGGAGGTCGACGTCCGCACCTGGCGGCCATCTTGTCACACTCAGCTCGCTCACTCGTAACAATGGCCCTCATTTATCATTCTTGCGTAGAAACGGGCGTATATGTTGGCGTAAGATTATGCTTACACTCCTCTCATCGCCTGATTTATGAAGCTGTGCGTACCTTTGAAATCCAGGTGTACGCAATACCTGCGCTTGATAAATGCCGCGGCTGAAAACGATCGTCATTAGAATAACACGCCCCTATATATTCAAGTCTCCGCTCCCCCCACGCCCTCATTTTACGCCATGGACACACGGAAGACGGCAAAGAAGAGAAACGTCTTTGAGAAAGAGAAAGCGAAACCAGGGAAGTGGAAAGAAACAAAATTGATTTCTAGATTTTTATTATTAATGACGCTTATTGTTATTTAGAAGAATGTCTTTATTATTATTATTTGTATTATTATTATTATTATTATTATTTAAAAGAAGAAGAATGTCATTTTTATTATTTTGTCAGTCTGAATTATTTTTTTGGTCATTGAAAGCCTTTCATTACTAAACCCAGTCCGTGCACACCTGCCGGGCCTAACCCTGGCCTAACCATCGTTTCAAAGAATAGTACAACGGCGAGCGCGTCGAGTATAAACGCCTCGTCCGTTTGGGGAGGTGCCCGCGCACTCTGCGGAGACTCGCGCTGCGGAGCCAGGCGAAAGTATAAACAAGGCTTGAAACGTCAGGTAAAGCGCACAGGCTCACAACTTAAGGAATACATATGCCTACAAGTCAAATGCTTTGGTAAAGTCACACAAATTAAACATTGAAGTCCATGTTGCACAAAAATAAACACTGAAGTTTATAATTAGGCTACTGTTGTTTTTTTTACAGTGGGTCATAATATATCATATCTTTTAGTTTGTCAGTGCGTTTTGTAGTGTTAGGAATTGTTTTTCCGCGCATTACCGCACTCAAAACGTGCGTACACCACCTCCTGAGCTGGCGTAGGATTTGAGCGTGCCGTACGCCAACGTCCATATTGATAAATCTCAAAGTCACCGTGGTTTTGGGTGTACGCTGGAAATTTGGTGTACGCACTTTTGATAAATGAGGGCCAATGTGTTTTAATGGTGCATGTACTTTTTAAATAACCATAACTTGCTCAATTTTCTACCGATTTTCAAACGGTTTGGTTTGTTATAAACGTCAGAGATGTAGTTATGACACTGCATACTTATGAATAATTATAACTATGGACTTCCTTATGAAAATAACATTGAACAGAACAGATAGGTGCAATGAATATACACACGCACAAGGTATTTGTTATTTATGTTAAATCAATATATAGACTACTAAAACTCAGTGTACAGAATGGCAACATGAGATGTGTATATATATACACTTTTATAATATGAATATTACTATTATAATAAAATAATTTGAATTATTACATGTTTATTTTAACTTCTTCAGGGTTGGGCCATTTCTAGGCTTTTCCCCCCGACATTGCACTGTGCCTACTTCAGAGATCACTGTTCCCTCCTATTTTGGTCTACCATCAAATGCCTGACCTCTTCAGGAAGCTGAGACGCTGTAGTTTCTTAGGAAACAATCAGAATAATTGTGTGAAGTACTGGCAGAGTTATAGAGGCTAGAATATTGTTTTTTCTTTCTGCCGGATAACAAGCATCTCTGAACTGACCACATTTCAGCCCTCTAGGTCACTTGATATGACTTTAGAAAAATATAATCATAATACTGTCATATCTTACAGGTGAAAGGTGATCCCACAGGCTCTCGTTTTGAGACTATGGCGAGCATCCGTAGGCTGCACAAAAGTCTGGCATCTTCTCTTATAAAGCCAGCACATTTCCTGTATCATAATGTAAGATGTTTTTAACAAACCAAACCGATTGGAAATCATGTGCAACTTAAGTTGTATTGAAAAGAAAGAGCAATTCTGCCTCTCCCACTGATGTAAAATTGCTGGGTAGCCGCTAAACTGTAACGTTAGCTGCTACTAGGCCTCACTCACAGCTTCTTGTAATTAGCCAGCTAATAACTACAACCACATCCACAAAGATTGTAATTTAGACAAAAGATTAGTTGTCATAAAATCGTTATTGGTGTCAGTAAAACCTATACAATTGAACAGCTCGATTGTGGTCTCAGCCTTGATAACTTGTGCAAGTAGCCGTGATACACAACTATGGTGCACGATTAAGTCGTTTTTCGAAAAGAAAAGCTGCAATTTCAACATGTTCAAGCATCCAGAATTATAGCCACATTAATAACGTTTGTAAGAGACCAAACCGTTTGTAAATCCGTCAAGATTTCGGCGAGATAAAGAGTATTTGTGTTCGTGCAGATCACTCACCTTACATCAGGTACCACAGAGCCCGCCAGGAAGCTTGCCTGTGACAAGATGGCCGCCGGTGATGACGTTAGAGACTCCGCCGAAAGACATCTAGCCTTTATTATGTATATCTATGACAACAACTTCTTTGGCCCTGTCCCAAATGGCACACCAAATGACTTGTGGACTTCCTCAGAGTCCACACTTTGGTGACGTCATGTAGTCATGGAGTCCACGAGGGCGCATTGAGGTATTTTTGGGACAGACTCGATCGTCACGCCAGAAATAATGGTCTGGTTGTTGTTGGACAGGAGAAATCACATTTTTTGTGCTCCGACATCTAATCTCCCTGTCAACTACACAGCCTAATTTTACAGTTCTGTATTTTGATATTGTGCATATCACCTGGGCATTAGACAATAGATACATCATGCTTATTTAAATGATGTATACAGTTGTACATAATAATACATAATGTTCCATTTGAACTAAGATTACAGTTTTAACACAATGAAAATGTGCATGAATTTCAGATGAATTTACAGGTTTCAATATTATTCATACTGTTTATATGACTCAGTAAAGCCCTGACATTCGGTTCTATTTATTTAATGAATCATAATGTGATCGTATTATTCAGCGCGCTATTATAATGTTTGAGGTCGATGACCATAATGTTTGTATAAACTGTAGGTAACAACTGGTAAAATGTACATCTAGGTCATAAAAACCGTAATATTTTCTTCTCAGCCATGTCAACAATTGTCCGTGAGCGAAATCTCCTCCCGTCCGTTGTCTGATTGGCCTTTCGCAAGGATTTCTGGGTAGTTAAAGTGGGTGGAGCCTGCATCCATGTGCTTCAAGGGTACAAAGGGGGCGCTGCTGAGCACACTTCAGAGCGGTAAAATGCTGAATGGGACGGCCTACGGACTCGTAGACTCGGCGAGCACGCGCAATTTAAGTCCACGAGATCGAAAGTCCACATGAAGTGCGCCATTTGGGACAGGGCCTTTGTCGTTGTGGAGAGCGCATGCATGGTTGCATAGCAACGACAGACGCCACGGGAACATTGGACCGAATTTTACTATTAATAATAAAAGATAAGCTAATGTGCATTGTAAATGTCAGTAATTTATCTTTTTTTGACTCAATCTTTTTATAAAGAATTATTTAAAGGCTGAAATATTTGAGGTTTATCTTTTTATAAAACTTTTTTGTCAACTTTATTTGAACTTGTACATGTTAGTAGATAACATGTTGCAAGACACTCTTTTAAAATCTGGCCATCATTTTAATGATCATTTTAATGTTTATGGAAACAAAAAGTGCACATTGATGGTAATTTTATTTGTTATTTGCTGGTTAATGCGTCGTGTAGGTCTTAAATTTCAATCTTTATGGTCTTAAAATGTCTTTAAAAAGGTCTTGAATTTGACTTACTGAAACCTGCAAGAACCCTGCATGGATAAGAGCAGGGAGAGCAGCAATAACCCCCTTTAGGGTAAACAGAACAGAACCAACATGAATGTACTGCAGATGTCATTAATGTCAATATTTTAATGTACAACATAATTCAAGAATTTTGTCTGATTCAAAGGGGAATCAGAAGGTCAAATCCTGACTGATGAGAGGAGGAGCTGGAGATGGAGTAGGGTAATTCGGTCCTGATAAACGCAATAGCTGCTGATAATACTGGAGGAGCTGATATATGAATACAGTGATAGGCGGCGTATAGGTAGACGTGGATCAGTTGAGAGTCTTTGCGTTTTAAACCGGAAGTAGAAAATTGCTCTAAAAAATGCAAAAATAACTAATTTCCACTTATGGATAGACTTTATGAGTACTTTTAGTGTTTTCAATCATGTGCAGTCTGTACATATTTTTTCCCTCCTCAAAAAATGTGAATCACCAATACTGTTAGTTTAGGGCAGCTGTAGCACAAACCTTACATTGGGTGGTGGTCTAATACATTTCTTCAGCGATAGACAGATAGATAGACAGACAGACAGACAGACAGTGAGATAGATTGATGTAAAATGTTTGAAAATATGTGAAATGCCTTAATCAATATATCAATTAATAAATCAATGAATGTATCAAGTGTGTCTAATGTTCTACAGGCTCCACAGGACATCACACACACTCTGAAAAAACACATTCCTCAGGTGACTAATGAATTTTATAATAATATGTTTTAAATATTGCACTCCATCGACCTTATAATTTAGTTGGTATTTGTCTGCTCTGGAAAAACTAACTCTTTGAACATTGACCTTTTCTACAGAAATCAGCTCAGTGATTCACAAATATATGAAGCTGATCTGCAGCGAGTATCAGTATGTGACTGAGTATAACTCACTGCCTGGTGAACATGTGCTGCTATCTGAGCGCTTCACACAACCTCTGATCCTTCAGAAACATAGAGATCGAATAGAGCGAGAAGAAGAGATCCGCTCCAGTGGAAAGAGCTTCCAGCAGGTCCTCAGCTCCAGGAGCAGTGGAGACTCTGTCCATCTCAACTCTCTGTTCGACCCAGATGTCAAAGGGATCAGTCCTAGATCTGTGATACTGCAGGGAAATTCTGGAAACGGGAAATCTTTCACTGTGCAGAAGATCATGATGGACTGGGCATCTGGTGACCTCTACAAAGGGCGGTTTGATATTTTGTTCCACTTAAAGTGTAAAGAAATAAATCGCTTTCGTGGCGAGAAGAGTTTGGTGGAGATCTTGAGCTGCAGTTGTAGTTTATCATCACATGAGATCTCACAGATTTTACAGCAGTCGCCAGAGAAGGTGCTTGTGGTCATTGATGGATTTGATGAGCTGAAACTCACACAGGACATTAATGACACGTCAGCACACACTGATCTGCTTCAGAAAGCCCCACCTGTGGACACTCTTTGTGCCCTGCTGAGGGGTCGAATCCTGCCAGAGTCTTTCCTGCTGGTCTCCTCCAGATCTACAGCTACGGACACACTCAGTAAACTGCTCAAAGGACCTCAGCGTTTCTCTGAGATTGTGGGATTTTCAGAAAAGGGGGTGGAGGAGTACTTCCAGAAGTTTTTTAAAAATGAGGACCATTTCAGGGAGGCTTATACATATGTGAAGGCAAATGAAACCCTCATCACTGCCTGCTCAATCCCTGTCGTCTGCTGGATC
Source organism: Rutilus rutilus (assembly GCF_951802725.1). Lineage (NCBI taxonomy): Eukaryota > Metazoa > Chordata > Actinopteri > Cypriniformes > Leuciscidae > Rutilus > Rutilus rutilus. The sequence continues at coordinate 36,206,030 of NC_140215.1, read as the reverse complement.
ATCTGCACAACTATCCAGGAGAGATTCAAATATGGTGCAAATAAGACAAGCGGACTGGAAACCACCACCTCCATCTACGTGGACTTTGTGTGCACTCTTCTGGAGCATCACTGCCAGGGTTTGAGTCAGTCCGTCCCGACCCTGCTGAGGGGTCTGGGTCAGCTGGCAGAGAGAGGGATGCAAGAACAGCAAGTCCTGCTGGATGAGAAAAGTGTGAATGAAACCATTTCAGACCCTGCTGGAAATCCATTCTTGTGCAAGTTCCTGTTTAAGAGACGAATCCACCAGGAGACGATGTTCAGTTTCATGCATCTCAGCTTTCAGGAGTTCTTCACTGCTCTGTACTATGTCCTTCTGGATGAAGAAGAGTCCCAGAGGAAACTTACCATGTCACTTTTAATGGATAGTAACTCAAAACCCCATTTTGCAGCTGTGATGCAATTTGCATTTGGTTTGTTGAATAAGGATGTGAGACTCACACTTGAAGAACATGGTCTGTTCATTTGTCCAAAAACACAGGCTCATCTGAAAAAATGGATTTTCGAAAATATTAAAGGTAATTCCTTGTATTCGGAAGCAGTATTTTTTGTTCTTCAATGTCTCTATGAACTTCATGAAGAAGACTTTGTGAAAGAAGCAGTGGAATCCTGTAAAAGTATTTATCCAGATGGTGATTTCCTCAGTAGAACAGACTTCTGTGCCCTGCTGTACTGCTGTCAGTGCTGTCAGAGGATTGAGGAAATCTCTGATTTGTGTTTAACATCGGAAGATTTTTCTATGATTTTGCCTGAACTTTATAAGTTTAAAGAAGCAAGGTAAATGCGTTGGTCTAAAACAGATATTTGGTGGATGTAATTAAAATCTAATCTCTAATTTGCTGTTGCAAGTTAAACTTAATTAGTCTGTACAGTGATGTTCTGGATTTGATTTTGAAGCTTGCTTATAGAAGATCCATCTGACTCTGATCTCGGTGAACTGATCAAAGCTCTCACGAGAGGACAGACCCTGAGCTCACAGAGGTAATGCTTTAAAATATATTTTATACATTTCCATGTGTTTTATGCACACGTGCTATCATCCTTTAATGTGCTTTTGTTTAACTTTAAGTTCATGTATATTTTTTCTGTGCTTTGGTTTGCAGTGTTTGTGTAGAAACCTGCCATATGAAGGATGAGGATTATCATGTCAACTCACTTGTTCTGTCAATCAAGAAAGAGCTGTCCAGGTGAAGAACAAGTGATTTTTTTATTTTTTTATAAAATATAGGTTTTTTTTTTCTCATGATAACCAGAAATAATTATATGATTAATATGTTTTGTATAACAAATTATATCATCATCTTGTTCTCCCGTTTATCTGGCATACTTGGTCTCCGCAATCTAATAGATTATAATTCTAATAGTAATAATGCAACTAAATTGGTCACCCAAAACAGTTAAAAAAAATAAGGTGCACACTTTTATCTTTTTTGACTATTGCTAATGATGCAAATATTGTCTGGTGCCCAACAAACCACCAATTAATCATAATTTTCAAAATGTATCACAAAAAGATATTCTAAGCAAGAAATTATTGACTCGTAGACACACCAACAACTTTAATATTTGTTTAATTCTTTTTTTTAATAGTATCTGGATAGAGATTGGCCTGGATTTCTCTCCAGGAGAAACGGATTTGGAAGCATTCAGTCTCACCTTTCCACACTCATCAATCAACATCGACTGGACCAGACTTTTTCAGATAATTCACCAATGGGATTTAGAAGCATTACTGTCATTTCTCTGTTCCTTCTCTAACCTGAAAAAGATGGAAATGAGTGTGGAGTATCTAACTGAGATGTGGTCTCTCTGGACCCTCCAGATGACCCAGAACTGCCCCAGTCTAACCAAACTCACGTGAGTAACATCTGGAATCACCTCTGTCCTGTTTCTATGTGAATTTGTCTGTAGATAAGAACTAAGCATGTAATATTCAAAGGGATAGTCCATCCAAAAAGGGAAATTCTGTCATCATTTACTCGCCCTCATGTTGTTCCAAACCTGTTTTCCTCTGAGGAACACAACAGAAGTTATTTTAAAGAATGCTTGTGTAACACAGTTTCAGATCCCATGGACTTCCATTGTTTGGACAAGAAATACAATGAATCAAAACTGTTTTATTACCAGCATTATTCAAAATATCTTCTTCTGTGTTCTGCAGAAGAAAGAAAGACACACAGGTTATGAATGACATGGCAGAGTTTAATTTTTTCAGTGAACTAAAACATTAAAAGGCTATGAATTAATGACACTGATCACACACACACCTTTGAGGAATTGTCTTAGAAACCTTAGAAACACAAAATGGTTTAGTAAACAAGATCTTTGATCATTTATTATTATTATTATTTTATTCATTTATTTTATTCATTTTGTTTATTTATTTATTTAGGCAGTTTAGCTCTTGCTATATCAGATAACCTTACAAAGCAAATGAAACCGCCCATCTGTAGTTCATGGCCTTCATCCATTTAAACTGTTATGGAATTGTTTAAATGAATGTGTAATAAGCAGATGTGAAGAATGGCATTATCAATCTTAATCATTTTATCTGTATAATGTGTTTCCACATCTAGGGTAAATGCTGACTACTTAGAGGAGGATGGAATCGAGATCTTGAAGAGATCAAACACAAGACCAAGTTGTATGATTACATTTATCGGGTCTGTATTGGTTTATCATTATATAGATTTTTCATGCAATTTCACGGAGAGTACAGCTTACAAGCTTTAAAAAGGAGACAAAAACACCATAAAAGAACGACTTTTGAGGCATATTCCATGTTTTCTGAAGTCACATAATACCTTTTTGTAAGGAACAAATCAAAAGCTTGAGAATTGTTATTCATTAATTAAGTTTTCTTTACATCCACCCTAGATCTTGTTGTTCATTAACAATTCAATAACAACTGAAATGTTGGTCTGTTTCTCACAAAAATTATTATTATAACAATAATTAAAAGCAAATATCAGGTTTGTTAAAGACTCTCTACTGATGCTGTGCTTTGTGCTTTCTGATTATGAAGGTCCATATGCAATAAAAAATGCCAGGCAGGCACAAACAAAAGAAAGCATTCAGACGGCTGCATCCAGCATGTGAAGATTCTCCTGAATGACCAGGGCTTTTCCAAGAATATTTTGCAAGAGTAAGTTAAGACTGAGATTAACACTGAGAATAAATGAGAACTGTAATATGACACGAGCCAGTAACAAAAAAGTTTTCTTATGATTTATACTATTTCATTTGAACATCGCATACTAAATGTTGATCCTATCCTACAGGTCAGCTTGTTCATATTTCTCTGTCATGATTTATCTCTCGTCTCTCCATTTCTAAGGCCCGTTTTTCCTGAACAAATGAAGAGAAAATTTTGTAACTAATGGTACAGCTTTACAGCTACTGTAGGAGAAAACTGCAGAAGCAGCATCTTTACCTGGAGCTGTGGAAGTGAATAAAGACACCAAACAACTCTGAAGTCATTTACATGCATTGTAATCATAAAAGCTGTGTGTCGATTTGTTTATATAGTGTTTTTCCAAGCAGCTTTACAGAGTTTTACGATGTTGATGCTTTGTCTAAATTTAATATTTTAGAGCAGAATTATTTTTTAGAGCGTATGGTTTATTTGTGAACAAAATATAAACTTTCAAGCATTTGAGATTTGCTTCATATAGATCATGTGACATTGATTGTATTAAATTAAATTGTATATAGTTGTTGGGGTTGTTCATTTATGCTGTGATTATAAATCTGTAAGGTTATGTACAATTTATAACATTTTGGTGTACTAACAATACTAACAAGCCTATTTACTAATTGATGATGTTTTTTACTAATAACACACACAAACACACACACTACTGGTCAAAAGTTTTAGAACGGTAAGATTTTTTTTAATGTTTAAAAGAAAGCTCTTCTGCTCACCAAGGCTGCATTTATTTGATGCAATATACAGCAAAAGCAGAATTATTGTGAAATATTTTACAATTAAAATAACTGTTTTCTATTATGAATATATTTTAAAATGCAATTTATTTCTGTGTTGGCAAAGCTGATTTTTCAAGATCATTACTCCAGTCTTCAGTGTCATATGATCCTTCAATAATCATTCTAATATGATGATTTGATGCTCAATAAACATTTATTATTATTATCAATGTTGAAAACAGTTGTGTACAATTTTTTTTTCAGGATTGTTTGATGAATAGAAAGTTCAAAAGAACAGCATTTATCGGCCGTGCACTTTGTATTCACACACTGAAGACGCCTGAGAGCCAAAAATTCTGTATTATTCCTCCATGTGTAAAATAAAATATGACAAAATAATAATTCTGAGTGGTAATGACAGTTAAATTTGTCAATGAATTAAAACCCCTCATTTACTTACAGGCGTGAGTCTAGAAATGTCCCATTCAGACAACAGCCTACAGTAGCAAATAGAGTATAAACTCTTAGTAGTGACCAGTGTTGGGCTCATTACTCAAAAATGTAATACTACTTGTTACTAGTTACTCCTTTCAAAAGTAATATTATTACTTATTACTTTCTGACAACAGTAATTAGTTATACTTCTAGTTATATCACTTTTCCTTCACTCCCCACAGAAGTTGTAATTTCATATCTTCCCCATAAACTTATTCTAAAATGTAATTAACAATATATTTCTGCCTCATCATTTGATCAAAATACACATTGGATCGCAGTCATACGTTATTACAAACACTCAATGATGATTGATAGTGACTTTTAAGTAAAAATGTTGTATTAATCTCATTAATTGCTTGAAGCTAATTGTCTCTGTCATCCATTTATGTTTCATAATGTTTTATTAAAAAAAAGAAAAATAGTTCGTAAGAAAATGTTTCATTTTCCAAAAAGATTTTTAATTAGTAAAATAATTTATATCGGGATCAGAGGAATTTGGGAATGTGGGCGGCCAAGCCATGTAATGCCAGAGTAAAGTAATGCCACAACTTACACAACGGTGTTCAATTCGTCTTTTCTCCTGACAAAATCAGTGTAATGGCAATAACTCCATCCGCTGAAAGTAAGCTTTTCCATATTCCAAGATTCATGTGCCTGTGCGAGTCATAAAAATTAGGAAAATAAATGTAGGAATTATTGGATTGTTGGATATCAGATCAGTAGGGGTTGTTGAGGCCAGAAATCTCCAAGTGGGTGGACCTCTATTTTTGGGCTAATATATGTATATATATATATATATTATTTGTATTTATTTTTGAACGAATCTCTTGAATAAATGATTTTTTATTAAATTTTTATCAGTCACTTGTCGCTACTCACTTAAAAATGTTGGGTTAAAAATAACCCAACGAATAACCCAACATATTGACCCAACATGTGTAACCCAAAGGTTGGGTTAAACAAATAACCCAACGTTTTTTACTGTGTACCTACTGGTGTCACAATGTACTGTAATTGATACAATAGGCTATTTGAAGCGTCCAAATGATTTGTCTAAAATCATTAAGGCCTGTTGTATTTTATTTAAAAAAAATGTTACCCCTATTTTGTAGACATCAGTATATATCTGAAATATAAACTCGTATCCAATTATTATTCTATGGTATTCAAATGTTTGTTAGAAATAATGTTGAAAATATATATATATATATATTTGTAGGCTATCAAGACACATTAAGGCTATGTATAAATAATTATAGCTAATAAAAAAATAGAATAGCCTACTGCTAGAATATTTAACTGGAATATTTAATTAGATATGATGAACTAAAGTCCGCTACAAAAAAAAAAAAAAAAAAACACACTTCTGAAATGCTATATGGGACTCGAATCGTTAAATCTGTTCATTAAGAACGATTCTCTAGAATGAATCAGACTTTCCAAAGCTGCAAATGAGAGAGAGAACCGTTTAGATGAACCGATTCAATAGAACAAATCGGACGACGAAGAAGTCGTAGGTACGGTGGCCGAGAGAGCTCAACGCGCTGCAACTGAAGAAAACACATGCAAAACCACCTGCAAATTAAGAAAACAACTTCATCAGTTTCACAACACATGTGTGCTCCAAATACTCACAACACAACCAATACAGAAACGCGCAGCAAACAGGACAGAACACAACGGAAATGTTTCCGGGGAAGCCAATAAGTGACGTTCCCTGACTGGGACGTGCTTACGGAGCTGTCTACTTTAATTTTATTTATTATTTTATTTTTGTTGCAAAACATACAGAGATTACACGTTTATGACATACAACTTTGTATACAATATACAAAATGCATTTATAATTTGTTCAATGTCATAAGAATACTAATCAGAAAAGAACAATGAGCTGAAGACTAAATTAAAGAAAAAGATAGAGAAAAAGAACACGAGGGAAAGATATTAATATATGCATCAGTTACATTGTACACATTCATGTTATGTTAAAATAAGTTTCATAAGAAATGTTAGAATGAAGGGTCCAAATCATAGACAGTATATCCAAATATGAGACGGCGCTGCGTTGTCATGGGAACATCCCAGGTGAAAATAATGAGGAAATTACATTGTCTTTCGTTGCTCCCTTCATCAAGTCCGTTCCAAACAGCTACATAATGGCACACAAGTGCCCCGCTTCCTCCAAAGTGCCCACTTCAAGGGCTCTGCCGTCTGCCCTTTTAAGGGAGTAACGTTAGGGCATAGCAGAGCCATATAGAGAGTTTTTTATTGCTTGTGAGCATTAAAAACCATAGACAACGTCCCAGCCGGGTCCGTCACTTATTGGGTTCCCCGGAAACATTTCCGTTGTGTTCTGCCCTGTTTTCAGCGCGTTTCTGATTTGTTTTGTGTTGTGAGTATTTGGAGCGCACATGTGTTGTGAAACTGATGAAGTTGTTTTCTTAATTTTGCGGGTGTTTTTCTATTTGCATGTGTTTTCTTCAGTTGCAGCGCGCTGAGCTCTCTCGGCCACCGTACGTAGGGCCATATAGAGCTGGTAAGTCCCACCCATCCGTAAAACCCCAAGTGGATCTCTAGGTTGAAAAATCGTCAATGCAAGTGAATGTGAGAAAATAATTATTTTCTGGTCCCGTTTGAATTGTGCCATGAATGTGAACATATGTTGTCTGTGAATTTTTTATATAATTTTTCATGTTACGAGTTTGACAGTATATTGTATGATTCTTTGGCAAGCAGTTGTGGAAAAGACATAACGAGAAAGACTACATGTCGCCTATGTGACGTCACCCCATAACACATTAGGCTTGTTTGAGATGAGCAAAATCTGCGCAGAACCGATCACCGGTGATCAGCGCGAGATGCATGCCGGTTAGAAATGTGTCCGAGTGCGGTCCGCCTTGCTCTGATGTCATGCTGACGTACGTTAAAAATCTCTCGCGAGCGCAAGGCGCACGTGTCGGATTCTGCAGTTGCTCTCCACCAACTGCGCTGATCAAAAGCATGATGGGAAACGACTTGCTGACGACACAGCTTAATCCTCATTGGTTTAAACAACTGTGATGTATTGTTCTCTTTTAAATTGTTTGATTTTAAAACTCTAATATCATGTTTTATGTGTATACGTTATGTGTGAATATTCCCAAACTTTCTGAAAGCGCGATCTCTATGGGTTATGCAATGTAATTTATATATATATTAAAAAACACATAGCCTATGTCTGTATTAAAGAAAACATGATTGATGTATTTGGAATGGAATTAAGTAGCCTATACTTTGGATGTCTTGTTCATTATATTTATTTTCATATAAAAGCAACAGAACTTAAATTACATCCAGTTTATTAGCAACAGTGTGCACGAGCGTGAATCCCGTGAATCCCGCGATATCCATCTTTGATCTCACAGGTGTCAGATCCACTACGAGAAGAGAGAACTGTCCGTCTTGCCTGCGCTTTTTTCACTCCTCCTCTCACTGCAGCCGCCTACTCTCGACTACATATCAGGCGAGGCAAGGCGCATCTCAAACAAGCCTATTTTCCCTCCACTTGTCAAATCACGGTGCTAATGCTGCGATAATCTATGGAGACAGATCGAGATTCCTGTGTGTTTTGTACCCAAATGTCACCATTTAAACCAAATGGGCTGTTCTTTCTTCAGATTCCCGTCTGATGTAAAAACTAGGTTGTAGTCCACAAAGTGCTCTCACACAAAGTCTAACCGTATCAAACTTCTACCCGCTAAATTGTAGCATTCTTCACACAAAAAATTATATAAAAAATTCACAGACAACATATGTTCACATTCATGGCAAAATTCAAACAGGACCAGAAAATAATTATTTTCTCACATTCACTTGCATTGACGATTTTTCAACCTAGAGGTCCGTACAGTTAGATTTAAAGTATCCTCTCCTTGAGAGAAAGAACATGTTATATTGATGTTTTGAGAAGACTCTCCTCCTCACCAAATCCAATCTTGAAGAAACTGTGTCTGTGTGTGTGTTAGTATTCTTGGTTACAGGTTAAGGAACAAGTGGAAATATAGCTGCAAGCAGCGATACGGGGCCAAGCCCCTGAAGCAGCAGCAAGAGCAGGAAGAGTAAAAACAGCTGAAATTGAAGAAAAAAGAGCTGGTTTAGAAGTATAGGTGAAAATGAACTCAAAATGAACAGAAGTTCAGATGAGAATGAACATAGAATGAACAAGACATACATTAATCCAAGAAAAAGAAAGATTAGTACAACTTTGAATAATAAAGGAATCGACATGACACAACATTACACACAATTTTTTTTAAATCATCCCACGCAGGGCTCGAACCCATTATCTCTGGGTCAGATACCTGTCACTCATATCATTGCGCCACTGGGAAGTTGCGCTTTTGACAAGATGAAGAAGGTCCAATAGTTCAAGTGAGAAGCAATTCAAAATGAATAATTTTTGTATAAATTTGCTGCATGTTGTATTTATCGAGTTCGTTCATATATAGACACCATAGCTGTGTCCCAATGTGAAGGCTGCATCCTCCGAAGGCCGTATTTGAAGGCCGGATGGCCGCATTTGAAGGCCGATTGCGTCACAGCGGAGCGACGAAGGACGTCCCAATTCAAAGGCTGCATCCTTGGAAGGTCGCATTTGAAGGCCGATTGCGTCACCGCGGTGCGATGAAGACTGTCCCAATTCAGTTCTGCATCCTCCGAAGGCCGTATTTGAAAGCCGGTTGCGTCATCGCGACGCGACGAAGGCTCTCCTGATTCAAAAGCGACGCCAAATGCGCCCTTCGTTTCCTCGTGAAAGGAAGGATACAGAAATGTGCTGCGTTCCAGTCCACTGTTAGACACGCACTTGCGAACTTCCCTAAGCACTTCCCCTTGGGGGAATCCCTGCCGCCATTTTGAAGTGCGTTCCACTTCCTGAAGTGGACGAGGAAAGTTTATATGGACAGACCCTCGTTCCCTCGATTTTGACCGAGGGAGCGAGTCTGCTTCAAATGTACACTTCAGGCACCTATATGTCCCACAATGCAGTACGATTGTGACGTCACTACATAGCTCGTCTAATCACCACCACACAGACAACTCTATGATATATTAATTATAATTTTTTTTTTTTAAAACAACCCAAACACACCTATAAACATTTGGATGCTGCATTAAACAAATTATTAAAGGGAAAAAAAATGTAAGTAATACATCAACTCCACAGCTGATTCCAAGTGATCAAGGGCTTAGGACATTCCAGTTCAGACCATTGCAGTTTCCGCCAGTAGTGGGCACTCGCAATGACTTACATCCGAGTGAACGAGACGGAGGGAAGTTAGCGAGTGAAGGGCATGACAATTTTGGACTGGAACGCAGCCATGGAGACTTAGCGGCCGATCCTACCCTATTCTACCCCATAAGTCATTGCGCGGCGTTGACGACAGCATTTATTTATTTATTTTGAAAGGCGGTCGAGACTGGAGTTCGGTGTTGGACAGCAAATTTAAATGTAAGTATTATGTTTCCATTTACTTAAACAGCTAGCGAAACCGAGTTAAAGTTTCTTATAAACTTCATCTTAACTCCTTTGTCATCATTGCGTGGCTTCATTTGTCAGGTAGTTTGAGGCAAAACTTGTGCTAATTTTAGTTTAACGACCTATTTGTAATATTTGCACTAGTCTATCTCACAATTGTGTATTATAAGAAATATCACTCACCCTATAAAGCCCACAACAATAAGAAAAGCAGTAGATAAGGCAATGAGATTTCACTTTTATGTGTTTTTGTAGTGCTGTCATGTGGTTTTAACCAAATTTGAGTATATAGAAATATGATTTCTTAAGTATTTTGTATGCATGTCTTGATGTGTCATATTTTGCAGTGTTAACAATGCACTTAAGATTGCACCCCTGTGTTAGGCTTTTTTAGAGCAATTCAGGAGATAAAAAAATACAAAGTAAGAAAGTTAATACACACGTCTTTGCTGAAATGTATTGTGCTGTTGTTGTTGTTAACAAGCCATGGTTCATTTGCTCTGCCCTTAGGATTGCAAGTGTCCTGGGACAGGTGAGGGTGTGAGTGGGAAACCCACTGCTGAAACTTGGCCCTGGTTTGTCCTCAGGGCCGAGTTCAGCAGTGGGTGCCCACGGTGAGGAGGAGCCAGCACCAGCAGCACCAGCATGAAGGCAGAGGTGAGGAGAGTAGGGAGAGGATGGACAGGCTGTTTTCTCTTCTTGAGAAAATGATTGAAAAATCTTTTTTTTTTTAATCTAAATATTCTTGTTTAACTTTTTTCACTTTTATTTTTTAAAAGGAAAGAAAAAATCTGTACATTATTTTTATGCAACTTTAAATGTGTAAATAAAAGAGAATGAATTGTTCTGGACATTGTTTATTTTTATGACAGTCATAATTTCTACATGAAACAAACTCTTGTATACCTTTTTTTTTTCAAATAAAATTGGTAAATGAAAATCATTTGTTCCACGGGCTACATTAAAGTACTTTTTCCAACTATTAACAACATACGTTAAACATATCAAAATCAACAAACATTTACAGTACATAAAATAAGAAAAAAATGATGTAGACTTTTATTCAGCTGAGCAGGGAGACCCTGGAGCTGCTGGACTGGAATGGGCTGCCCCTGGTAAGGCCTCTCTGCTGGTGGGACATCATCTGGGACGCTCTCCAGAGTGTTTGAGTGCATATTTCCACTATCCACTAAGTTGTCTACCAACAGGTTTGCAGGGCTGACTCAATCGATGGCTGCCATGTCACTGAGGGTTTTTTTTTGTTTTTTGTTTTCAAAAAGAGTAATTTCTGAAAAAAGTACTTTTAATAACAAGTTTTTAGTATCAAGAGTAAAACTAGAGGTATGTATTCTGCAGGGGAAAAAACTCCTTGTCTGGGTTTTTATTATAGTTTTGTATTTATATTATGCTACTACTGCATTTTACTTCTGAATATTTTCAAGGTTGTTACATTATATACTTTTGTGTAGTTTAATGTAAATCATATGTGAGGGAAAAAATTTACTTCAGTAGGTTACTTCACATTTGTACGTGAATATTTAATGAAATATGCAGTTCCGAAAATTAAAGTAACAAAATGTAGGTCTGTTGTCACTATATTAACAATTTGTTGCTAACTACAGCTGCGTCCCATATCAAAGGGTGCATCAGAAGCGCTCGGACCGGTCTAGCCTTCGGAGGATTGTTCTTGTCGCCTGGCAACCGTGACAGCTGCCGATGACGAGCGCGAGAAATACTGGACTTTTTTATATTCATTAGGTTTTATATTCAAACCGGGCTAAACCGAAAATACATGATCCGGCAGCGCTGGGGCTGAAACATCCTCACCATGTCCTCCAGTGAAATATAAAACATAAAAATGACAATAGCCAATTCTGGCTCCATAGCTGTTTACTCAATTATATCAAATGAATTATCAGGATGGCAGCTGTCCTCTCGCACCGTTGAGGAGTGGTGATCAGAAACACCTGGTTGCGCAATTAGGAAATCATATGAAGGCTACATGGTGCGTCCTTCGGAGGACACATAGGCTGCATCCTTGAAGTCTTCAGTCCTTCGAAGGATGCAGCCTTCACATTGGGACACAGCTCATGTCTGGAACAGAAGCAACTTTTCCACCACTTAAGGCCACAATACCTCTTGCAGTCTGGGAATGTGCCACACAGGATTCAAACCCACAACCGGAATGGTTCAGGGCTCGTGGCACGTGGTTTTACAGCTTGCGCCACTCAGTTGACGCTGTCTTACCAAGCTGCCGAGGAGAGGCTTAAGTGTAAGAATGAGCACACAAAGGCATGTTAACCAGATTAGTTAAGTTAGCAAGCTAAGATAGCTTAATGCTAATGTAGTTTATGGTTAGCCTGATAGCTGAAGAGCCACATTAGAAAGAATGGCATCAGGTTAGCATGCTAACCAATTAGCACGCTAAGCAAACTACCATAAGGCAACAAATACAGGTCAAATTTGGAGAAAAGTATATCAGGAACGGTAGCAAAAATAAAAAATCTGTTCAGTCACTTCTGTGTGGCTCGGTCCAAAGATCATCTGAGCCAATTTTTGTAAAAATTTAACAAAATTTGAATGAGGAGTAGCACAAAAAATGTAACACTGTACTTTTCAAAATGGCCACTACTGTAATGGGCAAAGTCTTAATGTAAGATATTGATTGTGATCACCATAAGGAGTGTAATCAGGTGTACTAAGTTTTATTTTACATCTATTTACCTTCACATCTAGATCAAAGTGTTCAAAAGCTATAATCCTTTTAATGTTGATTTTTTTTAACTGGTGGAGGCGCAATAGAGTTGGTCCTAGAGACTCAAAAATTGGTCCAATTACTATTCATTACAATCACTACAAGTGTGGAAGGTCACGACGTGCCTAAATTCAGGGTCCGAATGTCAGCCGCATAATTGATGGAGATATGCTTCAGTCTATCTATGTGTAGAAAATGTGTGATTATTTATTAGCCAATCAGAATCATTCAACCTGAAGCAATGACAAAGCTTAGACCTTGGTGAAGGGTATAATTGCTGTGATTTTTGTAAATGTAAGGGGAAGCGGCCTACTTTTGATCACTGGAGTAATCACTCCTTGTGATTCTTGAAGCTGACTTCTGCCTGATGAACCTGCAAACTATCTTCAGTAAAATGTCCTTGAATTTATTAGAATTCTGACTCTTGTCTTAAATTGACTGCACTTCTAACGCCTGGTCTTAATAAATCATATCTGGTCCTTGGGTCTTTAACTGTAAGTCCCAAAATACAGATATACAGTGGTAATCCATATTGCAACAAGGACAATAAAGCAGCAGTTTCAGAAGATATTCTTTAATGATGTTCCACTGTTTAAGGTACACAGTGAGCACAACCATTGGGCATCTTTTCCAGGTAGCTTGTCTGGTGATAGTCCAATGCAGCATACACTGGGTACCATCTTTGGCACTGTTCACATTGGTGAACATGACAAGGATTGATTATGTAACAAACCACTAACAGTTATAGTTATGTGTGTTAACCAATTACATAATGCAATGAATAAATATTAAATAACATGTTCAATTGCTTAAATATTTTGTTTACCCAAAGTAGTCCTGACTGAAAACATTTGAAAAAAATTTATTCAAACACACACATTTGTTTTACTTCAACTTTTACGTCACTTCACTAAAAGAAAATATAGTAAAGTAAAAAGTACTTGACAAAACAATCAGTTAAAGGGTTTATGATAATATAAGAACAACTTAAACCAAGAGAGGACCAACAACAGCAAAATTTTGAAGAGGTGATATTGAAATATTACTCTAACCACAAGGAATTAATTACAAATTTTATGTATAATACCAGTGGTATTCCATGAACAATTAGAAAGATAATAGAAATACAAGATACTGTACAGCAGCGTTTCTCAAACTGTGGGGCGCGCCCCACCGGGGAATAGAGACGTGACAGGTGGGGGACAGGTGAGGAAATTTTCCTTTTTATGCCTTATATGGTAACGTGAGATCAAATCTTCCGGAATCTGGAGCAAGACCGCGCACTAGACCAGAGAGTAACTGCGCGGTGTGTGTTCAACACGTCATCTCAGTTTAATTTTTGTATTCATGGTTACAATAAATGAAATGTTTAACCTTTTGAGCGGTATCCGGTTTGGTCCCAAATATAGGATTTTTATTTCTGAGCCCCTGAGAGTACGGTCCCACATATGGGATTTAGAATGTTCAGTGACGTGACATCACTGCCAGATTCAAATTGTGCTTTCGGGCGTTGGTTGGCGCTGAGCCAGACGCGGACGCGCTCAGCGCTGTCATATATCACAACTATGCAGTGTTTTCAACCTCATAATGTTTATTTTAGGTTTCAGACATTTAAATACACATAAGCACTAGTAAAACAATACATTTGGAGTTTGTAATTACTTGTAGCTTGTTATTCACATCAGACAAACATAGTGGAAGTAACTATAAAGTTTACTCTATTTTTCTCGGAGTTCACCGGCCACTTTCTTGCATGTATTTCGGGAGAAACTGATGGCAGTCAGGCAGAGCCGCCTTAACCTAATGTAAGGCCCCGGGGCTGAGAGGTTTTGTAGGCCCCCATCCCCTCGATTTATAGAGTCTCATTTAAAAAAAGTGTAATATCTAGGTAATCTACATCCAGGCCCGGCTGCAGGATGAAATGACTGAGGGGGCATGTGAAATTGTTAAGGGGGCTTAAATTTATACCATCAATGAACAATACACACTGATAACTTGCTTAGTAAAAAAGATAAGCCAGCGTCATTTATTATGCATATATTAACCCTTTCACGCTTAATTTTAATATTCTAACTGACTCCCCATAGTGAGTTTTTTCAAGGCTGTTATTTTAGAAAGTTCCCCCTTAATGTTTCCATGGCGACGCGTCATATTTGTCACGTGACTGACAGATCGGGTTTTATTTCCTTTTCCCTTTTTTTATTCAAAATATTCACAAACTTGCTTACCATGTCATCAACTATCTAATATTCCGATTCTCAAAAATGTGTCTGTGAGTGTGTTTGGTCATTTAAAAACCTTTATAAATAATCTTGATCTTGATCTATAACGTGAGATGGGCGCCACAATGTAAATGTTTCTTTGCGCCGCAGTTCAGAGAATCCTGAGTCATCAGTTTCTCCCGAAATACATGCAAGAAAGTGGCCGGTGTCGGTGAACTGTGAGAAGAATAGAGTAAACTATATAGTTACTTCCACTATGTTTGTCTGATATGATTCGAATAACACACGTCGGCAAATTATATTGTAATATATTGTTATTGCTGCTTCCACAAACATCAGTGTGTATTTTACAAACTCCAAATGTATTGTTTTACTAGTGCTTATGAGTATTTAAATGTCTGAAACCTAAAATAAACATTATGAGGTTGAAAACACAGCATAGTTGTGATATATGACAGCGCTGAACTCGTCCGACTCTGGCTCAGTGCCAGCCAACGCGTGAAAGCACAGTTTGAATCTGGCAGTGATGCGACGTCACTGAACATTCTAAATCCCATATGAGACTGTACCACTCAAAAGGTTAAAGATTTCATTTGTAACCATGAATACAAAAATGAAACTGAGGGGGCACAAATCAGATCTGAGGGGGCAATGCCCCCTTTTGCCCCCTCGTGGCGCCAGGCCTGATGTTATGTTTATGCTGAAATATAATATTGGTTTGTGTTTTAAAATCACCTATCACAATGTCATTTTGTAGCGAACTGTCTCGTATGATTAAAGTTTTATGCTTCAGAACTTCCGATAACATAGTGTAGTATTTACTCTTACTAATAAGCTGCTGCCACCACCTTTAATTATTTTAGCCAGTATGGTCTGGCAAGAGAAGACAACACACCACCAACTTCAATCAAAATTAGCAGTTTTATTAACAAAGGGGACCAGAAGGACAGGCTCAACTCAACCTAGAAAGCCGTAGAACTACACAGAGTGCTACGTGCATTCACTCACTTCATTGCATGGTGACAACACCCAAAATTAATCACAGTGGCACTTCAAACTCATTTTAAACCTCAACTTCATGCATGTGCAACCAAATGGGCACTCACAGCTGTTCCCTAAACCTTCTCAGTTTTAGTCCAACCCACTCTTACTACCCCCCTCTATCACTATAAAGCACAACTTTATTCAATACATCAATTTCATAAATACAGCAGGTATAAAACATTAAAAAACATCACTTAACTCGCCCACAGCGACGTGCTGCCCCTCCCAATTACGGGGGGGGGGGGGGGGGGGGGAGATCACACACCGTTCTGTTTAGGGAAATATGAGCAGTATCGCCGCGGTGTGTCGTCACCTCAACACTCACGTTGACCTCGGGGCGTCCATTCATAAACGGGGAAGTATGAGCAGTATCGCCGCGGTGTGTCTTCACATCAGCACTCACATTGACATCGGGGAGTCATTCACCAATGGGGCAATCCCATCGTAAGTCCGTTTCAAAAGGGCAAAGTCCAGCCGGGCTCTTGTGGTTCAATTGTATCAGCATTCCGAATCAGCACAGTAGCGACGACGGCACTCCTAACCTCCCATCTATATAATCTTTCCCCGCACCCGCTCTCTGTCTATCTTCATCGCCGGCGGCCCTAACCGACCGCGAACGACACCCCCCTCCCAAACAAAAGGTGAATACCGCCGTCCTGTTGTCCACACTGTGTCGGAACCGAGCCACCTGCACTGTCTTTTTCGCTCCATATAAACCTTCTTCCACTCCCAGCCTCCCAATACACAGCTTCCACCCCGGTGTTTCTCATTTCTCAATCAGTCTCATTAATTAGTTACCAAGACAACATCCCGAAAATGCAGCACACATTACACTATCCCCTCCCCCAATGGAACAGACTCGTCCCTGAGTCATACTGAATCCATCTCATAGTCCTGTGTCCACCCAGGTTGACGTCGCTCTCGCACTGGCCGTTGCAACTTTGGCTGATGTATTGCCCCTGTAGAGTCATCCTGCAGTCCGTCAGGGTCCTTTTGTTGATTATCCGGCCCTTGGACAGGCTGTTGTACAGGACCAGCAGCCTCTAATGCAGACCCTTCCTTTGGAGCTTCCAAATTACGAGAAAGCAGTGCAGGGAGAAGTGCTCTTTGATGAACCCAACTGGCCCCCAAAGGGACATCCAACTGGCCAGCCACCCTCTGACTTGAACATTGAGCTCCGTCTTGCGGAAGGACCAAGGGTGCCACGGTTTCTGAGAGAGAAGGAAGAACATATGGTTTAATTCTGTTAAAATGCACCACTATCTCTGCCCCCCCATCTCCTAACACCAAGCGATACAATACATCCGAGACACGTTCCACAACTTTATAAGGGCCTCTGTAACGCCTTTGTAATTTTGGGCAAATGCCTTTTTTCTTTGCCTTATTCCGTACCCACACCAATTCCCCCATAGAATAAAACTGAAAATTAGCTCGGAGATCAAATGACCCCTTCTGCTGCCCAGAGGCTTTAGCCTGATGTCTCTTTACTGCTTCTACCACTGTGGATAATGTGTCTGCCAACCCAGTCACATACTCACTGGCGGACACAAACTTCTCAGGATGACCTACATTCAGCATCACGTCCAGAGGAAGAACAATTTCCTGTCCAAACAAGATCTTGTAAGGTGTAAACCCTGTACTAGCATGTACACTACTCCGATAAGCCATCAACACATATGGCAACAGGCAGTCCCAATTAGATTGATTCTCATTAACAAACAAACTCAACATTGACAGCAAAGTACGGTTAAACCTCTCCACCAAACCATTCGATTGTGGATGATATGGGGAGCTACGCGTCTTACTCATATCCAGCAGTCGGCACAATTCTTTAAACAGGGCAGACTCAAAATTTCGCCCCTGATCCGAATGAATACTACGGGGAGTGCCAAAGCGACATATCCACTCCTCCACCAGGACACAAGCCACTGACTGTGCCTCCTGGTTGGGAAGGGGAAATGCCTCAGTCCATTTAGAAAAGTAATCACTTACAACAAGGATATATTTATGTTTCCTAGGCGTCTCAGGCAGAGGTCCCAAAATGTCCAAAGCAATACGTTCATGAGGACGAGATGTAACTGAGGAATTCATTGGAGCACAAGGGGCCTTTCCATGTGTCTTTCGTGAAGCACAGTCTACACATTGCCTACACCATTGTCTTACATCTGCAAACCAACCTGGCCAATAGAAACGATCTCTTACTTTCTCTTGCAATTTTTGAATACCCAAATGGCCTCCCGTTACCGAACTATGCAGTTGATTTAACACTGATGCCACCAGCACCTTAGGGAGAACCACCTGTACTTTTGAGGATGCATCTGAGTAAGGAGGGGGCACTCGTACCAACCGCTGATCTTGCAACCGCAATTGGTCCCAAACAGAACTATACTTCTTTAGGGCAGCATTCTGCTGTATTTCAGCAGCATTATCATTTGGGTCCTGTCTAAGATTAATTAAGAGGGCCAATTCTGGGTCATCTCGCTGGGCCTGTGCTAAATCATCACCCACCCCACCATTAGTTTTCTTTTGCACCACCTTGGGGCCCTCCTTAACAACACACACTGATATAGCTGGTCCCTGACTAGAGCCTTCCTGCTCCTTAACTTCCCCGTAAGCTGGTAGCCGCGACAAGGCATCTGCATTGCCATGCTGCTTTCCAGGACGATGTACAATTTTGTAGTGAAAACTTGCCAATTGCTCCACCCATCGAGCTAGCTGTCCCTCTAAGCCCTGGAAGTTATGCAACCATCTCAAAGAGTTATGGTCTGTGCGTAACACAAACTCTCTACCTAGCAAAAAATGCTTAAAGTACTTTGTGAAAGTCACCATTGCCAACAGCTCTTTCTTTGTAGTAGCATACTTGCGTTCCGCTTTAGTAAGGGCCCGACTGGCATAAGCAATTACTCGTTCCAGCCCACCCTCTTCTTGCGAAAGCACAGCTCCTACCCCCACATCACTAGCATCAGTGTCCAATATAAACGTTTTTTGGGGGTCAGGATAAGCGAGCACAGGGGAAGTAATTAACCTAGTCTTCAACTGATTAAAGGCTACCTGACACTCCTCACCCCACCTGAATCTCCTCCCCTTCTCAGTCAGCTGATGCAATGGACGTGCTATGTCTGCGAACCCTCTTACAAACCGTCTATAATAGGAGGCCAAACCTAAAAAGCTCCTCACTTCCGTCTGCGTCCTAGGGATAGGCCACCCCCTCACTGCTTCCACCTTTACAGGGTCGGCCATTATTCCTTCTGCAGAAATGACATGCCCTAAATACTGGACACGGGAGGAAAACAAATCACACTTAGAAGGTTTTACCTTCAGATTTGCAGCCTTCAACTTAGCCAATACCTCCCCCAATCTCGATAAATGCTCCTGAAACGAACGACCAAACACTATAATGTCATCCAAATATACTAAACACGTAGTCCATTGCAAGTCAGCCAAAACCAAATCCATTAAGCGCTGAAAGGTGCTAGGTGAGTTACAAAGACCAAAACTTAAAACGTTAAATTCAAATAGCCCATGTCTTGTGGAAAAAGCAGTCTTGCACTTATCTTTACCATCTACCTCTACCTGCCAGTAACCACTGGCAAGATCCAGGGTGGAGAATAGTTTTGCGTTAGTCAGACTATCCAGGGCATCATCTATTCGGGGAAGGGGGTAGGCATCTTTATCTGTAACATCATTCAGCTTCCGGTAGTCTACACAAAAGCGCAAACTACCATCCTTCTTTCTTACTGGGACAACCGGAGCGGCCCATGAACTACAGGAGGGCTGTATGATCCCATTTTCTTGCATTTGCTTAATATGATCATGTACCTCTTGTTGCAAATGCAACGGAACCCGACGTGGAGGTATCTTAATCGGCTTTGCATCCCCGGTATTAATCTGATGCAAGGTCAGGTGGGTTCGCCCTAGATCATTATCTCCGGTACTAAACACTGAAGCGTACTGCGCCAACAACTCACGGATGGCCTGCATTTCAACCATAGACAGTCCCTTTTGATCTAATCCAAGCTGCATTAAGAGACCATCCACAGACCCCCCTCCAGGCACCTCTAACTCATTCTGTTGGCTGAAAGCCACTGCTTCAGAACCAACTACTACATCTGTAGACAAGGTCCCAATCTTTGTCCCCTGCCTAAGGGTGAGAGGATTATCTGTTACATTAATCACTCTAACAGGAATAACCCCTTGCCCCACATTACAAACTACTCGAGCCACTAAAAGGTCACAGTGTTTTAATAAAGAGGAGGAGGGCTCCACCATCCCAGCTACCGGTCCTGCAAGGAGCCCTTCTACTACCCCAGAAATAATAGCTTCACTACGCGGCTGTATTATGGAGTCTGTTTGAACAGTGACAGTCTTGGGCTGACAAGCGTCAACTGATAAAATTAAGGGGAACTTCCTGCCCATGACTGAACAGCACTTTTCCTTCAAATCAATGATTACCCCATACTTCAGCAGAAAATCCATCCCCAACAAAATATCAGGAGTAGATATATCAGCTACAAGAAACTCATTTATTAATGCTAGGGAACCAAACTGACAAATAATTTGCCACCGGCCTAGAATGTACATAGTGTCCCCATTAGCAGCAGACGCTTCCCCCCCATAATCAGACAATTGACACCCCCCCTCCGTTAACTGTAACCACACATGCTTAGGGATAATTGAGGCCTGCGCCCCCGTATCCAATAACAAATGTACATCAGACCCACCTATTTTAGCATTGAGATACACTCCAGAGCTGGGTTGGTTACACAGGGCCAATCTCATGGACTTCACTAATGAGGGGGCAGGCATTTGGCCCTCTGTGTCCACCCCCTCTAGTTTCCCTGCAAATAGGGACAATTCCGACGTAAATGGCGGTTACACCCACACTCCCAACAGGCTTCTCGATCACGAGAGGACCGATCCATAGCCCCACCTATCTGTCCCCAAGCCTCAGGAGCAACATTTCGCCTCCCCGATGGTGGCCTCTCAACACAAGCCTGTAGTGACTGAACTGTCTGCTGCAAGGTTTTTACTTCCTGTCTCAACCCTTCAACCACTCCCAAAAGTGTCTCCATTTGTTTATTATCTGTAAAACTTTCGGCCACCACTCGCACTTTAGTATCTGCAACAGAGCAGTTACGCTCCAAACTTCGAATTAATTCTAATTCAGAAGCCAAATTAACAGCCTCTTCTAAGGTGGATGGTTTTGCACTGCGAAGTTGGACACGCAAATCCCCACTCCCCACGTGCTCTATAAAATGGTCACGAGCAAATAGATCACGTGTATTATTATCAGCAGAGGGGTAAGCTTTAGTAATCAAACGACGCAAAGCATTCCCAAACTCCCTTGCAGTCTCACTATGCAATCGCCGACGGGCTAAAAAACTGGCCCGGTTCCAATCATCACTATCACACGGCTCCAAACACCTCCCCAATGATGCTTTTAATACTGCATAACTGCTTCGGGACTCAGTGGATAATCCACAATAAATGTCTCGAACCCTACCAGATAACAATAAGGAGAGGAACTTCAATTTCAAGCTGTCATCCCAGCCATTCACCTCAGCAGCCATTTCAAATTGTCCTATCCAGTCTGACCAATCACGACTGACTCCTGTAAATGTTTCAGGCATAAAAACCGGTCGTGTTGTTGCCATCCTTGAACCTTGCCCTACCGGCACCCTATCACGAGAAGCTGATGGTGTGTTATCCCCCTCCTGGTCCAACATAATGGACCCCAACGTCCCACCGCTGCCACCAGTGTAGTATTTACTCTTACTAATAAGCTGCTGCCACCACCTTTAATTATTTTAGCCAGTATGGTCTGGCAAGAGAAGACAACACACCACCAACTTCAATCAAAATTAGCAGTTTTATTAACAAAGGGGACCAGAAGGACAGGCTCAACTCAACCTAGAAAGCCGTAGAACTACACAGAGTGCTACGTGCATTCACTCACTTCATTGCATGGTGACAACACCCAAAATTAATCACAGTGGCACTTCAAACTCATTTTAAACCTCAACTTCATGCATGTGCAACCAAATGGGCACTCACAGCTGTTCCCTAAACCTTCTCAGTTTTAGTCCAACCCACTCTTACTACCCCCCTCTATCACTATAAAGCACAACTTTATTCAATACATCAATTTCATAAATACAGCAGGTATAAAACATTAAAAAACATCACTTAACTCGCCCACAGCGACGTGCTGCCCCTCCCAATTACGGGGGGGGGGGGGGGGGGGGGAGATCACACACCGTTCTGTTTAGGGAAATATGAGCAGTATCGCCGCGGTGTGTCGTCACCTCAACACTCACGTTGACCTCGGGGCGTCCATTCATAAACGGGGAAGTATGAGCAGTATCGCCGCGGTGTGTCTTCACATCAGCACTCACATTGACATCGGGGAGTCATTCACCAATGGGGCAATCCCATCGTAAGTCCGTTTCAAAAGGGCAAAGTCCAGCCGGGCTCTTGTGGTTCAATTGTATCAGCATTCCGAATCAGCACAGTAGCGACGACGGCACTCCTAACCTCCCATCTATATAATCTTTCCCCGCACCCGCTCTCTGTCTATCTTCATCGCCGGCGGCCCTAACCGACCGCGAACGACACCCCCCTCCCAAACAAAAGGTGAATACCGCCGTCCTGTTGTCCACACTGTGTCGGAACCGAGCCACCTGCACTGTCTTTTTCGCTCCATATAAACCTTCTTCCACTCCCAGCCTCCCAATACACAGCTCCCACCCCGGTGTTTCTCATTTCTCAATCAGTCTCATTAATTAGTTACCAAGACAACATCCCGAAAATGCAGCACACATTACAATAGTGAGTTTTTAGGGAGCGAATGTTTCAGTGCACTGTAAGGATTTTGTGATAAAGACGGCCCTTAACCACTGACTACTGAGCTAGAGACCTGAGTGATATGCACCTTGATTAGCTTGTTCAGGTGTGCTGGACTAGGTTGGAGTAAACCTCTGGATGTAAGTGGACCTTGAGAGACAATGTTGAGATCTCCTGCAATATATTCTGAACTTACAACACTGGGACACCTGAACACTGGAACACTGAGACCAAAGTTCTGCAGAGTTTCTGGTGATCCTGGGTCAGCTGCTCAGGTCTGCTTAATTGGGTTTGGAGCTAAACTCTGTGATCAGGACTAGATGGCAAACAATACTGTAAAGGGGAAAAGACAAACAATATTATTTTGTTGTAAATAATTTGTTCTGTGTTCATCTGCTTACCTGTACAAAGTATGCATCATGAATAAGCGGTAGGCTATATATTTAATTTGATCTTTTAATAACACTGTTTTACTACATTAATACTAACTACAAACCTGATAAAAATGACTGGGCAGTGGAGGAA
The DNA here is from genome assembly GCF_951802725.1 of Rutilus rutilus. Lineage (NCBI taxonomy): Eukaryota > Metazoa > Chordata > Actinopteri > Cypriniformes > Leuciscidae > Rutilus > Rutilus rutilus. Next base: position 36,182,663 of record NC_140215.1, on the reverse strand, counting down.
AGCCTTATTTTGCCCTCCAGGTGCAGTAGCACCTCAATGAAGTACACAAGATCCGGGGGGAGGAGTCGGATCTTATATAAGGGGTGGAGATTGGTAGGTTTAGGGGTGGAGATGGGTAGGTTTAGGGATCAGGGGGTGGAGATTGGTAGGTTTAGGTATGTAAGGTGGGAGGAGTTGGATCTGGATCCGGATGTTATGTTCTGCAGTGAGGACCATCTCTCCAGGTGGGCGTAATGGTGTGACGTCACGTGATAACTATGAATAACCATACAGTGCGTACTTTTAGGTTAAATAAATTAGCTTATTTCCATTCATCCAATGACCAATTGTCAGCAAAACCTTTACAAAACTATCAAAGTATCTCATCTACACATAAGATGTGATTAAAAGCCCAAACTTACAGCTCAAGTCTATAGTCAACCTAATGTTACCTCTAGATAGCTAAAGTTAGTTAGATGCTAACGGACTTTTTCGAAGACACTAAACCATTTCTATTAAGTAAATATTCAACGGAAGCGAGTCATTTACATGAAAGAAAGTCTCAGAAACATTTGTATGTACTATTTGTGTAATTTTATGGATTAAACTTACCTTAAAGTTGTTAAAACAACAGTGAGAGACGGAGTTTCGCTGATTGTCAGTTGAGCTGCCTCCTCGTTTCCATGGTAACGCCCTCCGCTCCAGTTCAAATGCGGCTTGAATGTTCAGCGCGCGCGCCCATTAAAGGTCCCGTTCTTCGTGATCCCATGTTTCAAACTTTAGTTAGTGTGTAATGTTGTTGTTAGAGTATAAATAATATCTGTAAAATTATAAAGCTCAAAGTTCAATGCCAAGCGAGATATTTTATTTAACAGAAGTTGACTACAGCGAACGGCTCGATTGGACTACGTCTACAACCCCCTCTACTTCCTTCTTTAATGACGTCACTAGAACCGTGTTTTGACTAACCTCCGCCCACAGGAACACAGGCGTATTGATGGCGAAATGTCAACAGATGGTTGATGTTTATCTATAATCGGATACCGCAAAAGTTTAATTCGAAGTTGTTAGTTTGCTCTGTCCATTTCACCATGGACTGTTTTTCTAACCTGGGATAATATCAAGCAGACTTCTCTCAGCGTTTCATACTGACGAAGGGGGCAATTTCAACTATATTCCAGCAAGCGGTAAGTAGTGATTTACTATGGAAGTAGCGATCAACTTCACATCGTTTCTCTTAATAGGATGAAAATAATCTTACTTAAACTGTGATTAATATACAGAAAGCGATCAAAGAACAATCCTTTTCCAATCGCCCAAGCTGTCAATCACACAGCGCGAATTTATCTGGACACTTGCCAAAACTCGTTATGAAATCAATGACGCTGTTACACTGCACAACGAAGCTCTTATCATGTTTGCAATGGTGAAATCATTAGTGAGTGCAGAAAATGCGTTGCAATAGGCTTGTTTGAGATGATCAAAATCTGCGCAGAATCGATCACCGGTGATCACCGCGAGATGCATGCCGGTTAGAAATGTGTCCGAGTGCGGTCCGCCTTGCTCTGATGTCATGCTGACGTATGTCAAAAATCTCTCGCGAGCGCAAGGCGCACGTGTCGGATTCTGCAGTCGAGCGCAGTTGCTCTCCACCGACTGCGCTGATCAAAAGCATGATGGGAAACGACTTACTGACGACACAGCTTAATGCTCATTGGTTTAAACAACTGTGATGTATTGTTGTCTTTTAAAATGTTTGATTTTAAAACTCTAATATCATGTTTTATGTGTATAGCCTATGTTATGTGTGAATATTCCCAAACTAGCTGACAGTGCGATCTCTTTGGGTTTTGCAATTAAATTTTTTATAAAAAAAATAAAAACACATGTGTCTGTATTAAAGAAAAAAATATTGATAAACATGTATTTGGAATGGAATTAAATAACAAGTGCTTTGTGTGTCTTGTTCATTTTATTTATTTTCATATAGAAGCAACGTACAGAACTTAAATTCTGCAACACAAAAATTGGCAACACTGTGCACGAGCGTGAATCCCGTGAATCCCGCGATATCCATCTTTGATCTCACAGGTGTCAGATCCACTGCGTGAAGAGAGAACTGTCCGGCTTGCCTGCTCTTTTTTCACTCCTCCTCTCACTGCAGCCGCCTACTCTCGACTACATTTCAGGCGAGGCAAGGCGCATCTCAAACAAGCCTAATGATAAGATCTTTTTTCACGCGATCAACAGGCTGTCATCTGCTCAATGCTCATCACTGCAACCTTTTATGTGATTGAAATAGATCTAAATACTTAAAAAACTTCTCAAGATTCGTTAATCCCGATAGCTGTAATAGTAAAAAACGTATAATAGCTGTAATAGTAAAAGTTTTCCAGATAGTTCCACATGTAATGCCAGATATTTCATATGCAAGCATTTCAGCCAATCACAGCAGAGGGCGTTTACGCTGAAGTCTCACAGCAGACACGCCCCTTCAAACAGAGTGTTCAAACCAGGGAATGAAATCAGGCTAGGAAATATGCCTTTCATTTCTAAATTATAACAATTTTTGATCTAAAAAACATACTAACATTATAAGGGCACCCCTGGAAACATTATAAAATAATAAAAATAATCCATGGAATGGGACCTTTAAAATACGTAAAAGTCATGCAGCATTTACATTTAGATTGATGTAATGAATTATTTGATAAGCAGCTAAAATATCATGAAACTTGATATATTATTAAGTGGATAGTAGGCCTGTGGCCATCGCAAACTGTAAATTGAATGAAAATATGAAAGCATTGAAAGTGTAAAACAATGTTTTAAGTCATTTATATATATAATAGGCTACATTATAACATAATATATAGGTCTACCTTTAGAAATGGTAAACGAGGTGTAGAAATAAAATAGCAAAAAATACATGATATAATTATGAACATATTTTCAGATAAAGTATGTCAATCATCATTAGAGCGTCACCAGAGGCGAACCAACATTGAGTGGGGGCCCCAGGCAAAATTAATCAATGAGGCCCTTCTAAAATAGTTTTTTTGAAAAATATATCTTTGTTACCTAGAGATATAATTATACAACATACAAAAAGTAGTCAAACACATCTAACAGAACAAATTGTTTATTTTTTACAACATTAAAGTACTTATGTTTTATCAAGATACAATATCATTCTCAAGATACAGTACATAAATCTTCATATTTATATTCTATTGTCACCTTAAAAACACTGCTTATGAGCCTTAGCTACGGCAAATGCTGTCACTATGTCCTCCATATCCAAAGACCTTCGAATGTTCCGTTCAATGGAAATTAGTGCAAGTGCTGAGAGCCTCTCTTGGTTCATTGTTGACCTGAGGTATGATTTAATCAGCTTTAAAGCTGAAAAACTTGTCTCACCAGAGGCAACGGTGACAGGAAGAGTTAGAAGCAGACGAAGAGCAATGCTCAAGTTTCCATACAAATCTAGAAGTTGCTCCTTGAAGTTGTAATCTAACATGTCGCTTGGTGAAGTAGATGAATGATCAGGAAAGGTGTGGACAGCAGCCCTGACCTCCATAACCAAATCCTCTGAATGTATGTCATGTAAGGCTCTTTCCAATTTTTTGCAGTTGTCCTCGAGTTGTCCACTATGCATTGCTTCTCTCATGTTTTCTTTTGAGAACAGAAAACTATACATAGCATAAACATCCTCCAGCTTACAGAATCGGTCATTGAGACTTCCAATGGCTGTGTCAACCAAGGGCAGAAAAAAATCTCTTCTGAAAGACTCTTCTGGTGTGGATTGTGTCTGATCTCTGCCCTCATGTAGGAATTGCCGTGATGTTTTGCGTTGTCTTTTCTCAGGCAATGTCATGTCAATATCTAGAGCTTCTGCTATCTCTCTTGCATCCGTTTGACAAGCAGCAAGTCCACTTTCCCTGAAATTATTCAAGTATGTTTGCACTCCCCGAGTTTCCTTTTTAAGTGTTTCTAGAGAAACACTTGGGCTCTGAAGAATTTTGCTCACATGGTTAATCTGATACAAGACATTGTACCAGATTACCACACACAGGACAAAACGCCAGGTCATTAGCTCATTCTGAATGCTGTTTGCTATGGACAATGGCCCTCATTTATCAAAAGTGCGTACACCAAATTTCCAGCGTACACCTGGCGTACACCCAAAACCACGGTGACTTTGAGATTTATCAATATGGACGTTGGCGTACGGCACGCTCAAATCCTACGCCAGCTCAGGAGGTGGTGTACGCACGTTTTGAGTGCGGGAATGCGCAGAAAAACAATTCCTAACACCACAAAACGCACTGACAAACTAAAAGATATGATATATTATGACCCACTGTAAAAAAACAACAACATAGGGATGTTAACCGATGACCGTTTGACCGATGGTTGACCGTATCAACCGATTAAAGTTGTCGGTAGTCGGTTAAAAAAAAAATCTCTAAATTAGACAGTGGACTAAACGATAGGCTACAGTTAGCCATCTCATTCCAAGATCTTTTTGTGTGAAGTGAACAAATCCCTCACACTCAATTTTTCATAACTCGCCTGTTTGTAGGCCTACTTAATAAACCAATAAAAACATTTGGTTTTCTGTGTCGGCTGCAAAGATGAAGTCTGACTCGCGATCTTCGCAGTAGTGAACGCGCCGGAGAGAAATACACATTTCATACAGATTAGGCCTACATCATTTTATTTTGTTTTGAATGGTTCTGTTTAAAAGTAGAGATTTCTGTAGATAATAGATATATTTCTATTTTTTTTAGGTGTGTGAGGCGATCAGTCTACCTTATACGTTGAGTTTCGGTTCATGGATGATAGCTTAACGTTATCCAGTTCAGGCGCTGGCGCCTCCGTGATTATCTCTGCTATTTACTTTTTATTTATTAAATCCAGAAAATTGGATAATGAAACACTGATTAAAATTAAGATACAATTAATACAAAACGAAATTCGCTTTAAAGAAAGGCTTTGTGCTTTCTGTTTGAGGTCTCTGTGAAAGTTTTAAAGCATGCCGCTTTCACAGCGCTCACGTCCGTAATGGATAACTGTCACGTAACAATGTTTTTTTCCTCATAAATGCGAACACGAAAAATAAAAGACAAAAGACTTTTTAAAAAAGACAACCATCCACAACTTTATAACACTCCAGGCAAAGTATACCTCTTTTTTTTTGTTCAGTAATAAAAAGGCTTTCAATGACAAAATAAATAAATAATTCAGACTGACAAAATAATAAAAATTACATTCTTCTTCTTTTAAATATAATAATAATAATAATAATAATAATAATACAAATAATAATAATAACGACATTCTTCTTCTAAATAACAATAAGCGTCATTAATAATAAAAATCATAAATAATAAGAAGAATATTACAAATTGTCATGCAATTATTAATGTGAATGAATGGTACTCCACATCACATCATCATCATTATTGTACACCCCAATACATTAAATTAATTAAAATTGAAATTAAACACTAATTGTTTCAAAACACATGCTGTAAAATAATGCATTGTGATAGGTCATTTGCTCATCCAACGTCGGAGAAGTTTCTCTTCTTTGCCGTCTTCCGTGTGTCCATGGCGTAAAATGAGGGCGTGGGGGAAGCGGAGACTTGAATATATAAGGGCGTGTTATTCTAATGACGCTCGTTTTCCACCGCGGCATTTATCAAGGGCAGGTATTGCGTACACCTGGATTTCAAAGGTACGCACAGCTTCATAAATCAGGCGATGAGAGGAGTGTAAGCATAATCTTACGCCAATATATACGCCCATTTCTACGCAAGAATGATAAATGAGGGCCATTGTCTCCGAGTCTTTCTTCTCCACAGCAAATTTCTGGAGGGCAGACAGGGCTTCCACAATCTCTGGCAGCTGGTAACGTACCACCTTCACGCTATCAATTCGAGCCTCCCATCTTGTTGTTGACAACGATTTTACAGTAAGATGCTTCACATGTTGCTGTAGGACTGCCCAGCGCTGCACAGATGAGCTAAAGAGATTATACAGTCTCTGCAGAACACCAAAGAAAGAGACTGATGCCACAGATGACTTGGCTGCATCTGCCAAGACCAGGTTCAGAGTGTGACTGCTGCATGGGACACACCATGCCTTGTTGTTTAGCTGCAAGATTCTAGTCTGAACTCCCTGTTTACTGCCCATCATATTACTTCCATTGTCGTAGGATTGGCCACGACAATCTGAAATCTTTAAATTGTGCTTCTCAAGTTTTTCCAAAAGGGTCTCATATAGACCTTTTCCAGATGTGTCCTGTACAACAATGAATCCACAGAAATGTTCAGTGATGAAGGCTCCAACAGAAGATTCACAATTCACAATTCTCAACACAACAGAAAGTTGTTCAGTATGGCTGACGTCAGGAGTACAGTCCATTATGATAGAATAGTACTTCGCTGTGGTCACCCTGCTAACTATCTCCTGCATTATTTTGTCTCCAATTAAGGTTATGATCTCGTTCTGTGTTGTACTGCTAAGGTAATGAACCTTTACCTCTTTGTTTTGAATCCTCCTTACATGTTCATTTAGAATGGGATCGAATTGTGCCATTAACTCTACCTGTGACAAGAAATTGCCATTGTGTGGGTCAAATAAAACATTTGTGTGGCCCCTAAAAGCATGATTGCGCTCAGAAAGATGGCAGATGATAGCAATCTCTCCTTATAACACCTTTCCAATGTTGCACTTCAACCTGCATTAAATCTTGATGGACTTGATCAATGGTTGTTTTAGTTAGCAACCTCTTCTGAAGATTATGCCAGCTTTCCATATTCTCAGCATGTGCCTTTGAATACTCATGTTCTTTTAAATGACTGGCTATATTCTTCCATGTGCGAAATCCACCTTTGCTGAGAGCATTTTCACATTTACCAAACAGTGTGCATGCAAAGCAGAATACTGCATCTGTGCTGACAGAGTATACAAGCCACGATCTCTTGATTTTCTCTCCATTTTTCATTACAATCTCATAATTGTCTTTTGTGAATCGTTGAGGAACTTTTTAGTTATTTTGTGGAAACACTGCATTGGTTACTTGGACTGGGCCATTTCCCACAATTTCACAGCGCTCATGATCTTTAAGAATCCTTGGCCATTTTGCAGGGTCGTGAGACATTAGGAATCTTGTAGTACCTTTGTCAAGATCAACACTACTGCATGTGGAAGAAGTGAGTGGTGTTTCCTCATCGTTAGCAGGTTGTTGTTGCAATGTCAACAAGGTGGATTGCACTAAAAAAAACATACAGAAGATATTTAGTGACAAAATACTTTCATAAAGCACATAGCAGTATACTGAAATATATTAGCACTATATCTGACACTCTAAACTTACCATTTTCACTGTCAGGAGGGACTGGAGAATCGGTGACAGGAACTTAAGTAATGCTCCTACATAAGAAATATATAGCCTATTGTCAGGATCTTAATTGAAGCATTTTTATTATTATTATTATGTTAGTTTATCAGCTAATTATGTTAACTTAACTAATTAACTTTTTTTTTTTTTTTTTACATGTTTTACAATGCAGTACAGACACTTTCCAAGCGATGTCGCTGGTGATGTGCGCATTATTCCCCTGCTGTAGGCTACCGACGGTATTCTTCTATTTCAGCCTGCATTAATACGTCCAACACTTTACATGCTGTTGCTAAGTGCAACCCCCCTAGCTAAACACAGTTTTAACCATCCGTAACCAAATCAACGTTACTAGTAATTAATCTTGCAAAAATTAAGTGAAACTAAACTGAAATTAACAATGTGGATTGTGTGACTTTTTTTTTTTTTTTTTTTACATTTCTGAAATCCATTACTTAAAGGAGTCATAACCTAGTATTACCTTGGATACCTACTGCTGTATTATAGTCTTTCAGGCCCTTCTAAAAAAGAAAAGTGGAAAAAAAATAAACACAGAGCTCCTCAGACCCTTATTTCTGAAGGCATTATTGTCTCGCGAGATCTGATGCGATATTTTGGCTGTCGTGGACGGTCATTTTAATAATGCAAATGAGGGGCGCGTTGATTGGTTGCAGGAATAGCCGAGTTCATGATGATCTCATTTGTTTTTTGCAAAGTATCAGCCATTCCCCATGTTTACCTCGAAGCTAATACTCCCGCCAGTGTTGTGCCTGAACGCGTTCATTGAACGATAGTTCATGAACTCGTTCATATTTTGGGCGAACGTGAACTGAACGTACTGCATTACTGCCTGATGAATGTTACTGTGAACTCGATCTCGTTCATCAAAATGAACAAATCTTTTTTCGAGTCATTTCGTTCATTTAAGGGGCTTTAAATGTTACTATTAACTGGCAAATTCCCTGAACACATCAACCTACGCAATCTTGATCATATTCTGAATTAAGAAATCATTATAATGCAGTCAAAAATTGTTTACAGGGAACATAAATAATTACTTCACCTCGAGTCTTTCGTTTATTTGTTTAGTGACAGACGCAATAGCATACAATAGCCGCATTAGCAGTTAGATGCTGTTTGTTACACACAGTAGAGCAATAAAAACACAGTCTTACCGTTTCAATTGCAGGCAATTTTGTTGGAATGGCGCTTTTCCCGAGCTTCGATGCCAACTTCGCCTGATATTGCCCCAAATTTGTGAAGGATTCCGGCGTACAATGTTTAGCACAGCACAAACACCTAACGATAAGCCAGTGGGAAGGGTTGAAGGAACCGCGTCATTAAAAATGAATTTAATCCACTGGTCTCTGATAGCTAGGTCCGTTCTTGGTAGAGAAAACACATTTACATGTTGATTCTGGCAGTCAACCATAGAGCAACTCACGTGTGCACTACGTTTCTGCATCTTTCGCGACTGAATATGAGGAGGAGAGGGGAAGGGCGGGCTTCCTGCTGCGGTGTCCATATGGTATATCCTGCCCCGTCTTGACGTCAAGACGGGGCAGAAATCAAAATCTTGTTTTTTAGTGCGCGTGCACGTGGGCTATTTTACAAACCCTGAGGTAAACAAACGCTTCACTTTTAAATATCGGCTTCCCGGCCAGTGTATAATCGTTAGGCAATCATAACATACATTGATTCTCGTGGAAAAGTGAAAATTGCAGGTTATGACTCCTTTAAGTCACCTCTGATAGATCACTCGAGATAAACAAATCGTTTCGTTGTTCAGTTCACATCTATTTTTCATTTTCACTGAGTAGTAACGTTACACATAGTTTTAAAGCATCTTTACAGAAAATAAATGTAGCCTATGCTACATGTATTTTCTGTAAAGATGCTTTAAAACGATATGTAACGTTACTACTGTGAAAAATAGATGTGAACTGAACAACGAAATGATTTGTTTGTCATTAATTATCCTTAACGTAGTAAGTGTTGTTAAGTCAATCAATCATCATCATCTCATTCTCCATCACTTACCGCAGTCCTGTTTTCTCTTTTCCACTTCATCTTGCTTTTTTCTCCGCTTCTGGCTGCCAGATGGATATGTCCTCTTCATGTTTAAATTAAACAGTTTAATACATGAATTCATGCATTTTCGACTATGATTTTCGGCAACAGAAACGCGAGTAAGCGCTGTGGCAGTTTGAAAAAGGCGCCAGAGGCAGCGAACGCATAAGCAGCCTTGCGAGAGAGGGGGCCCCACTAAGGGGGATGCAGAGGTGTTGCGGTGTCACTGCATGTTATATTAATACGAACATTTCTGATTGTTTAAATGATCGGCCCTCTGGGGCCCCCTCAAAATGTGGGGCCCCAGGCAATTGCCTGCCTTGCCTGCCCTATTGCAGTGCCTCTGAGCGTCACCCTAAGCTGCAAGCATGCAAGGACATTAACATTTTTCCAAAAGTGTGTATGACATGTTCAGTGATGATTAGCGTAAAAAATTTTTAGCAGAAAATGTATAGGCTATTAAATGAGAAGAGACAACTGAGAGTAAGCATTCACATATCACCTCTAAGTCCTTTTGATAGGCTACTTGATAATCAGGCTGCCTACAGCGGTCTCGTCTGATTAATTAAAAATGCGCTGACAGCTAGCCTACCTGCCAAACAGATACACTGAGTGGAGCGGGTGACCGGTTTAAGATCTTTTAGAAAGGCATGGTCTCTTTTGAGCCTTTGCCAGTGATGCTTGATTTCTTTCAAGACAACATACTCTGAAATACTTCCCATCCCATACATGAAAAAAATACATGACTTGTTGGTGTTTGTTTTTTATAAATTAAAATATTCTTACATATGCTATATAAAATAGAATGACACAACCATGTTCTTTTTTGTTAAATTTCAGTTTAATTGATCAGTAATAGCCATTATAAAGTATAAGTAGCCTAAAAGGTATACGAAGCTATACAAGTCAAGAAATAAAGTAAGTTAAACGATTCAGTCAAACATAAGTCAGCAGGCTACAACGTTAAAGATAAATAGCCTAAATAATTAAAGATCGCCCGTTAGATATAGCCTACACAAGACGAATTATATCTCATGTTTAACCACTAGCAAACGTCAGAAGGACTAGCCGAGGTAAGGCTGTTCCATGCGGGGTAAGAGCGCTGAGCGCCCTGTGATCACCTGGATCTCACAACTCTGAAAACGTCAGATCAAAATTTTTAAATAGGCGCTATCTGTATAAACAAACAACATATTTGAGATTCAAACAACTACATTCTCGACTGAAAAACTCTTAAAACTATATTTCGTGACACAATAACAGTAGTATTTTTAAATTCCGCGGTCTTTCTCCTCTGCTATTGATGCAACTTGACATTTTAAATATTAGCTATAGAATATATACAATTTACATATACAATATACAATTTAATTAAAGATATAGTGGAGGGTTTTCTATTTCTGGGTGGATCTTCAAGACTATTGGTCCTCCTAATTGTCAATCATTCTGGTGATATGTTTACATAAGGCCGTCGTACGTGCTCATCAGCAAAAATTGTAAACAGAGCGTGCATGAGGAGAACTGGGCTCGTGCATGCTCTCTCGCACACGTTTAATAGGCGTTCCCTCTCGGGAGCAGGTAGTGTTGTGCATGTGCAAGTGGAGAGGGCGGTTCTTTTCTAAAATTCGGAAAAATCCTCCACTATACCTTTAATCTTACCTTGCATATAGCAGTGGGATTTAGCATTCTACATCTACATTAAACAGCTCACGTTAGCTACAAGTTATCGTGAGAACAGATTTAGATCAGGCATACTACTGGCATACTAATGGGGTCCTAAGCTTGGACTCATCTCTTCAGTAGGACTCATTTGTTCACCACACTGACACCGCCCGCCCCTCAAACACACTAGATTGTGGGGTTTTTAAACTTAGCTAGCTTACTGACACTGCAATATGGGCAAAATATATAAAAAAAGTTACAGGTGAGAGATCCAGACTTAAAGTCATGGATTGCACCAGGTGCAGAAGAAGGAAAGGCACACTGCAAATACTTCAACGCTGATTTCCATGCTCATTTAAAAGATCTCAAAGATCATGCAGCCACCAAGAAGCATACACACCGCTGCCGACTTGAGCTTCCAAAGTTACCGGAAGTCATTCATTTTCAATGGAAGCTGGCTTCTCTCAGCTGCAAGGAGCATAAAATCCAGCGTTGCGTTTTGGGCGTTTTGAGCGACCAGAGCGTCAATCAGAAAGTTGAAAGTAGCTCTTTTATGGTTCAGTGGCAAGCAGCGGCAAAACGCCAGCAACCAATCAGAATATAGACATCCTTCACGCTGGCTGATTTCATTCCTACCAAAACATTAGTTCCGAGAAAATGGAGGAGAAGTTGATCATCGCCGTTGCTGGGTTTCCTATCATTTATGATATGACGTTGTTTGCATATAGGGACCAGTTACAAAAGAACGAGGCATGGGATAAAATAGCTGGGATAGTTGGTGTCTCCGGTGAGTTGGTGAAGTGCATGCTGATGATTTATAATATTTTTAACTAGTACTGATAGATACTCTGTCTTGCCAGTAGGGCTGCACGATGTATCGTTTAAGCATCGATATCACGAGGTACTAATCCACAATAGTCACATCGCAGGATGTGCAATGTCAAGAATAGGTAGGTTATCGTAGTTGATCCGTGATTCATTAACCGTACAGGCCAGCTGCTCCCCGGCCCTTGACGCATGTCATTCGCAGATTAATTTCACACCACCATAGAGTGAAAGTTTATCATTTGCATGTGTTTTTAAGTCCTGTCAGTTTAACAGGGCACGCTTGACAGGGCATTAACGTTATATAGAACGAGCAGAGAGAGAGAGAAAGCCCCGGCCGCGGGCGCACACTCACCTTCACTGTCTTCAAACAACACGAACGCTGTCTTGCTCTCTCTCCCTCGCGCATATTAATCAAAATCTTGTTTTTTTTTTCTGTTTACATTTCATGGTGTCCCAGCAAACGTTTTTTTTCACATTGTGAAAAGGTTGTGATAACGTTTTTATCTGGCGTATTTTAATACAACAGATGTCGGGGTTTTTTACGTAATAAATATGTATTTACAACGTTATATAAACGCAATGCAATGCAAATATAAAATGCAACGTTCTTATAACATAAATATCACGTCTTATGTGGTACTTTCTGGACGTCGCCTAGATTTTTAACATTCACCCTAATTGCTTTGGAAACCAATGGAAAGTATATCCCAGCAAACACAAAAATGTTGTAAAAAAACGCACGTTTTTTTCACGTTGTGAAAAGGTTGTGATAAAGTTTTTATCCAACGAATTTAATACGTATTTCCAGGACATTGCAGAAACCTTTTTTTTTTTTCTTTTTTTTTTTACATTTGTTCTCTGTGCGATGTTCTAAAAACGTAAATATCACATCTTACTTTCTGGACGTTGTCTTGGTTTCTAACACATACACCCGAAATCACCAAAATGAGGTTTCCAGGTTGTGTTTTGGATGTAAATGACCTTGTAGTGTTCCTCACTGCATGTGTTCTACAACCCAAATCAGAAAAAGTTGGGACACTGTACAAATTGTGAATAAAAACAGAATGCAATGATGTGGAAGTTTCAAATTTCAATATTTTATTCAAAATACAACATCGATGACATATCAAATGTTTAAACTGAGAAAATGTATAATTTTAAGGGAAAAATAAGTTGATTGTAAATTTCATGGCATCAACACATCTCAAAAAAGTTGGGACAAGGCCATGTTTACCACTGTGTGGCATCCCCTCTTCTTTTTATAACAGTCTGCAAACGTCTGGGGACTGAGGAGACAAGTTGCTCAAGTTTAGGAATAGGAATGTTGTCCCATTCTCGTCTAATACAGGCTTCTAGTTACTCAACTGTCTTAGGTCTTCTTTGTTGCATCTTCCTCTTTATGATGCACCAAATGTTTTCTTTGGGTGAAAGATCTGGACTGCAGGCTGGCCATTTCAGTACCCGGATCCTTCTTCTACGCAGCCATGATATTGTAATTGATGCAGTATATGGTCTGGCATTGTCATGTTGGAAAATGCAAGGTCTTCCCTGAAAGAGACGACGTCTGGATGGGAGCATATGTTGTTCTAGAACTTGGATATACCTTTCAGCATTGATGGTGCCTTTCCAGATGTGTAAGCTGCCCATGCCTCACGCACTCATGCAACCCCATACCATCAGAGATCCAGGCTTCTGAACTGAGCGCTGATAACAACTTGGGTTGTCCTTGTCCTCTTTAGTCTGGATGACATGGTGTCCCAGTTTTCCAAAAAGAACTTCAAATTTTGATTCGTCTGACCACAGAACAGTTTTCCACTTTGCCAGAGTCCATTTTTAATGAGCCTTGGCCCAGAGAAAACGCCTGCGCTTCTAGATCCTGTTTAGATATGGCTTTTTTGACCTATAGAGTTTTAGCAGGCAACGGCGAATGGCACGGTGGATTGTGTTCACCGACAATGTTTTCTGGAAGTATTCCTGAGCCCATGTTGTGATCTCCATTACAGTAGCATTCCTGTATGTGATGCAGTGCCGTCTAAGGACCCGAAGATCACGGGCATCCAGTATGGTTTTCCGGCCTTGACCCTTACGCACAGAGATTGTTCCAGATTCTCTGAATCTTTGGATGATATTATGCACTGTAGATGATGATAACTTCAAACTCTTTGCAATTTTTCTCTGAGAAACTCCTTTCTGATATTGCTCCACTATTTTTCGCCGCAGCATTGGGGGAATTGGTGATCCTCTGCCCATCTTGACTTCTGAGAGACACTGCCACTCTGAGAGGCTCTTTTATACCCAATCATGTTGCCAATTGACCTAATAAGTTGAAAATTGGTCCTCCAGCTGTTCCTCATATGTACATTTAACTTTTCCGGCCTCTTATTGCTACCTGTCCCAACTTTTTTGGAATGTGTAGCTCTCATGGAATCCAAAATGACCCAATATTTGGCATGACATTTCAAAATGTCTCACTTTCAACATTTGATATGTTATCTATATTCTATTGTGAATAAAATATAAGTTTATGTATCATAAATTTACAGTATCCCAACTTTTTCTGATTTGGGATTGTACATCGGTCTTTTGTGATTCCATTGTGAAGCGTAGTCGACCCGTTAAAAACACTGAAACGTCACTGGACAAGAAATATAGAGGTAGGCTATAAGCTAATTCTTAGGAACTGATTTTACTTAAAGGAGAACTCCGGTCAATTTTAACATTGAGCTAATTTTTTTGTAAATTTGGAGTGCTGTCAGTACAGTGAACAACGACAAAAATCGGTGTTGCCTACACCGTGTTATCCTCTTTTTAAAATTTGCACCCTCTTGACTTGAATGGGGCAAGTTTTAAACCTGCTTTTAGCCTCTTAACATCCTTCATGTGTCTTTACAAGTGCACCAGCCATGTGAGTGATTCCTTCAGAGTGAACACGGGTGAATCTGACTGCAGTAGATGTGAAAGATATCAATAAAAGTGACGTTAATTCAGCCAGCGCACATACCTGTATTTACATCCTATTTTCGGTAACTAAACCTATGCGCGTGAACTCGACAATCGACTACTTTGGACTTCAACCGAAAATAGGATGTAAATACAGGTATGTGCGCTGGCTGAATTAACGTAACTTTTATTGATATCTTTCACATCTATTGCAGTCAGATTCACCCGTGTTCACTCTGAAGGAATCACTCACATGGCTGGTGCACTTGTAATGACACATGAAGGAAGTTCTCCTTTAATCACATTAATAGTTATGGATTGATTTATTAATTCAACGTTATGTAATTACCCAACTTTTCCTTCAAGCAAAGGTGTCCAAAAAACTAAACTATAGTTTACTTAAAAAAGAAAAGAACTCATATCTCACAAAAATACATTTATTAATACAAATAAATTAACAAATATAGCAATATAAAATATATTATAACTTTTATGATATTATATATTATAACCAATATAGCAAAATAAATTTAATCAACAAAGAAAATGCATTGTGTAACAAAGATTAATTCCCATGTCATTTTTTTTGATAAAAACCAACTATAAAAAGAACATACATATGACAGATACACAACTGTAATAAATAATGCTAAAAGTATTGATATATGAAAAAAAAAAAATACAATGTTGATTAATAATTTGGTGATTACACATACTTTTTATGTAATTGCAATCAGCAGATTCAAATTCTGTCCTGTAAGACAGTACTCCTGGTTGCATTGGCCTCCATCAAGAGGGTCCCCTACCATGCGTTTTCGGTCGACGAATCGTGCCTAGAATTCTGCCCGGCTAACTCTCACGTGATCCTGAGACCGCGGCCTGTGACAGAGTGACCTGTCCCTGTGGGTTAGCGCAGCACTTATACACACACATACACACTTCATCTTACCTAGTTCCTCCGTTCCCTGCTGGGGCGATGTGGGTGCACACACACGCCATTAGCACGCTGGTTTTCACACACGCAAACATATCCACTCCATTTCCTTCCTGACAGAAATCCCTGCTATACATATACGCACACATCTAAGTTGTCTATTGATTTTCATTTAGTTTATTACTTTAACACTTACATGTGTTCAGTGTTTGTCAGCGTCTGCATTGCCGGTCTTTCGTGTTGTGTTGTGTCTATCGGCTGGCCAGACCCGAGCACCACCTAGTGGCCTGGATAAATACCGGCAGTCAGCTCATCCATTGTTTGTGTTAACAGGGGGGGATTATGTAAATGTGGCATTATTATTATGAGTTTATTATTTGTATTTGTTATTTTGTATGCCTTTTTGTTTCTGCTTTGGTTAATATGTGTATATATATATATATATATATATATAGGAAAATGTATATACTGAACTATATACTTACCTCAAAGGTTTTGTTATGGTTTTAACTAAAGGGGCGGGGCTTGGACTATAAAAAGGAGCCCCAAACTCATGTAGGGTGTCCGTTAACCTGGCGAACGAGCAGGCAATTGTAGTGCCGTGAGCAATTCCTTACTTGAAGTATTTGTGTGTATAGACTCATATCTTTTTGTTCTTTTTGTGCACCATTTTTTTTACTTATTTGTTACTTTTGTACATAGCTTTGGTCATTTCCTTTTTGGGACTGTATCACTTCTCGAGCACTGTAAATAAATAGCACTTTATACCAACATCACTGCGAGTATTGCCATCATCATTTATTTTTTTTTGCTGCGAACCCAATTTATCGCCGGACAGTGGGCCTGCGAAGACCCGTTGTCTCACATTTGGTGTCAGAAGTGGGATGGCTACTTGCAGGACGGCGCCGAGGCAGGAAGCCTAGGGTGGGGCTTCGGTCCCAGACCAAAGCTATGGTTGAGGAGAAGGTAGCCTGGGACACTGTGGAGTCTACGGAAGAGGAGACAGAGGAGGATCTCCCACCGGTTCGTCCAAAGTCCAGGTCACCTCAAGTCGGACCCATCTCTGATGCTGCAACATCTAGTGGGGGGATGATTGCTGTGATGCGTGACTTCCTGAGTGCACAAGAGCAAAGAGAGCAACGCTATGTAATGGAGCTACAGAATCTGCGGGAATCGATTCTGCAAGCTGTACGGCCAGCAGAGGTGTCGAGTGATGTCGAGAGTCCACGGATGGAGCTTCCCACGCCAGCACAGCGCAGAAGCACACCTTACCAGAGAGACCTCGACTCACCAACTGACAGGCTGTACAACAGTCAGCCGACGCAACGAACGGAGCCAAGGTTACCAGTCTTCCAACAGGGGGAGGACATTGAGAACTTTTTGCGCCGTTTCGAGTGTCTCGCCAGAACCTGGAGATGGCCAGAGAACGAATGGAGTTATCGTCTGGTTCCACTGCTGTCTGGGCAAGCACTGGAGGCCTACCTGGCCATGGACGAGGACCGAGCGGAGGTTTACGAAGACCTGAGGGAGGCACTGTTGGAAAAATTCAACATCTCGCCAGAGACCTACCGTCAGCGGTTCCGGGCCACTACTACTCCAAGCGGAGAGACACCGACTGAAACTTATCATCGGTTGCGGAACTTATACCGTCGTTGGGTGAGACCTGACCTGCACACCAAGGAGGAGATCGCTGAGACGATAGTCCTGGAGCAATTACTCCGTGTTCTGCCCTATGAGATCCGGTTATGGGTGAAAGAACGGGAGCCAACAACTGGACTGGATGCTGCTAAACTGGCTCAGCAGTACGTCAACGCTCACCGTGGTAGTCAACGATCTCAACTAGGGCTGCACGATGTGTCGTTTAAGCATCGATATCGCGATGTGCGAATCCACGATAGTCACATCGCAGGATGTGCGATGTAGGCTGTCGTAGTTAATCCGTGATTCATTAACCGTACGGGCCAACTGCTCCCCGGCCCTTGACGCATGTGATTCGCGGATTAATTGCACATCTTAACCATCATAGAGTGAAAGTTTATCATTTGCATGTGTTTTTAAGCCCTCTCAGTTTAACGGCGCATATAAGAACGAGCAGAGCGAGAGAGCCCCGGCCGCGCGCGCGCTCACCTTCACCGTCTTCAAACAACATGAGCGCTGTCTTGCTCTCTCTCTCCCTCGCGCATATTAATCAAAATCAATTGACACGATGGTGTCAAAAAAAAAAAAAAAAAAAAAACTATCCAGTGAGGAAATGTTTTCTGTGTTGACAAATCTTGTGCGATATCCTAAACTGCTGAGATAATTACACTACGCGTGCCGTAGACTACATGTCCGATTCGCGAACTAATGATTCCTTTGAACCGATTCAATTTAATGAATGGTTTAAACAACTGACCTGTCCAACACTGAACTCACGAGACGTCTGAATTGGTGTATAAAAAATCTGTAACACTTTACAATAATGTTCTATTTATTAAACTATTTAACTACATTAGTTAACATTTACTATTAGTAAACTGCACTTCTACAACATTGTTAATTTCAACATAGGCTATAGCCTTATTGAAATCAAAAGTTGTACAGTATGTGTTAACATAGTTAATGCACTGTGAAGTAACATTACCAAACAATGAACAGCTGTATTTTTATAAACTAAGATAAACAAAGATTAATAAATACAGTAACTAAAGTATTGCTCATGGTAAGTTCATGTTAGTTATTAGATACATTAATGTTAACAATTCAAACCATATCCTAAAGTTACAAACAAATCATTTACTCTGATTTAAATAATACTCTGATGTTTAAATCATTTAAAATGAGAATGTAAGTGTGCTTACCCCATTTTTGTTTGTAAGAAAAAATTTGATTAGATTTCATTTCATATCGCAATATATATCGCAGAAAAATAAAATATCGCAATGTCATTTTTTCCCAATATCGTGCAGCCCTAATCTCAACCCACAAAAGGTAATTTTAGAAGTTCTGCCAGTGGCTCTGGGGAACCTCAAGCTGACTCTAATACTGCTCAGTCACAGAAGGTAGTTCCTGAGAAAAGACTTGTTTGCTTTTATTGCCAACAACCGGGTCACAAGGCCACTGTGTGTCCGGTGCGTAAAGCTAAACTGACTGGCTTTTGTTATGTCCCAAGAGAGGAGGACAATAATGTGAGCAATGTGCGCAAAACACAATATGTTCCAGTGACTGTGAATGGACAATGTATGAATGCTCTTTTGGATACTGGAAGCTCATTGTCATTGCTTAAAAAAGGTCATATGTCACAGGTTCCGTTTGATAACCTGGTCAGTGTACAATGTGTTCATGGGGATGTTAAGCAGTACCCCCAAGCCGAAATGAATGTGTGTGTAAAAGACCAAACTTATCTGTTGAATGTGGCTATTGTAGATGACTTGCCTGCTGACATGATTTTGGGGAGAGACTTACCAGTGCTTACTGAACTGTTGCATTCAACTAAAGATTGTGTAATCACCTTGGTAAATGTTGATGTTGCTTGTCCTGTTGTAACACGAGCCCAGGTTAAAGCAGGTCTGCAGCCGTTGCCAGACTTACACCATAGTCTGCTGCAAGGCGGGACTA
Organism: Rutilus rutilus; assembly: GCF_951802725.1. Taxonomy (NCBI): domain Eukaryota; kingdom Metazoa; phylum Chordata; class Actinopteri; order Cypriniformes; family Leuciscidae; genus Rutilus; species Rutilus rutilus. Next base: position 36,163,242 of record NC_140215.1, on the reverse strand, counting down.
AGGGCCCCAGAAAGACACGTCGCCAACGGCGACTGGAAAAAGGTCTTGGTACTCCAGCCCCTAAGATCCAAACTGAGGGTCTTGAAATCCATGACTGGCAGGTCCCAGAAAATATTGCAGAATTGCAAAGAGCTGACAAGTCTTTAAAACCATTATTGGATAAAGTGTTGGAGGGACAACAAGCTGATGTGTGTGATGAAAAATATGTTATTATCAATGATATATTGTACATGCAAACACCTGATTCCACCCGTTTGGTTGTCCCTACATGTTGTCGTCCACTTGTGTTACACCTAGCACATAGTGTTCCATGGGCAGGACATATGGCACTCCAAAAGACATATGCACGCATAAGCTCCCGATTTATTTGGCCCTCCATGTACACTGATGTAAAGACATACTGCACCACATGCCACACATGTCAAAAAACCAGTGCTGTGCGCCGACGGGATAGGGCACCTTTACATCCTCTGCCCGTTATATCTGTTCCCTTTCAGCGCATCGCCATGGATATTGTGGGGCCTCTGGAAAAGAGCAGTGCAGGGCACCAATACATCCTGGTCGTTAGCGATTATGCGACGAGGTATCCCGAAGCCTTCCCTCTCTGTTCCATCACTACACCCAAGATCATCAATGCTCTCGTCCAGCTGTTCTCCAGGGTGGGAATACCAGATGAGATTCTCACGGATCAAGGGACAAATTTCACATCACGGCTGATGAAACTACTTCACCATCAGCTTGGTATCACTGCAATAAAGACCAGCCCATACCATCCAGAGACGGACGGGCTGGTGGAGCGCTTTAACCAGACGCTCAAGAATATGCTCCGCAAGTTTGTGTCAGATACTGGAAGGGACTGGGACAAGTGGCTACCATTCTTGCTGTTTGCCTACAGGGAAGTACCACAGGCATCGACAGGTTTTTCTCCATTTGAGCTCCTGTATGGATGGCGGGTTCAAGGGCCGCTGGATCTCCTGCGGAAAAGGTGGGAGGCCCCTTTGTCTGAAGAACAGACAAAGGCTGAGAAGGGCATTGTCCAGTACGTCCTTGAGATGAGAGACCGCCTAGAGAGTTACAGGGAGAAGGCCCAAGAGAACCTCCGACTGGTACAAAAGGCACAAAAGACTTGGTATGACCAACATGCAAGATCCCGAGGACTGCAACCTGGACAAAAGGTGTTGTTACTGCTCCCAACATCTACGAACAAACTGCTGATGAAGTGGCAAGGACCTTACAGAGTCGTTCGCAAGATGGGGCCAGTGACGTATGAGATTCATCACCCCGACAAGGGCAAGGTGACACAGACTTACCACATTAATCTGCTGAAGGAATGGAAAGAGCAACCCAGCAAGCAGGAAACATCGCTGCTGATCCGTGAAGTGGAAGAGGATCAAGGGGACGAACAACCAGAACCGAAGGTGGGAGAGTCAGCACAGCCAGTAGGCGTTGATCTGCTTCATCTGGAAGAATCCAAACAGGCTGAGCTGCACCACCTTCTGGGGTGGTATCCCTCATTGTTCCATCAGAGGCCTGTGCGGACTAACCTGGTACAGCACCAAATCCACCTTCTGGATCAAACACCTTCACGACAGCGGCCATATCGTAATCCTGAGAGGCTGGTGGCACCCCTGAAGGCAGAAATTGAGATGATGCTGGAGTTGGGAGTTATTGAACCCTCCAAAAGTGAGTGGAGCAGCCCAATTGTTATTGTTCCGAAGAAAGATGACACCTTGCGCATCTGCATTGACTTCAGAAAGCTGAATGCTCAGTCAAGATTTGATGCATATCCAATGCCACGCATTGACGATCTTCTAGAGAGGATAGGCCAAACCAGGTATATTACAACCTTGGATTTATGTAAAGGGTATTGGCAAGTACCCCTGAAGGAGGCGTCCAGACCTTACACTGCATTCCGTACCCCGCTGGGGCTATATCAGTTTACAGTCCTACCGTTCGGGCTGCATGGGGCACCTGCAACGTTCCAACGTCTGATGGACCAAGTCCTCCAGGGCTGTGAGGAGTGGTCAGCAGCATACCTGGATGATGTTGTCATATACAGTGTGACCTGGGAGGACCATCTTCTACACCTCAAAAAGACCCTGAGCAAGATCAAAGAGGCTGGGCTGTCTTTAAACGTGGCTAAATGTGAGTGGGCAAAGTCAGAGACCAACTACCTTGGTTACCACCTGGGAAATGGAGAGCTAAAACCTCAAGTGGACAAGGTAGAAGCTGTTCGACGCAGCCCAAGACCAAAGACAAAGAAGGAAGTCCGATCCTTCTTGGGACTGGTGGGGTGGTATCGACGCTTCGTCCCCAACTTCTCTTCCACCGCAGTCCCGTTGACTAACCTGCTCTGCAAGAACGTCAAGAACCCAATTATCTGGACTGAGGAGTGTGAAGCAGCCTTCAGCACACTAAAGGAGCAGATGTGTTCTGGCCCAGTCCTCAAAAGTCCAGATTTTACAAAGGAGTTCATCGTTCAGGTAGATGCTTCTGCTGTGGGAATAGGTGCCGTCCTGGCCCAGGTAGATGCGGGTGAAGAGAGGCCTATTGCATTCCTGAGCAGGAAGTTGCTGCCAAGAGAAGCCCGGTACTCCACAGTGGAGAGGGAAGGTCTGGCAATCAAGTGGACCTTAGAGAGCCTCCGATACTACCTGCTAGGGAGAGAGTTTACCTTAGAGACAGATCACAGAGCCCTGACGTGGATTCACACGATGAAAGATCATAATTCTCGTGTGACCAGATGGTATCTCTCCCTGCAACCTTACCAGTTTAAGGTCAGACATCGACCTGGACCCCAAAACAAAATAGCCGACTACCTGTCTCGGAATCCGGTCAGTTCGCGGCCTGGAGAGGGGGGAGGTGATGTGACAGAGTGACCTGTCCCTGTGGGTTAGCGCAGCACTTATACACACACATACACACTTCATCTTACCTCGTTCCTCCGTTCCCTGCTGGGGCGATGTGGGTGCACACACACGCCATTAGCACGCTGGTTTTCACACACGCAAACATATCCACTCCATTACCTTCCCTGACAGAAATCCCTGCTATACATATACGCACACATCTAAGTTGATTTTCGTTTAGTTTATTACTTTAACACTTACATGTGTTCAGTGTTTGTCAGCGTCTGCATTGCCGGTCTTTCGTGTTGTGTTGTGTCTATCGGCTGGCCAGACCCGAGCACCACCTAGTGGCCTGGATAAATACCGGCAGTCAGCTCATCCATTGTTTGTATTAACAGGGGGGGATTATGTAAATGTGGCATTATTATTATGAGTTTATTATTTGTATTTGTTATTTTGTATGCCTTTTTGTTTCTGCTTTGGTTAATATATATATATATATATATATATATATTGGAAAATGTATATACTGAACTATATACTTACCTCATAAAGGTTTTGTTATGGTTTTAACTAAAGGGGCGGGGCTTGGACTATAAAAAGGAGCCCCAAACTCATGTAGGGTGTCAGTTAACCTGGCCAACGAGCAGGCAATTGTAGTGCCGTGAGCAATTCCTTACTTGAAGTATTTGTGTGTATAGACTCATATCTTTTCTTTGTTCTTTTTGTGCGCCTTTTTTTTTACTTATTTGTTACTTTTGTACATAGCTTTGGTCATTTCCTTTTTGGGACTGTATCACTTCTCGAGCACTGTAAATAAATAGCACTTTATACCAACATCACTGCGAGTATTGCCATCATCATTTTTTTTTTGCTGCGAACCCAATTTATCGCCGGACAGTGGGCCTGCGAAGACCCGTTGTCTCACAGCGTGCCCAAGGTTCCTATCACTCCCTTCCGGGACCAGTTGGTGAACCTGCAAGCGCTGCCCTGGGAGGAGGCAGACCCAGCCCTGGCTTTTCTCTGTCCCTTTCGCACTCTCGGCCTATACGTAGACAGAACGCAAAGCCTCAGGACCTCAGATCAGCTCTTCGTCTGTTACGGAGGCCAGCAGAAGGGAAAGGCTGTCTCCAAGCAGAGGATAGCCCACTGGATAGTCGATGCCATGCCCGCTCGGGTTGAAAGCCCACTCCACTAGGAGTGTTGCTTCTTCCTGGTCGCTGGCACACAGTGCCTCGCTGACAGATTTCCGTAGAGCTGCGGGCTAGGCGACACCTAACACGTTCGCTAGGTTTTATAGCCTACGTGTTGAGCTGGTTTCTTCCTGTGTGCTCGTTTAAACCAGCCAGAAACACCGAAGTTCCCGCTCAAACCACTTGACTCAAGGCAGCATGAGGTTGTGTCTCATCTCGTTCTTGTGAACCCAATCTCGTGTCTCGTCTCATCTCGTGAAATAAGTGTCTCGTCACACCTACATAATACAAATTTAAACTACAAACCCTTCACCAAATATAAGCATTAAAACATAAACTTAAATCTAATACCTTATGTAGGAGCCATACATTGGGTTTGACTTGTCTTCTATGATATTTCCTGCTTTTTCTATACTGTTGTGTATGTGCACGCGCATAGTGATGTCATTGGTTTGGGTGTCACTGGGGGTGTGGTCTCTGTATTAGTGTGTGTGCTCACCTGTGTGGCACGGCGGGGGGTTCGGATCATGGCTGCAGGGTGAGCATGTGAAAAAACTTTCTGTTGACCGTCACCATCGTCATCATCTTCTATTAATGCACTGTCTGAGGTATCTTTGCATGGCTTATGAAATGCATCTATTAAAGTAAGTGTTCGTTCTTTCTAAGCTTGTGAAATGGAACAATAAAGACATCCCATCATGCGCAATGGTTCAGCGTGGCGCGTCTTCAGTATAAACCCACATGTCTTAGCCTGCTGCGGCGTTTGGATTGGTTTTTAAGTTTATACGCCGCAATACCTCATGCTAACAATTAACAATAGCACACATGCATGAATTAATCACTGCATTGGCAACTACACAGATAATGCCTTTTCAATACAGCTATATGCAGTATTTTAACAATGCATCTCTATCTTCTCCTCGACCTCAACACAAGCTCTAGTTTTCAGTACAATGGTGACTCACAGAACACAGATAACAGAAACAGAAGCGTTTGAGACGCTTCATGGTGTGTCTTTTTATCTTATTGCTTTAATCCTCAGTGTTAGGCTACGTTTACACGTGGCCGCCTATTTTCATAAACGGACATTTCACCCTCTCCGTTTTCAAAAATAACATTGTGCACACCTGTCAGTCTTCAGAAAAGTGTTTGTTTACACAAACCCGTGAATATACACCATCAAGAGCATGCCAAATCTGTAGATGGCAGTGTAATGAGAAGCTCAAGCCCACGTTAGCCAATCAGAATCCCGAAAATAGCAACAACAACAACAAATCACTTCCTCTTTCTGGGGGCTGTTCCATAAACCAAGATTAGAGTATAAGCCAGGCTTATTTTGGTTAGTCAGACTTATTGTCGGTGGATTCGGTTTCATAAAGCAAACTTAAAATAGTTCAAACTCAGTTACAGTTAAGAAGGTTTCACAGGGTTCTCAAGTCTCACGCATTGGCCGTGAGACACACGCAATTCAACCAGTTCACACGCTCACACGCCACACCATGTATTTCTCACGCTGAAAAGGCAATGCCAACCAAGTTGTCCTGCAAGCTTTATATATAACGTTGTGTACGAGGCGCACGCACACGCACCATACGTTCGTTACTAGGTAACCAACAACATCGCGCGAACGCGCTGGGTTTGTGCTGGTGTATGCATTGGTCAAAAAAAGTCAGCGTTAGTTTTTTTTTTCTGACAGACCAGCCCATGAAACACGTAGATCAGCGGCCCATTGGTTCTTTCCTTGATTGACACTGGACTGGCCCAATCACAACTTTAAACGAGTGAGCGAGCGTGCAGCAGTGTCAGTGTGTATCTGTCAAAATAGTCAGCGAGATGGAGAAGAAACGCAAGGAATGTGCAGAGAAATATCGCGAAACAATAGAAACAGGCCCTTAAAGCAGACGCTGTAAACTGTGTCAAAATATACAGTATGTTTTCTGCCCTTCATCAGCTCCTGTGGTGATGATGATGATAGTGAGGAGGATCTGGATCAGGAGAGAGATGAGAAAGTGTAGAGTCCGCGGTAAGCAGAACTACTTTCAAAACACTTAGGCTATGTCATGAGTGTAGGAACCCATAACCCAGTTACAGATTATTTCCACATCTGCATAGTTGACGATTACTGCAATTCACTAGAAATTTAATGAGAGGCGTTTAAACCATGTTTTCCGCCAAAATAAAAGCTTGATGCAGTTTGCGTCAAAATAAAAGATCATGTGCTTATCTCTTTCAAGTATAGAAATAGGTACAAATCTAATTATGAAAGTTTCCTTTATTTTTTAGTGCATTTGTTTTTACAAAATATGGCTATTACTGTCATTGGATTAATATTATAACATTATTATGTAGTGTAATGTAAATAGACACTGGAACTAAAAGAGGTTTACATTTTTCTTTGTTTAATTTGCACACTGAATATGGTTTGGAGCTTTTAATTTTGAACTCTCAAAGTGCACCAGATTGATGAATTTAACATTAAAATGCACAACATTTTCTTACATGCCCCCAACCCCCCCTAGAAGGACAGAGGTCCACCCACCACAATTTTACCAAAAATCCTGTAAGAAACACGGGTATTGCTATGCCAATGCAGCTTATAGCTTGTTTTAGGATTCATCACTGTGGAGTATAGTTCAACTGTATTAATAAATGTCAAATTTTTACTTATTTCATCTGTTAACTCTCACTCGTTCCTATACTCACTCATTACATGGCATTAGTGGTTTTAAGGAATAGGAGATGGTATGCATATATTTAAGGGCGTGCAAAGATGGGTGGTGTTTATGATCATATAGTGGGCCAGTCTGGGCCAAAATGCCAGGGCCGATTTTTTGTCCCAGTCCAGCCCTGCTCTTGTGTACACACACACACAAACACAAACACACACCTTAATACTCTAATATGTCATTTGTTCACAATGTCCCACCACACAATAAATCATTATACCATTTCGACTAGACACATTCAAAATGCAAAAAGATTTGTTTTTCCAAACTGTTTGGAGCAATTTGTTATATTTTTGTATATTTGTAATTTGAAATATAACATTAAATAGTATATTTGATGTGATGAATTGCTCTGTCATTTATCAGATTTACCAATTGTTATAATTTCAATTTGTGCTGGTTAATTATGAACAATGGGTAAAATTGGGGGGCGGGGACAGGCGGGGGCGGGGCTCCATTAGGGCTCCTCCCCTAACCGCATGTGATCTCACTCCAAGCTTTTGATAAAACTTGAGAACCCTGGTTTCATCCAATCAGAGAGTCATTTAATGAATGACGTCAGTCAGTGCCTAGTCAGTAAGAGACGAACGAAATATGAATGCTCCGATGCAGAAGATTAATATCTCATCTTTCCTTCAGTAGTGGTCTGGTCAGTAGTGGAATGTAAGTTGTTTATTTCCTTTTATCTTGTGATGTTATATATGCGTTTAAAGCAAATTTGTGTACTTTGAGTTATCACAAGCTCGTTTTGCTCACCATCGCGGCAGCTCGCGCTAGCGCCTAAGCGCCAAAGTTCATCCTTTATGTTTAATATAAGTAATGCATGAGTACTTTCATAGTGTGAGATATATCTCTGGATGGTGATTTATAAGGTTATTTGCCTATATTTGTGTAAATATTGTGTTATGTGCTGTTTCCTATATCGGGTGTATGTTACTGCCTGTAATGAAACTATAATGGCGTCTCACATAACAACTAACGCCATGTGCGTCCCTTGAACGCCACCTTGTGGATTATCTAGGAACTGCAATGACTTTAATAATGTAGCCAGTTCTATTGCCTTGGTGAATGTTATTGATTTAGCCGTATATCTAATATGATTGTTATTCTTTATTATTTTCAGACCACTTACTGTTACCACTCACTGTTACTATTCAACCTGAATCAAGAGTAAACTACAAACTCTGCTTCAAACTCTGAGTCGTGTGTGTTCTTACCGACACACCAGTGCGGATACAAATCCACCTACTCCAGTAAAATACAGTCCTTAATTAATCCTCCAAACAGTTACCCTGGCAACTTATGCTGGGAAACTAGCCTGGTCCAGGGCAGGCTAACTGTCAGGCTAAGCCTCAGCTGTTACACAGATCCTCTAACACTGACCAACAAGAACACAATGATACTACCACTGACACTCTCATACCATTTTTGGACTTTATTAACCACTATTAGTCCAAAAATAAATACACAGTATACAGAAAATTAACTTAAATAAGGCTACAATTAGGGTTGCGCGATAATGCCCATTGTCATATCGTCCTATCGTCAGCCTGTTAGATCGCCGATACACGATAGTATCGGGGGGAGGGGCAATTTTTGTATTATTTATGTATTTGTTTGCTTATTTATAAGATCATTTATTTACTTAGTCTACTTTTTTTATTTACACTTTTATTTAAATATTAACGTAATTATTAATTATCACGCGTCACGCGGAATGACACATGGGAAATGAGGACCGTCTATCATTCTGACAAGGACGATGGAGTTGGTGGGAAAGAAAAATGCGACATCGCCTATTTGGCAATATTTCGGGTTTACACCAGATGAAAAAGGTGAGCCCGCTGATGTCACACAGGCAGTTTGCAAACTTTGTTCGAAGGTTGTGCCGGTAAAAGAATCACAAACCACAAACATGTATGTACATTTGCGTGGCCACCACCCTGCTGAGGCTGCTAAACTAGCGCCAAGAGAAGGCGCGATTAGCAAAGATCGAAGTCAGCCATCAATCATCGGAGCTTTTGCAAAAAGCACAAAATACAAAAGAAACAGTGAAAGGTGGGCTCAGTGCACTGCAGCTGTATCGAAGTACATTGCGAAGGAAATGGTCTCCTATCATACAGTCGAGAAAGCAAGCTTTAAAGACCTACTCCAAACCTTTGATAAACAGTACGAGCTGCCAGGGCGCAAGTACTTCACCGAAACAGCTATCCCAAACTTGTACAATGAAACTAGGGACATCATTGCTAAAGATCTGAAAGCTGCTAACTTTGTTGCTTTGACTACAGACATGTGGTCAAGCATAAACATGACCCCCTATATGTCAGTGACAGTACATTACATTTCTGAGGATTGGAAGCTAGAAGCAAAATGCCTGGAAACAACATTTGTTCCGGAGAATCACACTGCAGAGGTACTGGCAGAGGCTCTGTCAGATGCCATGCAAGACTGGGACATAGAACAGAGTAAAATTTCATGTATTACAACTGCCAATATTGTTGCGGCCATACGAGGGCTCGGATGGCCATGGCTGAACTGTTTTGGCCATAACTTGAACGTGGCAGTGAATTATTCACTTCAAAAGGAGAAAACAAAAACTGATCGAGCTCTTGGAATCTGTCGCAGTATTAACGCGGCATTTTCTCACAGCTGGAAGAGGCGACGAGAGCTCCGCAAGGCACAGGAACAGCTAAATTTACCTCAACATATGCTGATAACGGTACATAAATTATTATATTTTATTTTCTTAATATTTATCTTGTGGCACAACCATCTTAGTGAAAAATAAGAAAAAATACATTTTTGTCAGACTAGAAATAATACTTGTAAATCAAATATAATATTATTTAATTATAATAAATTATGACAACATTACCGATCGACGCATAATTGTCATTTAATGTTGTTATTGTAGGATTGTACAACTCGTTGGGGATCAACATATGCCATGGTAGTAAAAATTCTGGAACAGCTTCCTGCCATCAAAAGGGTTTTTGCTGATGACAAGAGCCGTCGAACACTCCCAAACGTGACCTGGCAGGACATTGCTGTACTAGAGGCTGTCAGGGATGGATTGAAGCCTGTCGCAGAATTTACTGATATATTATTCGTGTTGGGTGGGGTGGGGTTGAGCATTGTGAGCCGGTGTGTGTGTGTTGTTGTGTTTTGTTGTGCTGTCTTTGACTGTGATATTTGCTCTGCTGTTTTGCTTCTTTTTTTGCTTTGATGTACTGGAGGACCCCCTCGAAAACGAGATGTTTCATCTCAAGGGGTTAATCCTCGCAATAAATATATGTTTATAAATAAATAAATAAATAAATTATCAGCTGAAAATTACGTGACAGTCTCATCTCTGCTGCCCGTGCTGCAGCTAACAAAGGATATCCTGAAGGAGGAGGAGACTGATGTGGAGATGACAGCAGGAATTAAACGGAGGATTTTGGAGAAACTCGACTCGAAATATGACGACAGTACCCTCCAACTAATGCGCAAAGCTACCCTCCTTGACCCACGCTATAAGGGCGAACACATCGATGCCGCACAACTTGATGTGATCAAATCACAGCTTGAGGTTGAGATGGTGGCATACTGGAATGAAAAAAATATGCCACCTGTACCCATCAGAGTGGAGGAGGAAGAAGAAAAAGATGCGGCAGGTACGTCATCAGGTGAGAAACAGCCGGCTAAGAGGATCAAAACACTGGGTCGTCTTCTTGGCAGAGCAAAGCCGTCTATGTCCACATCCACACCTGTAGACCAGCGAGCAAAATCTGAAATCACGTCTTACTTAAAAGAGGAAGTAATTGATGGTGATGACAAGCCACTGGACTGGTGGAAAGAAAATAGATGCCGTTTTCCTTTAATGGCAAACCTGGCAAAAAAATACCTGTGCGTTACCGCAACTAGCACCCCTTCAGAGCGTGTGTTTAGCGCAGCCGGCAACATAATTACTCCCCTTCGCAGCCTACTCAAACCAGAAAAAGTTAACCAGCTTGTTTTTTTGGCAAAAAATCTGTAGACGGAAGCATTAGGCCTACTCTTGCATCGTAAACAGTCATATTGTTTCAAATCTGTAAGCAATGTAACTAAGATTGCATTATTTTAGTTCTTGGTTAAGGTTTTTTTTTTTTTTTTTTGCTTTTTTTTTATTGAAACGTGTTTGGCTATTAGCGACAAGATAAACACTCCTTTATGTTAAATATGTTAAACAAGTTGGAGTTTGAAATAAACCTGCTTTTCATTTTCATAGCCGACTGATTATTGTGCATTTATTCTGAATACGCATCATACATTTGCGGCTTGCAAGGAATATGACGATTTTTAAAAGAGAATCACTCCTCTTTGAAAACGTATAGCCTATTACAAGCGACTTTAAAACTAAATTTCCTTCATTCACAAATTATGTCAAGCCTGCTTGTTATAAAGAGACATCATTCTTGTACAGCTGTTATTTTAGCCATGTTAAAAAAAACGGCAAAACTGCATTATTTTCATTTTGTTTTAGTTGCATAAAGTGTAAACAACAACAAAAATAACATAACTAGCCTATACAATAACAAAAAAATATATATTATTAGCCTACATAATTTTGTATATTAACACTGATCAATTTATGTATGATTTTTTTAAATATATTCCTCTGGTGTCTGGTTGGTGAAAGTTACGCGACGATGACAGTGTGAATCTATGCAAGGGCCATATGGACGATAGCTAATAAAAATGACGATAATACGGCTTAATACGGTTGTTGTTTTTTAAAAATTATTTTTAGGGAATTATTATTATCAAAGTACAATTCAGTAATTGTAACTTTGATCATAAGAATTGCCTAAAATAATATTTAAAAAACAACAACCGTATTATCGTCATTTTTATTAGCTATCGTCCATATGGCTGACTATCGTCGATAGACGATAGTATCGTCTATCGGCACAACCCTAGCTACAATGATAAATTAGACCATACATCCATACATCCATACATCCAATACATCCAATACATACAATACATACACTACAGGTTTTCTTTCTTTACTGGCTGAATGTTTTGTGCCCAAGATTTAATTAGATTGTTTTAAAGATTTATGAATACATTTCTCTCTGGTTTTGTTTGGCAGCTGTAGTACATGTTTATGATTATTAGAAGAACATTAGAACACAATCTAAAAAAAGCTTTTTAAAGCAGAGGTTAAAAATCACAAAATTTAAAATAAATAATTACAAAAGCACAGACTACATTTTAACTGGTAAGATGAATCTGAGCTTAGTAATTGACAGTATATTAGCCTACATTTGATTTACCATTACAATAGTCCCTTTACAGTTATCGCTATCATAAAAATACACTTGTAGATTTAAAATTCTAAATAAGGCACATCTAATGTCCAAATAACAAATATTTTAGCATATAAATATATATATATATATATAAAATGTACTTTATTATGTCTTTCAATTCAAACACATTTAACACAATTATACAAATGGACAGTTCCTTTAAAGACATCATATTTTCCCCCAATAAATATTCCTTATTTTTCCTTCTACTTTTTTTCTTTTGTGATCATACCCACCAACACACGATTAGAACAATAACCAAGAAGTACATAGTTAGACACTTTTACATATGATTTAAGGGGGAAAAGACAAAAAACAATAAATAAATTAGTAAAAATTTAACATTCACATATTTATATCAAACTCTTATAATGACACATAATTCCTAATAGTTATTCAAGTAATATTATTTAAATATCAAATATTAAATAAGTCAATAAATAAAATAACAAATAACTAGAAATAAAAGGGAGGGAGGGTTGTAGTTAATGTAGGCTAATATATATTCCTTTATTTTATGGAATATTCTTTGATTTTAGAGTTGCACATATCTTTTCAAAATGTATACATTTGCTCTTAATTTCATGTTATCCTCTCCATAGTGTACGTTAGAAACTAAATCTACTCATAAAAATATTGCATTAAAAGCTGTAATTCTCAGCATTCTAAATAAGTATATGTCATATTTATTAAGTAGCATAGGTCCTATACCCAAAACTATATTTTGTATCTTTATATATTTAGTTTCTTAAAGGGACAATAAGTAGCTTTTTAGGTATTTTATTATCTAAAATCAATATTTTTATTCATAAATATGCCCTCAATGGTGTACAAATACCTCTGCCAATGATCAGACTAATCCTCGTAAACGAAGAATTTATTATCTTTATATACATGGGACGGGTAGGTCCACGGAGGCTTCCATGTAGTTCCGCCATCTTGAAAAACTATGATAGCAGAGAGGGACAAAAAGTACTAGGCCAACGCATTTCCACAACGCGTTTCGTTCAGAACCAGCGTCACGTGACTGAAGCCAGCAGAAGCGGAGGAGCAGAGCAGTGAGAGGCGCTTGTCACTGCCGCGGCAAGTTTAAAAGGATGCACACTGCACGGTTATTTATACACCGTTCATTCATACATATGCTGAGTCACAGGATAAGGAGTCCTCGTCGTCGAAAAAGTCCAAAATAGATCGTAAAAGGAAACGTGACCGGAGATTACAAAAACAAGGGTTAATGTCGGGATTGCTAATGCAGGAGAAAGCTTTCAAAACAAGAGATGCTGAAGTTGCCTGCTTTCTTCTCGACAGGTAAGTCAATGTTACGGTCTTAATTACAAGCTTATTTTTCATTGCTTGGTTGTGAACTTTATTATATAGATAGTAGAACATTTATAGTTATATCTATTTATCTATTCATAGTAAGTTAAACAGGCTCTTTGATGAATAGCAGCTATTGAGTAAAGTAACGTTAGAGAAGGCACGGATGATGATGATGATGATGATGACTAACAATGCACGTACTTCTAAAATATAACGAATAAAGGCGGCATTACTACTAACTACCATAGTTAATGTTTTTCACAGTCAGTAATTTATACTGTAACATTCTTTTTTTCGTTGATTCAAGTTTCAGTTTGTTTTAAATAACAAACCTGTTCACCCGAAGAAAAACTCGAAGTGCTATTATAAGACATCCTGTCATAGCTTTTTGGTACATAACGTCTACCGTAGATGCAACACGCATTTGAAAAAGTGAGGCGCTGGAGAGCATTATTCGTTTGAATGCAAAATACAGTTTCACCACTAGATGGGGGAAATTCCTACTTAGTGTCCCTTTAAAAAACAAGTAATAAAAACTCAGTGAGTGTTTTAGCGCAATGTTCTCACCTCATGGGATCACAACACTAAGAGATAGTAAATGAAAGAGAAAATAAGTTGCTCGAGAATATAACTTTCTCTTGAAATTCAAATCAACTTTCTGAAATCAAATATCGGATCAATGATGTGAATGCCGAGTAATTATAGCGTCAAAATGAAAAGGATCATCAAATTTCTCAAAAAAAAAAAGAAGCGTTTTTAAATTTTGTTCAACCATTTCTTAATTTTACTTATATTTTGCAGTTTTTTCTGCAAAATCCACACTTACCTTATCCTTATATTGTTTGGAGCACTTGTTTACAGCTTAAATGTGCAATTAAATGATTCTTCCGCTTTAATTAACGAAAAATTTAAATAAATTTCACGTTTTTGTTTTGGTTGATCGAGCCTCATTGACTTGGATTAAACGTATTTATACGTTTTGTGTGGAATTGACCCTTGGTGTGAGCGAGACAACAATAGTTTTATAGGTGAAAAGGCAATATTTTTCTTATTTCCCTTCATATAAAGTTAATTAATTTTTGAAGCATAAAGGAAAGATTTGATCAATTTTTTTTTCTAATATTATTGTAAATTTTAGAAGCTATCGATTGCAATTTGTTTCAACTCGATAGCTATTATGGTTGCCGAGAAATTTGCAAAAAAATGATTTTTTTCTGTAATTTCCAGGAAATCCCAAATCTTTTCCTGCATTTTTTTTGTGCGTTCCCGAGATTAGACCTTCCTTAACATAATGCCGAAAACCCGAAGTCTCTAGGTGGTCTGGTTGAGGAGTAGATAGAAGTGCAAGATTGGTGCGCACAGACGCACAGAACAGAAATCATGAGTTAACAAGCGCAATTTTGTCCGGTGGAAAATTGCGCTAAAAATCTTCCCTGAATTAGGCTACTTGTAACACTCTCTCAATATTAGAGATGTCACATCAATAAAATACAAACAGTTCAGTCATCTCACATTGCAAAAGTGATGTGTATTATATAAACACCCAGAAAGTACATATCATTAATCCAACACATAAACAAAGTCCAACTGGTCAATACTCATCATAGTTCCCATCGTCTTTGCACTGACAAATGAGTCACATAACTCTTACCACAACCTTCATTAGTCCCAGACAAATGTACCCCAGTCTTTGGTGCTGCATTGTGTCAAAAAGTCCAATGTCACGAAACACTCCAAAACAACACAAGTAAATCCTGCCAGCGAGGCATGCTGCAAACAAGGATATCCACCTGGTAAGTTTGAGGTCCGTCAATTGGAAGAGTTCCCGGGAAAACAACACCCCACACCTTGGTTCCTACCCCCTTATATACACAAGCTGTGTCCCAATGTTGAAGGCTGCATCCTTCGAAGGACGCAGACTTCAAGGATGCAGCCTATGCGTCCTCTGAAGGACGCACCATGTAGCCTTCCTAGGATTTCCTAATTGTGCAGCCAGGTGTTCCCGATCACCGCTCCTGGCGCCAAGCAACGGTGCGAGAGGACAGCTGCTATCCTGATCATTTTTGATAACTGAGTAAACAGCTATGGAGCCAGAATTGGCTATTGTCATTTTTATGTTTTATATTTTACTGGAGGTCATGGTGTGCCCCGGCGCTGCCGGATCATGTATTTTCGGTTTAGCCCTGTTTGAATACAAAACCCAATTTAATATAAAAAGTCCAGTATTTCTCGCGCTCGTCATCTGCAGCTGTCACGGTTGCCAGGCGACAAGAACAATCCTTCATAGGCTAGACCGGTCCGAGCGCTTCAGATGCGCCCTTTGATATGGGACGCTGCTGTAGTTAGCAACAATTTGTTAATATTGTGACAATAAGCCTACATTTTGTTACTTTAATTTTCGGAACTGCATATTTCGTTAAGTATTCACTTTACAAATGTGAAGTAACCTGAAGTACTTTTTTCCCTCACATCACAATGGCCCTCATTTATCATTCTTGCGTAGAAACGGGCGTATATATTGGCGTAAGATTATGCTTACACTCCTCTAATCGCCTGATTTATGAAGCTGTGCGTACCTTTGAAATCCAGGTGTACGCAATACCTGCCCTTGATAAATGCCGCGGCTGAAAACGAGCGTCATTAGAATAACACGCCCCTATATATTCAAGTCTCCGCTCCCCCCACGCCCTCATTTTACGCCATGGACACACGGAAGACGGCAAAGAAGAGAAACTTCTTTGAGAAAGAGAAAGCGAAACCAGGGAAGTGGAAAGAAACAAAATTGATTTCTAGATTTTTATTATTAATGACGCTTATTGTTATTTAGAAGAAGAATGTCGTTATTATTATTATTATTATTATTATTATTTAAAAGAAGAAGAATGTCATTTTTATTATTTTGTCAGTCTGAATTTTTTTTTTTTTTGGTCATTGAAAGCCTTTCATTACTAAACCCCGTGCACACCTGCCGGGCCTAACCCTGGCCTAACCATCGTTTCAAAGAATAGTACAACGGCGAGCGCGTCGAGACTCGAATATAAACGCCTCGTCCGTTTGGGGAGCTGCGCGCGCAGTCTGCGGAGACTAGCGCTGCGGAGCCAGGCGAAAGTATTTAACAAGGCTTGAAACGTCAGGTAAAGCGCACAGGCTCGCAACTTAAGGAATACATATGCCTACAATTCAAATGCTTTGGTAAAGTCACACAAATTAAACATTGAAGTCCATGTTGCACAAAAATAAACACTTAAGTTTATAATTACTATGTTGTTGTTTTTTTTTTACAGTGGGTCATAATATATCATATCTTTTAGTTTGTCAGTGCGTTGTGTGGTTTTAGAAATAGTTTTTCTGCGCATTCCCGCACTCGAAACGTGCGTACACCACCTCCTGAGCTGGCGTAGGATTTGAGCGTGCCGTACGCCAACGTCCATATTGATAAATCTCAAAGTCACCGTGGTTTTGGGTGTACGCCAGGTGTACGCTGGAAATTTGGTGTACGCACTTTTGATAAATGAGGGCCAATGTGATTACATTACACTACACAAAAGTATATAATGTAACAACCAGATATTACTGTATATTGAAAATATACAGAAGTAAAATGCAACATAGCCTACGCAGTAATGCAGTAGTAGCCTAATATAAATGCAGTAGTTATTAAAAGTAGCCTACTTTTTTCAGAAAGCCGTCGATTGAATCAGCCCTGCAAACTGTTGGTAGACAACTTAGTGGATAGTGGAAATATGCACTTTAACACTCTGGAGACCATCCCAGATGATGTCCCACCAGCAGGAGGCATTACCAGGGGCAGCCCATCCTGGTCCAGCAGCTCCAGCGTCTCCCTGCTCAGCTCAATAGAGTCTACATCATTTTTTTCTTATTTTATGTATTGTAAAATTAAATGTTTATGTTGATTTTGATATGTTTAACGAATTTTGTAAATAGTTGGAAAAAGTACTTTAATGTAGCCTATAGAACAAATGATTTTCATTTACCAATTTTATTTGAAAAAATAAAAAGGTATAGAATTTGTTTCATGCAGAAAGTATTACTGTCATTACAAAAATAAACAATGTCCAGAACAATTCATTCTCTTTTATTTACACAATTAAAGTTGCATAAAAATAAATGTACATAATTTTTCTTTTAAAAAATAAAAGTGAAAAAAGTTAAACAAGAATATGTAGAAAATATATATATTTTTCAATCATTCTCTCAAGAAGAGAAAACAGCCTGTCCATCCTCTTCCTTCTTTCCTGTGCACTCCTTGCCTCTGCCTCCATCTGTAGTTGCATTTCTTCTCTGATCAAGTCCAAAAACTCATCCTGTCTCGCCGCCTTTGTGCTGGTGCTGCTGCCCCTGGCTCCTCCTCACCGTGGGCACCCACTACTGAACTCGGCCCTGTGTGTCCTCAGGGATTGAGGCGATGAGGACAGGGGGGTTGGTGCAATGCATCTGTCCCAACACCTCATCCATGAGGACAAACCAGGGCCAAGCTTCAGCAGTGGGTTTCCCACTCACACCCTCTCCTGTCCCAGGACACTTGCAATCCTAAAGGCAGAGCAAATGAACCATGGCTTGTTAAAAACAACAGGACAATTCATTTCAGCAAACATGTGTGAATTACTTTTCTTTATATATATATATATTTATATATATATATATATATATATATATATATATATATATATACCCATTTTTTTCTGAATTGTTCTAAAAAAGCAGAAAAGGGTACTTAACACAGAGGAGCAATCTTAAGTGCATTGTTAACACTGCAAAATATGACACATCAAGACATGCATACAAAATACTTAAGAAATCATATTTCTGTATACTAAAATTTGATTAAACCACATTGCTTGCATGACAGCACTACAAAAACACATAAAAGTGAAACTTATCTACTGCTTTTCTTATTGTTTTGGGCTTTATTGGGTGAGTGATATTTCTTATAATACACAAGTGCAAATATTACAAATAGGTCGTTAAACTAATAACGTTATTACCACAAGTTTTGCCTAAAACTACCTGATAAATGAAGCCACGCAATGGTGACGAAGGAGTTAAGAAGAAGTTTATAAGAAAATTAAACTGGTTTCGCTAGCTATTTGAGTAAATGAAAACATAATACTTACATTTAAATGTGAATTTGCTGTCCTCCACCGATCTAGTCTCGGCCGCCTTTAACAATAAATAAATAAATAAATAAATGCTGTCTTCAACGGCGCGCAATGACTTATGGGGTAGAATAGGCCGCTAAGTGTCCATTTATGTATCCTTCTTTTCACGGGGAAACGAAGGGTGCATTTGGCGTCGCTTTTGAATCAGGGAAGCCTTCGTCGCGGCGCGATGACGCAACCGGCCTTCGAATACGGCCTTCGAAGGATGGAGAATTGAATTGGGACAGCCTTCATCGAGCCGCGGTGACGCAATCGGCCTTCAAATGCGACCTTCCAAGGATGCAGCCTTTGAATTGGGACGTCCTTCGTCGCGCCGCGGTGACGCAATCGGCCTTCAAATGCGGCCAATCGGCCTTCAAATACGGCCTTCGAAGGACGCAGCCTTCACTTTGGGACACAGCTATATACAATCACCATTCATGAAGAAAACACCAAACAGGAAGAAACAAAAACAGGAAATAATATAAGAGTCCAGCACAGCATTATAGGAAATGGAGTCAAGAACTTCATAGCATTAGAAACCAAGATACAACTTGATAACCTTAATCCAATTCCCATTCTTGCATAAC
This sequence comes from Rutilus rutilus, assembly GCF_951802725.1. Classification (NCBI taxonomy): domain Eukaryota; kingdom Metazoa; phylum Chordata; class Actinopteri; order Cypriniformes; family Leuciscidae; genus Rutilus; species Rutilus rutilus. The sequence continues at coordinate 36,144,069 of NC_140215.1, read as the reverse complement.
ACACTGACATAAATTAAATATAAATATGTAGAGGTGCTACATTAGGGTGACCATATTCCAGGGGGCTGTTCCATAAACCAAGATTAGAGTATAAGCCAGGCTTATTTCGGTTAGTCAGGCTTATTTTTGGTAGATTCGGTTTCATAAAGCAAACTTAAAAAAGTTCAAACTCAGTTACCCTGGCAACTTATGCTGGGAAACTAGCCTGGTCCAGGGCAGGCTAACTGTCAGGCTAAGCCTCAGTTGTTACACAGATCCTCTAACACTGACCAACAAGAACACAATGATATTACCACTGACACTCTCTCATACCATTATTGGACTTTATTAACCACTATTAGTCCAAACATAAATACACAGTATACAGAAAATCAACTTAAATAAGGCTACAATGATAAATTAGACAATATAGACTTATGAATACATTTCTCTCTGGTTTGTTTGGCAGCTGTAGTACATGTTTATGATTATTAGAAGAACATTAGAACACAATCTAAAAAAAAAGCTTTGTAAAGCAGAAGTTAAAATCACAAAATTAAAAATAAATAATTACAAAAGCACAGTATGAATTTTAACTGGTAAGATGAATCTGAGCTTAGTAATTGACAGTATATTAGCCTACATTTGAATATATCATAAAAATACACTTGTAGGTTTAAAACTCTAAATAAGGCACATCTAATGTCCAAATAACAAATATTTTAACATATATATATATGTATATATATATATATATATATATATATATATTATGTAGGCTACTTTATTATGTCTTTCAATTCAAACACATTTAACACAATTATACAAATTGACAGTTCCTTTAAAGACATCATATTTTCCCCCAATAAATATTCCTTATTTTTCCTTCTACTTTTTTTCTTTTGTGATCATACCCACCAACACACGATTAGAACAATAACCAAGAAGTACATAGTTAGACACTTTTACATATGATTTAAGGGGGAAAAGACAAAAAACAAATAATAAATATTAATAAAAATGTAACATTCACATATTTATATCAAACTCTTATAATGACACATAATTCCTAATAGTTATTCAAGTAATATTATTTGAATATCAAATATTCAATATAAGATAAGCAAATAAATAAAATAACAAATAACTAGCCTAGAAATAAAAGGGAGGGAGGGTTATATAAAAATTTAGTTAATGTAGACTAATATATATTCCTTTATTTTATGGAATATTCTTTGATTTTAGAGTTGCACATATCTTTTCAAAATGTATACATTTGCTCTTAATTTCATGTTATCCTCTTCATAATGTAAAGTACATTAAGAATATATTATATTATATTATATTTATAATATATAAAAAATACATTCTAGAAACTAAATCTAACCACTCATTTAAAACTGGGGATTCTTGCTTTATCCAAAAAAATATTGCATTAAAAACTGTAATTCTCAGCATTCTAAATAAATATACATCATATTTATTAAGTAGCATAGGTCCTATACCCAAAACTATATTTTGTATCTTTATATATTTAGTTTCTTAAAAAAAATCTTCCCTGAATTAGGCTACTTCTGTTCACTAAAGTACTTCTGTTCGCTAGAAGTTCACTGCAACTTATCCAACATCCTAAAGATAAATTATTATAATTAGAAGATATTTCTAGTGTTATAAAATATCGCATATTAATTTTCCAAGCAAAATGTATATTTTAGTCAGAATTATTGCGCTCCTATTTGCCGCGCATGCGCGCAGCGGCGCTCGTTCAATATGAAGATTAGCAGTAAAATGGATACATTTGCATGACTTTCTAACATTTACAGATGGAGAATATAACTGTAAAATGTAAGTTTTGCACTGAGGGGGGAAAAAAAACATGTCACAAACGCATAAAACAGCACAAAAAATAGGCTGTTTGATGGTGGATCGATTTGATCCACGATCGACCTCTAGGGCTGCTTCAGAAACGCGTGCACACGCAATTATCTAGACTTGATAAACCTGGATCAAATTAGTGAGATTGCGTGAACTTCAATTACCTTTTATGGAACCACTTTAGCCCCAATTTATTTGTTAGGCTCATTCAAGTCCGGTTTTGGAGTTTAATCCTCGCTTTTCTAAGCGGCTTTTATGGAACAGCCCCCAGGTCATGTACGGCCGGGATTTCGAGATCGCCCAAAATATCCGCGATTTGGCTTTTGCTTTCTTGTCGCCATTCATTTTGTTTACATGTACACCTTTTGATTCAGTAGTACTGAATTAATTCCGATTGGTTAATCTGAATGTAGTGTTTACATGAACGCTAAACAAGTGATCGGTTGATGTGCGTGTAAGCATTGCTAAGAAAATTCCTGTGTTTTCGTCTCGATCGGGATCCGTGTGAATCAGAATGCATGACCAGGGGGGTATTGCACAAAAGCAAGATAAGGGATTAAGCTGGGATTTTCCAGTTATCCTGGCTGAATTTAGCCCTGACTCGGTTGCATGAAGGGAGGCTAAATTAATCTACATTAAGTTACTATGGAGATTTACACTTTGCAGCTAGCCTGCTCCGGAGCAGGCTAACAACCAGGCTAAGATTAATCCTAGTGATTTATCGGCTAGTTCCTCCCTAAATCCTACTAGATATTAATGTGTTTTGGTCATTTCATGGTCCTGCATTAAAAAAATATGATTATTTAAAAAAAGTCATTCATCTAATTATGCGTACTGTTATTTTAGTTATTATTGAAAACTGCTGTTCATTTCACTGTCAGAGGTTTGATGAATATATATATTATTCGAGATTTAAAGCGTTTATTGTCATACACACAGTGAGGAAAGCAGATTTTCCTGAGCAATTATTACTTTGCTGTCCACAATGAATGCCAACACAGTGCAAAAGAACTATACTATACAGAGTCTTCCGAGATTATGTTTTGTATTCGCAGCTGAGTTCTCTGGTGTGCTGCTGGGGGACAAAGGTTATGCCTGTGAGACATTTCTGATGACTCCCCTTACAGACCCCCAAACCCCAGCACAGCAAGCTTACAACCATGCCCATGCCAAAACCAGGGCTCGAATTGAAATGACCTTTGGCCTCCTGAAATCACGATTTCAGTGCCTGCACCACCTGAGGGTCTCCCCAGACAGAGCATGCGACGTGACTGTTGCCTGCACAGTGCTGCACAATATTGCCAGCCTAAGAAAAGAAAGGGCTCCCAGAGTTGCTTTGGATGTTGATTGGGACAATGCTGCCATATTTCCAGATAACAGAAATGGTAGACTTGTTAGAGAACAATACATTGCAAATTATTTCAGTTAATTTAGTTTTGATTTAGCCCATCCCTTAATAAAGGATAATGTAGGCTATATAACTTTTTCATGTGTACATGCATTTTATTTGGCATCAGTAGCACACACTGTGGTTATCTTCCCAAATTCTAGTTCCACTTCACTGGATCAATAACTATAAAGTGTACTTGACATTCATAAAAAAAGTTACAAGACCACAATGGTTTTGGAATATTTTTCTTTTATTATTTTGCTGTTATCACTTGTCAGCTTGGAGCTTTGGAGAGAAGAAATTATGATGATTAATACATTGTGTTACAGTCATGGTTACAGTATGAACTGAAGTCACTTACTTCTCTTTCTAGTTTCTGGATTTCCAGTTCTAGTTTCCTCAGTGTCTTGCGTTTAATTTGCATCTCAAGGTCCATGTCCTGCAGCTTTCTTTTACTCACATCAATCTTGACTTCTGTCAGCTCGATCTGTCTCTTAAGATGTGTTGTGTAGAGATTTCTGACAGTTTGTGAATTCTGTGAACACCTTTTAGTTAGCATAGCAGAATTTTTGCATAATGTAAATTTACTTTAGGTGATACTCACTATGTTACCAGGCTGCTTATCAGGCTGCCCAATGTCAGGATCCTTTAACAAATGATATTTTCTATTAGTACCACTTCCCTGACTTCTTATCTATTATAAACTTAAAAAATGTGTCTATTTCCACAAAATTGACATGATACCTCGAGCCTTCTGGAGTCCAGCGACACGGTCTCATCATCGGCAGAAGTGCACTCCACTGCTGTAGATGTGGCTTCCCTCTGCCATATTCATTACTTGTATTGATATTTTTGACAGAACATGCAAAGCCTATGATTTAATAAAGAATACTCACCGGCGAATCATAGTCTGGTGGCTCCAAAAGTGTAAGGGTGTTACCAGCCACTGCAAGGTATAAGGCAAAGTCACACAGTCCACATAACAAAATATAAATGGATTTCAATATTTTCCATGTGCAGTAGTATGACAATAATGTACATTGTATGAAGAGGCCAGTATCCTTTGCTGGGCCAGAGTCAGTGGCTGTCCCTCCCTGGATCCCTTCAATCACTGGCTTCCCTTTATTTAAGTCCAGGGCCAGCTCCTCTGCTGGGGTGAAGTCTTGGGTTGGAGGGCCACCCCCCGTACCAGATATATGACTTTTTTTTTTATTGCTAAAATCAGCACAGATAATAAAATGTCAGCAAACATGTCACCTATGTTCTCAGCAAACAAGTCACTTACCAGCCTGCAAAATACTCTTGTATTTAATCTTGACTTGCTGCCAAGTCCTTTTTTGGCCAGACATGTTTGTTCTTTAAGAGGAATAGATAGATACAAATGATAAAATAGATTAGATGGATAAAAATAGAGCAAATGATCTGATTATAGATTACATCAAATCAATTAGAAACAAAACCTACATACAAATAGATAGTAAATAGTAATAGTAAAAAGATTAAACAGATTAGAGACATAAAAGAAACTAAATATATCAAATAGATGCACATAGTGGGTAAGTGTTTGCAATTATTCTTCATGTTAAATGCATGTCCACTGGACACATTTAAGGCAAAGTATACAATTATTTTTGAAAATGACAAGTAACTGAAAATGAATTGTAAATACAAGTAAAATTAATTGTAATTATGAGGGTTTCAGTGGAGCACTGGTTATTTGGACTACTTACGCATTCAATCGGTCCGCTATTGTTTGCCAAGCATTCTCTCTTTGCTTTATTACAGCAGCTGTATTGCCTTTTTTACAAATTATATGTTTCACTTCTTCATATGTTTCCATAAGAAGCTGTTGCTCATTAGGCGAAAAGTATGCCGCACGGGTTTTGTCCATTTTTGCATCGGTGATTCTGTGATCGATTTCGCGATCTTTTTAAGAATGCCGTGAACGTGCATTTATCCAAACTATATACACCTGGCTTGACATATCCGCACGTTCTCATCCTGGCTCAGCAAACGTGCAACGGATTAAGCCAGGATGCACTGATTAAACTAGGTCAAGCCGCGACTGTTCTGTTATCCTGGCTTTCTTAATTCTACTTTTGTGCAATACCCCTCTGAAAAGCTGGCACGTACGTGTCAGTGTCAAATAACGTAATAATGTAAACATAATGAATGGTGACTGTAGAAAGCAAAAGACGAATCCCGGGCATTTTGGGCGATCTCGAAATCCTGGCCAGATATGTCCTGGTTAAACAGGACGTATGGTCACCCTAGCTACATACTTCTGTTCAGTTTTCTAAGTATAAAATATATGAGTGTAATGAGCTAGAAGTTCACTGCAACTTATCCAACATCCTAAAGATAAATTATTATAATTAGAAGATATTTCTGGTGTTATAAAATATCGCATTTTAATTTTCCAAGCAAAATGTATATTTTAGTCAGATTATTGCGCTCCTATATGGCGCGCAGCAGCGCTCGTTCAATATGAAGATTAGCAGCAAAATGGATATATTTGCATGACTTTCTAACATTTACAGATGGAGAATATTACTGTTAAAATGTAAGTTTTGCACTGAGGGGGGGAAAAAACATGTCACAAACGCATAAAACAGCACAAAATATACACTGTTTGATGGTGGATCGATTTGATCTATCGACCTCTAGGGCTGCTTCAGAAACGCGTGCACACGCAATTATCTAGACTAGATAAACCTGTATTAAATTAGTGAGATTGCGTGAACTTTAATTACCTTTTATGGAACCACTTTAGCCCCAACTTATTTGTTAGGCTCATTCAAGTCCGGTTTTGGAGTTTAATCCTTTTGGAGTTTAATCTTTTCTAAGCATCTTTTATGGAACAACCCTCTGCTATCCACAACCAGAGTCACACTGTCAAAAACAAAGCAAACAACAAATTTCAATAGATATGAAGTGATGGATTTTGATAAAATATGATTGTAAATGTTATAATAGTGATTTTATAATTTCTTAATATGAATGTGGGAGGAGACTGGCCAGCAATCAGTTTCAGGTGTAGGTGGTTAGGTCTATCATTAAGATCGCATAAAGGGTTCTTACAGCAACAGGAGGTGGTTTTTCTGCAGTTCTGGCGTGTGTTTGTTGTGCTCGACGTGCAGCCTCTGTACCCTTTCATAGGTATGTTTTTAGTTGTTTGGGTTGTTTGCGTGAAGTTTCCAACTGCTCCTTGATGGTGCAATTCCATCTTTGTTATTTTCTTTTAGGCTGATTATTTAAGAGGTTTTATTCTCTGTCTGGGAAATGAGGCAGACAAACATTTATTGCTGCGGTACCTTCAATGGGCTGATGGCCGTGTTGGAATGCTGAATAACGGTAAACGCAGTATATACACTTTAAGACCGATCATTTATGAGTTTGAGTCAATTAATATACAAATGTATTTGATGGTGTGGTAATCTTTTCTCTTGTTTTATAGTACCTTTTATCAATCATGTTTGGGGATTGAGAGCTGAGATTGGGTAACTGTGTTGCAGTTGTACTTTCGCTAAAGTAGGTTATGTTTTGTTGTTTTAAATTGTGGGCTGCATTGATGTGTATTAACATGTATGTTTCTTTATTGTTAAAGGGGCAGACCAGCCACTGTTTCTTGTATATTTTAGATTTATATTGTGGTTTGTTATTTGATATTGATTTTGATCTTAAATGTTATTTGTTATTTGCTTTGTTTTCTTTGGTACTGCTCTCCTCTTTTGTGTGTTCCAGTGGTCAGAGACTTTGTACAGGGCCGGACCTGCATCTACACTAAACCTCCTTCGGTGTAGGTGATTTGGGTGGTGTGACATTGCTGTGTGGTGTGTACTGGAGCTTGGCACTGAAATAGTGACTTAAAGGTTACTACTTATTTGCGGTGTATGTGTGGGGTGTCTTCTGTCTCTTACAGGTGGTAGGAGGTCCACAAGAGCAGGTCTGACCCTCTTGCAGTCTTGAGGAGAGCTAATTCCAACTTCTGTGAATGTTATCACCAGTTTTTAACATTTGATGGTTCTATTGGAACAATAAAAATTGTTACCTTTTTACAAACTACATTTGTTGTCCATAATCTGTATTTTGTGACCCCTAGAGGGCTCCTCCTGCCTTAAATAAGGAGGTGGCGTAGTCAGCTTATATTTCCTACACTACATGAATTATAGAAACACATTAGTAAGTAATAAGAAAAGGAAAAAAATACTATTATAACCAGCAGAGGACCACTCATTGGCTTGCTTTCATCTAAATGTCTCTGTTTTAAAAATGTCAGTTTGTCTCCACTAAAGCAAGGCACATTTTCCATGTTAACTCCATTAAACATGCACATACAATTTGTTGTAGATATAGATATTTGAAATAAACACTTTATTAAAAAGTTAAATAAATGCTTATTTCAGGCCTCCCATTTAAAATATAATTTTCAGTTGTCATTGTCAAAATCTACCTCTTCAATTGTTCATTTTATGCATCATAACATCACATTATGATTGCATAGTCATTTGTAATGCTATTTTAATTATTTTATAATTAAAGTTTAAATATGATTTCAAATGTATAATTTTATAGCAGTAAAATGAATTATAGTCAGCCATTATATTTAATGAATGAACAGAATGTCGAGATATGTGGTGAAAAAATGGCTGATGAATTTAATTCATTTTTTGTTAATGTTGGTCCAAATCTTGCCAAAACTATACCATTACATAATAAAAGCTGGATAGGTGAAAGCAGAGTCATGCAATCCATTTTTTTTGACGAAGTTAGTGAGAGTGAAATTATTTCCACTGTCTCTAAATTAAAAAGTAAAAATTCATGTGATAGTGATGGCTTAGATATGTATATTGTCAAATAAACTCTACGTTGCATTATTAGACCATTAAAATATATAATTAATTTGTCTTTTAATACAGGTTTTTTTCCAGATAAAATGAAGGTGGCTAAAATTATTCCTTGTTTTAAAACTGGTGATAGGCATAGTCTTACAAATTATAGGCCTATATCTTTGCTTTCCCAATTTTCAAAAATTCTGGAGAAGCTTTTTGTTAAAAAATTGGATTATTTTCTTGAAAAACATTCTTTGATAAACGATAATCAGTTTGGGTTTCGTAGCACCCGCTCAACAGCTATGGCTTTGATGAAAATCACAGAGGACATTACTACAGAATTGGAGAATAAAAATCACACAGTTGGAGTTTTTATTGACCTTAAAAAGGCCTTTGACACTCTCGATCATGGAATATTGATATCTAAATTACAGACATATGGAATTAGAGGTGTAGTATTAAATTGGATTATTAGTTATTTAGAAAATAGACAACAATATGTAGAGTATTTAGGCCATGAATCTAAGTTGGAAACAATACAGTGTGGAGTCCCTCAAGGCTCTGTGTTGGGGCCTAAATTATTTATTTTATACATTAATGATCTCTGTGATGAATCAAAGATTTTATGTTTTGTTCTTTTTGCGGACGATACAAATTTTTTTGTATCGGGGAAGAACTTAAAAATCTTAATCAAAACTATTGAACAAGAATTGGTCCTACTTCAGAAATGGTTTAACAAAAATAAACTGTCGTTAAATTTAAGTAAAACTAAATTTATGTTGTTTACGAATCAAAAATGTTCTGATAATGTTTGTTTGAATCTAAATGGAATAACTATTGAGAGAGTGTCAGAATTTAGGTTTTTAGGAGTACTCATTGATGAAAAATTTAAATGGAAATCACATATAGCCTACGTAAGAAATAAAATGTGTAAAAATATTGCTGTTTTGAGTAAAGTAAAGTTTATGTTAAATTATAAAGCAATGAGAATCCTTTATTGTTCCTTTATTTTGCCCTATTTGATGTATTGTTTGGAGGTATGGGGTAATTCATATTTTACTAATTTAATGCCCTTATTTATTTTGCAAAAAAGGGCAATAAGGATAATTAATGGAGTTGCTCCAAGAGAACATACTACAGGACTGTTTCTGAGGTCAGGACTACTTAAATTGAAGGACTTGGTTTCTTTACAAACTTTATTAGTTGTTCATAAAGCAAAACATTGCTTGTTACCACATGGACTGCAAACCCTTTTTACTATAAATAGTGAGACAAGTAGAAGAAATAATGATTTTAAACAACCTTTTGCTGGAAATACCCTCAAACAAATGTGTGTTTCAATTTCTGGTGTGAAAAGATGGAATTGTCTAGAGAATGATTTAAAATGTTGTTCAAATATAGTTCGATTTAAATATAAGTATAAAGAGAAGATACTTAACTTGTATAAAGATGATGGTGAAAATTCTTAAAACTATAATATGAATGATCATGGTCTCGTCATTGTCTTTGATGCCAGAGTTGTCATTATTGCATTAATGTTGTTTTTGTTCGTTTAGTGTTGTGTAAGCAGAATTAATAGTAAAACAAACAAAAAAAAATTAAGGAAAATTGTTAAAAATGAAAGTAGATTACATCTGGTCTGCGTTATTTTTCATTTATTTTTTTTGTCGTTGTTATTTATTTATACATTTTTTTTTTCATGTCGGTTAGGCCATCTAATTTGTAACTTTCTTATTATAAGAATGGGGTAGGAGTTTATAAGATTTTTTTTTCTTCATCCTGCTCCTGTTCTTCTTGTCATGGAATGTATTTTTGTTGTGTTTGTGTGGATTGTTGTTGTGGCATTTCGTGTTGCATTACCATGAAAAGAGAATAAATAAATGAAATGAAATGAAATGAAATGAAATGATTTCAAATGCAAAATTTCAAATGCGAGCTCTGTCTCCCCTCTTCCTAAATGGCATAAGTTTATGACTCGTCTCACGTTCATTTGAATTCTATACAGCTGTCAATCATTGTATGTGAGTCAGCATAACCATTATCCTGCACTTTGCATCAGCCGCGGCGCTACCATTTTTTAGGTCCGTGCCCATCCATTTTCTACTATGGTTTTGTACGTTTCTTCATTCAGATCTATTTGCGATCCATTCCATTCTAAACAAACAACGCAGTTTACATGCTTCGTCCTTGTTACATTATTCATTAAGATAGTAATTATTAAATGCACGCATAATTATCAGTGAACTTGATAAATGTTGCAGATATGTTTTACATGCATGCACAAACAAATGCCTTTCAACTTAGTGTGCAAAATTCAGAATAAAATGAATGTGCAGCAATTTGTACAAATAGAGAGTCTGTAGGCCTACTATATGTGTTGTAGCCATTAAATAAGCTCATTTAGTTTCATATTTGTTAAAATATTATAATGTTATTTTTTCATTTATGTTGATTATGAAAAGTTATGAGTAAGATAGGATGCGCATAATCGAGAGACATGGAGCGGGTCAGACATGATTTTGACCACTTAATTAAGGTTTGTTTTGTAGAAAGCCTTTTTTTTAAGTGAATTTCGTTTTGTATAAATTGTATCTTAATTTTAATAAAATTTTTATCAACCAATTGCCTGGATTTAAAATATAGCAGACGACATAATCATGGAGGCGCCTGCGCGGTCACTTGCATTGCTCGTGAACAGGAGTGCTCATCCTAACTTAACGAAACTCAGCATATGCCTCACAGACATGAAATATATCTTAAGAAAGCTTGAAATGTCTTTTTAACAATTTAAAACGAAAAGAAATAGGCTACTCTCTGATTATGTAATCCATGATGTGCATTTCTCTCTATAGGCGCGTTCACTAAGGACATGGCGATCGTCAACTTCATCTTTACAGCTGTTGTTGCTGTTAATAAACTAAAAATAATAGGCCTATAATTTTATTAAACAATAAATTAAATGAAACTGTAATTGTATTTAAAAAAGCTACAAAAAATTCCTGTTTAATTTTTTTTAAACCTATGCTAATTACGCATTAAATTCAGGTAGGCTACTGACTCCTCACTGTGTGGGATGTATGGAGGATAAACGCACGTAAACGCCGTTTGCGCACCTCCCAAAATTCGGAAATAGCGTTTACCCACCTCTAAATAGCGTTTACCCACCTCTAAATTGCGTTTATTCACCTCTAAATTTCATGTGAGCGGACTTTGCTTTTCCAGTGCGTGATCGCCGATCGGTACACACTGTCCGCAGAAAAGCGCTGAAACGGAGATGAAGGGGAACCCTTGTGATGAAGGGGAACCCATTTTATTTTTTTTATTTTAACTGGCCCATCCAGTTTTCTGGGGGCCCACCTATACAATCAAAATCCTGGCGCCGCTAGTGCTTTGCATGACGCTGTCCAGGGCTGCGTTTCCCAAAAGCATCGTAAGCCTAAGTTGATCGTAAAAACGATCGTACGACTGATCTTAATATTATGGTCTGTTTCCCAAAAGCATCGTAGCTTAAGTAGCACTTGAAAATCTTCGTAGAACTACGAGTGCTCTGGAGTAATCGTACATCCCCAAGTGCATCGTAAGAAGACAGATTTATGAGGACACCTGCAGGACAACCGGCAGATTACACCTTTAACTTTATTCAAATGCAATGTGATTATAATATAAGGTTTTGATTGTACTTTATTGTACACTTTATTACTCTTTTTTTGTTGTTGGTTAAATTAATGTATAAATTGAATAATTAAAAAGGTCAGAAACCAAAACAAAAAAATAGAAATAATTGAATCTAATAATTTTAATCAAAATTAAATGAATGAACAAAAAAATAAATAAAATAAATCCTTTAAATCTGTTAAAAATTACATCTTTGTTTCGCTCTATCTCCTACATTAATTTCATCTTTTTGAAAGGTAGGCTATATATATTTTTTTTTTTTTAGCCATTTTGTCAGTGCCTCCGCCTTTAGGTGCTTTATATAGACTTGTCTTGATTGCTAATCCACAACATATGACAATTATTAGGTTAAACGTTCAGAATACGATTCCATATAAGGTTATATTTCAGCACTTCGCGAATGGACAGCGACTCTTAAGTAGCACTTAAAGCACAGCTGCGAACGATCGTGCTAAGTGCATTTTTGTGAAACGCACGTGAAATGAACACGAACGTTCGTAAAGTCGCTCGCAGAAAATCCTCGTAAGTGCTAAGATCCATCGTTATCGGGAAACCCAGCCCTGTACATTTCCCTGTGCTCTGTGAAGAACGAATCAAAGAAACATTTCTACATTTGAAATAAGAAGCTAAGAACCACACGAATAAAATGGTTGATGGTTTGTGTGTGATTTTCATATTTTAGTATTTTCATATGAATAAAGAATGTTTACATTATTGTAACCCATGCAGGCTCAAAACCAAGTCTGAGTCAGTTTAATGAATACAGTAGACTAAATAACCAAGGAATGTAAAGGAAATAATAAGATAAAAGATGAATTACAAAATATTTCATCTTAGATATGGTTTATTTCCAATATAAGGCAATGTAAATAATTGCAGAAACTTGGTTCCTTTGAGCTCGTGATCTGTGCTGCGCAGGTGAGAACGTGTAATTAGGTCAAGCTGACTCCGCCCCCTAGGAAAGCTCGAGGAGAAAAAAAAACACGAGAAGAGAAGCGTGAGCTGGAAGTTGTGCATAATCTTGTTATTAGATTTTATTGAGAGATATATTTGCGAGGAACTAACCCCGTATGTTTTGTAGATATTTTGTTTAGAAGCAAAGTTGAGCAGTTTTCGGAAAGGTCTTACCTTTATCCTGTTGATCCGTGTGACCGTCGTCGTGGTGAAATCCAATGGAGTAGGCCATCGTTGTGTCATCCGGTGAAACCTTGAAAGAAAATAGAAATATCATTAATACACAAGGGAATCGGTGAGTTAAAATGTCTATTTTAGTATGTTGAAATGTGGTGATTCAATGGTGTACCCAGATAGCAGACCAACATTGAATCAATGTCATGCATTAACCAAAAGACTTAGGTAAAGTTGGTTTTATATTCGCACATTCGCATTTTCAATTATATGTGCAATAAAGCTATTTTTTTTTGCAAATTCTAAGCAGCTACATGATATGGACAACAAAGATGATCAACTACTACATTTTCCACAATCAATCAAAATGGGAAAGTATTGTTTTAATGGCATACTAACTCGCGAATTTCCACTGAATGTCCAATGTAGTGTGGTAACCAAGATAGGGACCGTCTAAAAAGTTGTAATATTTTTTCATTGTGTGCAAACAGACAACTACATTTTAGCCAACTACAGCTGTACCAGCAAATACCTCTCATATTATGTGGTCTCATGCTATTGATTGTCCTTTAGCAACAATAACAAGTGCATTATAATGATAGGATAGGAAACCTGCCTCACTGCATACAGTACACAAATATTTTTAGAATCAAATTACATTAATTCACCAAAGGGATTTTTTATTATCCAAAGGCTGTAGTGCTTTCCTAGTGACCAGACTGACTTACTACACTTGAAATTTTGACTATAACTCCCTTACTGTACGTAGAATTATCAAATATGTTTATGAAAAATAAATTCACCTAAATCATTTTTTCCTGTTCCAAAGGCTGTAGTGCTTTCCTAGTGACCACACTGACTTACTACAGGTAAAATTTTGACAATACCTAATAATACTGTTTTACATAATAATATATATAATAACTGTAATTCACTAAAAGGGGTTTTGTTTGTTAATAGGGGCTACATTATTATTAACAGTAATGACTGAACCTGTAAGCATTGGTGCAGCAAATCTGACAGATAATGAACAGCAAGATCATGGAGGCATTCAAGATACTGTATAGTGCGTTTTATTTCTATTATCTTTCTAATTGTTCATGGAATACCACTGGGATTATACATAAAAGTTGTAATTAATTCCTTGTGGTTAGAGTAATATTTCAATATCACCTCTTCAAAATTTTGCTGTTGTTGATCCTCTCTTGGTTTAAGTTGTTCTTATATTATCATAAACCCTTTAACTGATTGTTTTGTCAAGTACTTTTTACTTTACTATATTTTCTTTTAGTGAAGTGACGTAAAAGTTTAAGTAAAACAAATGTGTGTGTTTGAATACAATTTTTTCAAATGTTTTCAGTCAGGACTACTTTGGGTAAACAAAAATATTGAAGGAATTGAACATGTTATTTCATATTTATTCATTGCATTATGTAATTGGTTAACACACATAACTATAACTGTTAGTGGTTTGTTACATAATTAATCCTTGTCATGTTTACCAACGTGAACAGTGCCAAAGATGGTACCCAGTGTATGCTGCATTGGACTATCACCAGACAAGCTACCTGGAAAAGATGCCCAATGGTTGTGCTCACTGTGTACCTTAAACAGTGGAACATCATTAAAGAATATCTTCTGAAACTGCTGCTTTATTGTCCTTGTTGCAATATGGATTACCACTGTATATCTGTATTTTGGGACTTACAGTTAAAGACCCAAGGACCAGATATGATTTATTAAGACCAGGAGTTAGAAGTGCAGTCAATTTAAGACAAGAGTCAGAATTCTAATAAATTCAAGGACATTTTACTGAAGATAGTTTGCAGGTTCATCAGGCAGAAGTCAGCTTCAAGAATCACAAGGAGTGATTACTCCAGTGATCAAAAGTAGGCCGCTTCCCCTTACATTTACAAAAATCACAGCAATTATACCCTTCACCAAGGTCTAAGCTTTGTCATTGCTTCAGGTTGAATGATTCTGATTGGCTAATAAATAATCACACATTTTCTACACATAGATAGACTGAAGCATATCTCCATCAATTATGCGGCTGACATTCGGACCCTGAATTTAGGCACGTCGTGACCTTCCACACTTGTAGTGATTGTAATGAATAGTAATTGGACCAATTTTTGAGTCTCTAGGACCAACTCTATAGCGCCACCACAAGTAAAAAAATTCAACATTAAAAGGGTTATAGCTTTTGAACCCTTTGATCTAGATGTGAATGTAAATAGATGTAAAATGAAACTTAGTACACCTGATTACACTCCTTATGGTGATCACAATCAATATCTTACATTAAGACTTTGCCCATTACAGTAGTGGCCATTTTGAAAAGTACAGTGTTACATTTTTTGTGCTACTCATTCAAATTTTGTTAAATTTTTACAAAAATTGGCTCAGATGATCTTTGGACCGAGCCACACAGAAGTGACTGAACAAATTTTTTGATTTTTGCTACCGTTCCTGATATACTTTTCTCCAAATTTGATCTGTATTTGTTGCCTTATGGTAGTTAGCTTAGCATGCTAATTGGTTAGCATGCTAATTGGTAAGCATGCTAACCTGATGCCATTCTTTCTAATGTTTTTTAACATTAGCATTAAGCTAACTTAACTAATCTGGTTAACATGCCTTTGTGTGCTCATTCTTACACTTAAGCCTCTCCTCGGCAGCTTGGTAAGACAACTAAGTGGCGCAAGCTGCTAAACCACGTGCCACAAGCCCTGAACCATTCCGGTTGTGGGTTTGAATCCTGTGTGGCATATTCCCAGACCGCAAGAGGTATTGTGGCCTTAAGTGGTGGAAAAGTTGCTTCTGTTCCAGACATGGTGTCTATATTTGAACAAACTCGATAAATACAACATGCAGCAAATTTATACAAAAATTATTCATTTTGAATTGCTTCTCACTTGAACTATTGGACCTTCTTCATCTTGCCAAAAATGCAACTTCCCAGTGGCGCAATGATATGAGTGACAGGTATCTGACCCAGAGATAATGGGTTCGAGCCCCGCATGGGATGATTTAAAAAAAAATGTGTGTAATGTTGTCATGTTCAGGGCCGGCGATTGCTATAGGCGAACTAGGCGGTTGCCTAGGGCGACAAATGTGTTGGGGGCGCGGACGCACTCTAGTGTCGCCCTATCTACTTCCCATATTAATCATAAAATTAGAACGAAACGTGAAATAAAACATGTTTATTAAACATGATCAAAGGGCAAAGGGCGCCCCCTCAACCACACGTTTAATTACTTGTCAACCTGATTATTAGATTGAATTTATGATTTTTGTCGACCATTTCTGGATTGGCGGGGGGCGGGAGGGTTGCGTTACGTTACGTTAGGGAAGTGCTCAGCTGCTGGCGCGTTGATCGAAAATGAAGCGGTCTAATTTAAACCTCTGGTGCACAGGGACGAAAACGGAGAAAGGAAGAAGATAAAAAATAAAGCTCAGTATAGAGTAAGTCTTCTCATCTTAGCTATTAAGGTGTCCAATGAAATAAATTTACTTATATTGTAGCCTACATCACCTAATATTGGACGTTTCATTGCTGTCACTAAGCTATAGTTTGCTAGCTATAGTTACTTTGAAGGTGAATAGAAATGGCAGAAACAACTGTTAATATTTGTATTATTTGAGATAGAACTAAAAGAACTTAAATATTTTAATTTTGTAGTGGTACATACATTATCCATAATAGCACATTTGTTTGTAGAAGGTATAGTTAAACCAGTTTAATGGTCATAATTTGCTTAAATTAATCCAATTTGGTAAATATCCTTGAACATTCTTTGTAGAATTTGTGTATAAACAATTTACAGTTGATTCTTCAAGTCATAATTTGCTTGTTGAAGTGTTGGAGTGACTATTAGAGCATTTTTGTTTGTTCATCAATGAACATTCTTTGTAGCATCTTTGTATGTGCAATTTATTAGAGTGTATCATTTAAGTCATATTTTGCTTGTTGAAGTGTTGGAGTGACTACAGGTGAAACTCGAAAAATTAGAATATCGTGCAAAAGTTCATTTATTTCAATTATTCAACTTATAAGGTGAAACTAATATATTATATAGACTCATTACATGCAAAGTGAGATATTTCAAGACTTTGTTATGGCTTACAGCTTATGACATATCAATTCATATCAATTTTAATTTTCTGTGATTTTGAATTTGGGGTTTTCATAAGCTGTAAGCCATAATCATCAAAATTGCGCGGGGGAGCGCAAAAACTCAATCTTGCCTAGGGCAACCAAAGGGCTAGAGCCGGCCCTGGTCATGTTGATTCCTTTATTATTCAACGTTGTACTAATCTTTCTTCCTCTTGGATTAATGTATGTCTTGTTCATTCTATGTTCATTCTCATCTGAACTTCTGTTCATTTTGAGTTCATTTTCACCTATACTTCTAAACCAGCTCTTTTTTCTTCAATTTCTGCTGTTTTTACTCTTCCTGCTCTTGCTACTGCTTCAGGGGCTTGGCCCCGTATCGCTGCTTGCAGCTATATTTCCACTTGTTCCTTAACCTGTAACCAAGAATACTAACACACACACAGACACAGTTTCTTCAAGATTAGATTTGGTGAGGAGGAGAGTCTTCTCAAAACATTAATATAGCATGTTCTTTCTCTCAAGGAGAGGATACTTTAAATCTAACTGTAAAGTAAAGACTTTAACTAAGAAATGGTCTCTCAACTATAGGTTTCAATGACTCCTGAGACCATTGCTATCAGGGTAGCCTAGAAAAGCAGATGGATGTAGTGACACCTGTTAAAGAAGTCCATATTTCATCTCTGGAAGCCAGGCTAAATGAGCAAACACTGTTACTGCATTCCTGGCATGGGCCAGACCCTTACGTTACACCTCAGATATCAAATACAGACATTTAAAGGATACATGAAATTACATTACATGAAAATACATGAAAACATTTTCGATAATCACACTGATAATTTCTATAACAAAGTAAAATCTCATAAGCCTAGAGAAGTCATTCAACTCATTTGATATTTAGAAGGAAAACTATTGATTAATACCTTGATTATAATCACTCACATTGAAGCAGCAGTGTGTTCCAGAATCCACTTCTTCAGGACTTCATAACAAAAACTCAACTTGAATCATTACAATAAAGGTGTTGCTTATTTATAACGTTGAAAATATGATTAACCTGAAATATCTGCATTTTTTTTAATCAATGAAAGAATTGTGTTGTACAAGGAACAGCAGTTCTAATACATACTTTTACCTAATAATACTTTATCAAAGTTAATTGAGTAGAGTGATCACTGGGAACATACTATAACCTTTGGAACATGAAAAAAGGAGAAATTACAGTAACTTTTTTAATAATAATATGTTTGTACTATACTTACAGTAAGGTAGGTATTGACAGTATTTAACATGTAGTAAGTCAGTCTGATCACTATAAAAGCACTACAACCTTTGGAATATTTAAAAAACACTATAGGTGAATTACAGTTTATTACTTAAACGTATGTAATAATGTAATAAACACATGCAATAATATGTTTATTACATAAATATATTTAATAATTGTACAGTAAAGGAGGTATTGTCAAAATTTTACCTGTAGTAAGTCAGTGTGGTCACTAGGAAAGCACTACAGTCTTTGGAACAGGAAAAAATACTTTAGGGGAATTACAGTAATTTTTTCTTAAACGTATTTGTTTATTGTACATACAGTAAAGGAGGTATTGTCAAAATTTCACCTGTAGTAAGTCAGTGTCGTCACTAGGAAAGCACTACAGCCTTTGAAACAGGAAAAAATACTTTAGGGGAATTACAGTAATTTTTTTAATTAATATTTGAATACTGAATGTACAGTAAGGGAGGTATTGTCAAAATTCCACCTGTAGTACCGGTAAGTCAGTGTGGTCACTAGGAAAGCACTACAGCCTTTGGAATAGGAAAAAAATACTTTAGGTGAATTACTGTAATTTTTTTCTTAAACTTATTTTTTTATTGTACGTACAGTAAGGGAGGTATTGTCAAAATTTCACCTGTAGTAAGTCAGTCTGGTCACTAGGAAAGCACTACAGTCTTTGGAACATGAAAAAATATTTAGGTGAATTACTGTAATTTTTTCTTAAACTTATTTGTTTATTGTACGTACAGTAAAGGACGTATTGTCAAAATTCCACCTGTAGTAAGTCAGTGTGGTCACTAGGAAAGCACTACAGCCTTTGGAACATGAAAAAATATTTTTTCTTAAACTTAATTTTTTATTGTAAGTACACAGGGTTTCCGCGAGGTCTTAAAAAGTCTAAAATTCTGAACTTTAAATTTAAGGCCTTAAAAAGTCTTAAAAACGGCCAGATTTTCATCCTAGGTCTTAAATTTCATTTAGTCAGGTCTTAAAAAGTGTTTTCCCTCGTTCATTTCCAGAAACGCTGGCCGCAGAAAGTTATTACAAAGCAGCAAAAAAGTATTGAGTTGTAGCTTACAAAGCGGAGCTCTAGCAGGGGTCTCCAACACGTCGCTCGCGTGCTACCAGTAGCTCGTGGCTTGATATGAGCTAGCGTCTTTTGCACGCTCATGTTTGTTCAAATGTAGGCGCAGTAAGGCAAGGCAAGGCAAGTTTATTTATATAGCACATTTCATACACAATGGCAATTCAAAGTGCTTTACATAGAAGAAATTAAAATAATAAAAGAAATAAGAATAATTAAAACAGTTTAGAAAAATAAAATACAGTACAGTACAATCAGTCGGACGAACAGCAGCACAGTGCTCATTCAGTAAATGCATAGCTAAACAGAAGTGTTTTGAGTCTGGATTTGAATGTGATTACTGTAGAAGCACATCTGATCTCTTCTGGAAGCTGGTTCCAGCATAATAGCTAAAAGCTGACTCGCCATGCTTAGAGTGAACCCTTGGTATTTCTAGCTGATATGATCCTAATGATCTGAGTGATCTGTTGGGTTTATATTCAGTGAGCATATCTGCAATATATTGAGGTCCTAGGCCATTGAATGATTTATATACCAGTAATAATACTTTAAAATCAATCCTAAATCTAACTGGGAGCCAGTGTAAAGACCTGAGGACTGGTGTGATATGTTCATATTTTCTGGTTCTGCTCAGAATCCTGGCGGCAGCGTTCTGTATGAGCTGCAACTGTCTTATGGTCTTTTTGGGAAGTCCAGTGAGGAGTACATTACAATAATCCACCCTGCTGGTGATGAAAGCATGAACAAGTTTCTCTAAGTCTTGTCTGGAAACAAAGCATCTAATTCTTGCAATATTTTTCAGATGATAGTATGCTGATTTAGTTATTGCTTTGACATGACTACTGAAACTAAGGTCTGACTCTAGTGTCACACCAAGATTCCTGACTTGATTTTGAGTTGTTTGACCCCTAGAGTGAAGGTATGCGTTCACCTTGAGAACTTCATCTTTGTTTCCAAACGCAATGACTTCAGTTTTGTCTTTGTTTAATTGAAGAAAGTTTTGACACATCCAACTGTTTACTTCATCAATGCATTGGCACAGGGAGTCAATGGGGCTGTAGTCGTTAGGCGATAGGGCTAAGTAGAGCTGTGTGTCGTCTGCATAGCTGTGGTAAGAGATTTGGTTCTTTCTCATTATTTAATATGAGTAAAGCGCAGTAAGCGCGCTTTATTTGAACTTGTACATGTTAGTAGATAACATGTTGCAAGACACTCTTTTAAAATCTGGCCACCATTTTTAATGGTATTTTAATGTTTACGTAAACAAAAAGTGCATATTGATGCTTCTTGATCAATTTGTTATTTACTGTTTTTCGACATAAAACTTGTTGAATTGACTTCATTCTGTAGTATTAGAACTTTTTGAACAGGATTCTGTGATAACCGTGATCATTTTGGTCACTTTAATCATCTCATCATTTCCTCTAGTTATGATTAACTATGATCAACTAAAATCAACAATAATTGTGTTTTACAGTATAATATGCAAAAGTACAATTTTCTATTAAAAAATATCAACCTCTCCCTCTCTCTCACACACACATCAGATAATCATGGATGGATGGATGGATGGATGGCCTCGGGATCATTAGAGTATCTATCTATCTTACTTGGATAATGCGTCGTGTAGGTCTTAAATTTCAATCTTTATGGTTTTAAAATGTCTTAAAAAGGTCTTAAATTTGACTTACTGAAACCTGCAGAAACCCTGGTACAGTAAAGGAGATATTGTCAAAATTCCACCTGTAGTAAGTCAGTCTGGTCAGTAGGACCATACTACAACCTTTGGAACATGAAAAAAATCCCTTTGGTGAATTACTGTAACTTTTACATAAAACATATTTGCATACTGTATGTACAGTAGCCTACACAAAAGTACACTAAAGCAGTCTAGGTAATCAAGCAATATCAAATATCAAACCTGAAACTATTTTTACCCTGGTTGGCAAATTTATTTTATTTTATTTTATTTTTTACTTGACTATGTTCATGGTGCTGACTATGTTCATGGTGCTGTCCACGTCTGCAACTTGGGTAAAGTTGATTTTATATTCGCATATTCGTGGAGTTCCGCATTCAATATCTCATGAGCTGAATATTGTTAATATTTAAATCTTCCTCAAAGCGAGCTTTCCTTCGGGTTTGCATTTTGCAGATGGTCCCTTCTTAGCAGCCTGCGCATAGAGATCAATGTATTTTGTCCAGTGCGAAGGAAAGATCGTTTTGAGGAGAATTATGTTGTAGCTTCTGGTGTTTTATCTGTAGTTATATGTGATAGGTGTTTTGTGTAGCAACAACGTTTAGTTCACGAGTTATTGAACGCGGAAGTCCGCGAATATAAAACCAACTTGCCTAAGTAACCAAACGATCATTGAATCAATGTTGAAATTTAACATTGATTTTTCATCAGGTTTGCACCCTGAAATAATGTTTTTTCAACGATGAAAAATCAATCAGGATGGACATAAAATCAATGTTTCAATCTTAATTAAATCACTTATTTAACATTGAATCAACATAGAAACAATATAAAATCAATCTTGCTTTATGTACAGCAAGACTCTATGCTAGTTTATTATGCTTGTACTATGCTTGAATTTTTAAATGACTTCTTTCAGACAGAGACCATGTAGGGTTGCAATTAATATGGTAATGAAACATTACTCTGATAAATAGTTCAAGTTCAATTTTATTTATGTAGCACATTTACAACAGACCAAAGTGCTTTACAGAAGAACAACATTAAAAGAAGATATAGCATGCATTAAAAAATTAAAACAAAAATAAGAGCAACATAGCTAGTAACCACAAAACAAGAGAACCAAAACAGAATATAAATGAATAAAACCAACCAAAGAAAAGAATCAATATACAAAATAAAATAGGTAGGTTTTTAATAGACTTGAAAGTAGGTAGAGAACGGGCTGTTCTAATAGGCAAATGCTGGGCAAATGCACTCTAGTTTTGGTAGAATACTCAGATGAACTCTAATGAACTCAGGGGTTTCCACCACGAGCAATACCCCCAAGCCATTCAGGGGCATAACGGAGCCATTTTTGCACAGAAACAGAAGAAATAAACTCCGAGGCCTCCTTTTTCTCCGCTTTCGCGGACCAATAAAAGACCAATAATCACAAATGACAAAACTACCACTACCTTTATTTTTTTATCCAGCATCTTTGCTTAACTACGAAGCCCCTAAAGGGACATGGTGGTGGGATTTTCCCACCCAAAACCTGTTGTGAGCTGTTGTTGACAGACACTTCCGGTTTAATGTCCTACTGGCAATGTTTCAGAGCTCCGTACGTTAACAATGGAGCGTTTCATAGTGTTTGAACTTGGACTCAAATATAAAGAAATGCAGTTATACAGTGTAATAATGCCATCAAATTCAGTAATAGTGCAAAAGCACATTTTTTCAAACTAAGTTGTTGACCAGTGGGAGACCATTGATGTGTAAACTGAATTTGGTGACACTACAGTGTGTAAAATTGAAGTTAAAGGTGCTCTAAATGATGTCACACGTTTTTTAGGCCAAAACATTTTTTTTCACACACAGCAAACATCTCCTCACTATCTGCTAGCTGCCTGTCCCCTGAACACACTGTAAATAAACGCGGTCTCTCTAGACACCACAGGCTCCACAAACAGCAACAAAAACAAACTGGGCTCACCCGTACCACGAAACACAACAAACAGTGTTCCAGGCAATCACTGGCAAGAAGTATTGGAGGGTGGGGTTTGGGGGGTTAGTGCGCGTGCACATGAAGGGGGTGTGGAGGAGAGGGATGCATGAAGAGGGAAGTTTGAATAATGGCCGACACACGACCAAAGATACGACGTTCCGATGAACAAATTGCAAAAAAGAGGGACAAGGATAAGGAACGCGCAAAGTACCGAACTTACATCGGAAAAACCTTCGAAAGGTGGCGAGAACTCCGCCGGCAGAAGGGCTTCCAATCCGACTATGGCGTTATTTTTTAGTCAAATGTCATGAGCGTGTAAGACATGCTCACGAGCACATTATGTTATTTCACACGCGCAAAAATGAACCTTCAGCTGGCATGATAAAAGTACTCGCGCACAAATTCAACAACCGAGAGGTGTACAAGTAGCTGCGAGCGAGCGCCCGGCATATGCTCATAGGTTAACTCTGCTTGTACAGTGGAATCCTGCTCGCGCGCACCGGGCTTCTGCTCGCGGAGTGCTGTTTTGCTCGCGCAGTGGATTTCTGCTCGCTCAGCTGATTTCTGCTCGCTCGAGTCTACGTGACTTTTGACAATTTGGGGGCGGAAACCAAGGAGGGCACTGACCCTCTTATGATTGGTCACTTTCATCATGGAAAATCTTGGGAAATCCTAACCCCGCCCACCTTCTGACGCAGCGCGCGTCACTCAGCTCGCTCTGCTACTCCGGCTATCTCTGTGTATATTTTACAACGAAATATGTGATAAAACACCATACTAACTCTTTTTGTTTTCATTTAAAGAAATCTTAAACATGATAGCCACACAAATGTGGTTCAGGCAACGCGTATTGATTATATTCACTGCACATTGCCTATTTATAAAAAAATATATATATATAAAACACAAACCAGCCTCTTTTCGTTTTAAATATAATATAAAAACATTAAACATTTTAATATGGTCCAGGCAATATGTGCATTTGTACTAAACAACAGATTTTGCAGTAAACAACATTACAGGTTTTAAAAATTTTACATACAATTATTACAATTTAAAATGACAAAACTCAACCCAGTCTCTTTTTGTTAAATTTCAGTTTTTATCAATATTAGCCATTATAAAAGTATCCACCTTTTTCTGCTCAGTCTAAACAATGCGCGCTGCCATGACGACGACTCTGGTTGCCTACTTCCGGTTCGTAGCTTGACCTGTACTAGCAGCGAGAGAATGAGTTCAAGCTGAAGCTCCTCATGTGCAGTTGTTGGTTGTTTTAACAATTCAAAGAAGATTTCAAACTTTTTAGAAACTGAGTGTTTCGAGCATAAGATAAGAAGGAGATAAGAATTTATTTTCTAAAGAGCCGTGAGTCAAAAGAACCGGCTCTTTTCAGTGAGCTGAGTCAAACGAGCCAAAATGTTTTTCACATCTGTCCTGTTAACATGGACAAAAGACAATCTCACAACAACATCACATCCTTTTAAAAATAAAAACAGTACAGTATACAGTAGTCATAACTTAGAATTTTATTATAATTGTATTTCATATAATATACAATAATGTAATTTTTACTTGTCCATAACAACCCCAAAACTTGCCTGCTTGCCTTGCACATCTAATTAATGGGCAAAGTTTTCCGACTTTTTTTCTTATGCTTTAGTTTTAACGCAGCTAACCACTCTAAACGTTTACTTTATTGAATGTATCTGATACGGAACCGGACATGGGCATTATCTCCTTCTTATCTTATGCTCGAAACACTCAGTTTCTAAAAAGTTTGAAATCTTCTTTGAATTGTTAAAACAACCAACAACTGCACATGAGGAGCTTGAACTCATTCTCTCGCTGCTAGTACAGGTCAAGCGCTACGAACCGGAAGTAGGCAACCGGAGTCGTCGTTATGGCAGCGCGCATTGTTTAGAGCAGAATAAGGTGGATAAGTAAAGGTATAAGAAGCTATACAAATAAAGCAAACAATTCAGTCAAACATACAAAGTCAGCGCTCTAGTCTAACCATACAACGGTAAAGTTAAATAGCTTATATGTATAGCTTTATTTGTATAGCTTCTTATACCTTTTACTTATACTTTTATAATGACTAATATTGATAAAAACTGAAATTTAACAAAAAGAGACTGGGTTGAGTTTTGTCATTTTAAATTGTAATAATTGTATGTAAAAATTGTAAAAACTGTAATGTTGTTTACTGCAAAATCTGTTGTTTAGTACAAATGCACATATTGTTTATGTTATTAAACATAAACAATATGTGGACCATATTAAAATGTTTAATGTTTTTATATTATATTTAAAACGAAAAGAGGCAGGTTTGTGTTTTTTATATATATATATATATATATATATGTGTATATATATGTTTTATATATAAAATATATATATGTTTTATATATAAAATATATATATATATATATATATATATATATATATATATATATATATATATATATATATATATATATATATATATATAACGTTATATATTTATAAATAGGCAATGTGCAGTGAATATAATCAATACGCGTTGCCTGAACCACATTTGTGTGGCTATCATGTTTAAGATTTCTTTAAATGAAAACAAAAAGAGTTAGTATGGTGTTTTATCACATATTTCGTTGTAAAATATACACAGAGATAGCCGGAGTAGCAGAGCGAGCTGAGTGACGCGCGCTGCGTCAGAGGGTGGGCGGGGTTAGGATTTCCCAAGATTTTCCATGATGAAAGTGACCAATCATAAGAGGGTCAGTGCCCTCCTTGGTTTCCGCCCCCAAATTGTCAAAAGTCATGTAGACTCGAGCGAGCAGAAATCAGCTGAGCGAGCAGAAATCCACTGCGCGAGCAAAACAGCACTCCGCGAGCAGAAGCCCGGTGCGCGCGAGCAGGATTCCACTGTACAAGCAGAGTTAACCTATGAGCATATGCCGGGCGCTCGCTCGCAGCTACTTGTACACCTCTCGGTTGTTGAATTTGTGCGCGAGTACTTTTATCATGCCAGCTGAAGGTTCATTTTTGCGCGTGTGAAATAACATAATGTGCTCGTGAGCATGTCTTACACGCTCATGACATTTGACTAAAAAATAACGCCATATCCGACATTCAGTTGCTCTGTTTTTGCAGAACAGGTCAATCCATTTTTCTTTCTAAATGGACGTTCATGTTTGCCAAACCAACACAAGGATGTAATTAGCTAGATCTATGCAGTCAGCATTAACTTTGGTGAATACAACATGTATGTTTCTAGCAGCTAGCGATCAATCTCTATTTTAAATGACCAAGCAAATTCACAGTAGGGCGACAATTTGTGTGAATGATTGTTTTCAGCCACTGTTTATTATGAATTTGAATGTTAATTTATAGGCTATTGACAACTTTGACTAAATTTGTTTACGACGCCGCCGTTGTTTATGCTCACTGGGAAACGCGAAGCTAACATTATCTTGCTATTATTGCGTCCTTGTATGGGAGCTATAGTTATAACCTCAGGTGGCGAAACGATTTTAAGATAATGTTTATCTTTTTCTGCATTCTGTCCTGCAATATATAAAAGCATTTATCTAACTTGGCGACATTACACATTGAATGAAGTATCAGTAAAACTTAACTTTGTTTGTAGTGACTACTTTGACTTTCCTTTATGTCGGAAGGGAGGGGAGGGGGGAGGAGACGGGATGAGGAGGAGGGAAGGTCTAGCTAGCCTCCGTTTTGTTTGACAATT
The DNA here is from genome assembly GCF_951802725.1 of Rutilus rutilus. Taxonomy (NCBI): domain Eukaryota; kingdom Metazoa; phylum Chordata; class Actinopteri; order Cypriniformes; family Leuciscidae; genus Rutilus; species Rutilus rutilus. The sequence continues at coordinate 36,117,291 of NC_140215.1, read as the reverse complement.
CGAATGTCAAAAAGAAGTAACGTCTCCCGGGATCACTTTGACCACCTTTAATGACTATTTTTGAGTTAAGTACTGAACACATTTCTTTACAATTGAGTCCAAGTTCGAACACTATGAAACGCTTCATTGTTAACGTACGGAGCTCTGAAACACTGCCAGTGGGACATTAAACCGGAAGTGTCTGTCCAAGCTCACAACAGGTTTTGTGTGGGAATGCAAATATCTTTTCGAGGGAACGTAAAAGTTTTCCATGGGAGGTACCTAGTAAATACATGGTAAGTTATAGTTGTTTATTGGTAATTACCACAGGTAACAAGTATGTAAATGCAGAGAAACTACAAACTAATTACTAGGTATTTACCAAGTATTTTAGTGTGTAATTACTTAAGGTGATTAGTATGCAATTACAGAGAAACTACCAGGGAAAAAAACACCACTTTTAAATATCAACTCAACAAATTACTGTGTACTTGTTACCTGTTTAGGTTGGTAATAACTCCGATTTAATTGTGTACTTCCTCAGAATGTAGGCAGACTATTTTTAGAAACACCTGCAGTATTACCCATCAATTCAAGTTAGGTTTGTAGTTATCCTAGGGTTATGTTGGTAACAGTCCATGTTTATTTATTACTATCTTGAAATTAAGACGGTAGTTTCCAATAAATTACCTTGTCTTACATAGTTGTTGTTCATTGCTACACCCATTTATAGAGGGTTTATCAAATAATTTACCTTACACTTACCTGGTAACTACCCTGCAGTAACAGTTTTCCCTAATGTCATGGCACATCTTAAATACTGGGTATGTTCTTGCAGATGTTTTTACAATTTACTCAGTAAGTAAAGTGCAACTGTACTGTAAAATGAAGCCTTGTTTATTTCCATGGTATTACCGGAATTGTACCATATAACTTGATCATTCCCTTTTCCATATAGTCACACTTTTTTTACCTCGTATGTCCTGCAACGTTACCAAGGAAAACATGACAATTTACTCAGTAAGTAAAGTGCAACTGTACTGTAAAAGGAAGCCTTGTTTATTTCCATGGTATTACCGGAATTGTACCATATCATTCCCTTTTCCATAGTCACATATTTTTTTTATTTTACCTCATATGTCCTGCAACGTTACCAAGGAAAACATGAAAATTTACTCAGTAAGTAAAGTGCAGCTGTACTGTAAAATGAACATAGGCGTAATTCTATGTCTATTCAATATTCAAAGAAGGACAATTTGTCCCCCCCAATATTTGATCATACTGTATGATTATGCGGGCAATATCGATGTGATTGCAAATACGTCTTTCTTTCCAGCTCCGAAAATATAAAATCCCGGCCGGTCCATTTCCCAGATCTATTCGACTGGCCTTACACTATACATTAACAAAACCTATTTCTCCTGAAATCCATGTCATGTTTTCCCTATACCTTTAGTAGCTCGTGCACCGTCAGTGAGTTAGGAAAAACCAAACAGAAGAAGAGTTAGGAGCGCGAAATCTGACAGACATTTGGCCATACCTGTCAACACTCCCGTTTTTCCCGGGTATCTCCCGTTTTTTAGCCCTATCTCCCGGACCCCTCCCGGTTTGTTATTTCTCCCGGGAAACTCCCATAATTTGCATGGCCCAAACTCCTTTATGAATAATCGGACCAATATGTTTGTCTAATGTTGACCAGTTGCCAGATCTTGTATTAAATGCATTATATCCACACAATCCACACACCATACAATATCAACCCGTTTGTCACCTCAACCTGGCAACCTATAACCCAGTTGCGCAGTCGTGGAAAGTTTAACCCGAAAGCGAGCCGATAGACATGGCAGGTGACGGCGGTGTCCTCGCAAAGAAACCGAAGTACAGTTGTAAATTTATGTTTCCATTTATGGGTATTGCCAGAGTTTTTCCTGCATAGAGAAGTATGAGGCGGCCGCCTCCGTCAAATTTCGTGCCGCCTCCGGCTCTCGACAAAACTCGGACAGACAGTCACATGGTCAGATACACTTTTCCCACCGTGATGGTTCTGTTGCGGTTATAAAAATATTTAATATAATCTAATTGAATACAGTTATAGGCTACTTTTTCAATGTAAATTATTTAATTTGATTGGTAACAGCCTAGCGTCTTATTATTTTAATTGGATATATTTATCAAATTTAAGAATTTGAAATGAAAGATGGAGCATACAGTTAATAAAATTAGGGGGAAAATGCCCTTTATAAAGGTACAAAAAACTATTCTGAGTGTTTTCAAACAGTGATGTAATGAAAAATGGACAATTTTAAGTTTGAAGGGAGTAAAGCCTGTTTAGGCTATTAAGGAAATATAATTTTGCCAAAAGAAAAACTTTTATTTTAAATAAATGTTCATTTTAAATCAGCCTATGTCAGTGTGATATGTTACCATATTATCATGCTTAACACTAAGAATTTGAATAATTGTAATGTGATGATCAGATGCAGATATCTAAATCAGAGAATATCATAGGTTCGGGCGGTTTGCGGGTGGATTATTTATTTTTAACAGTGGATTCGGGTGACTCAAAGTGCACCAGGTTAATGAACTTACCTTTAAAATGTACAAAATTTTCTTCCGGGGGAGCATGCCCCCGGACCCCCCTAGAGGTACCATAGATATCATATATAAAGGCTAGATGTCTCGTGCGCACTGCTGGCCAATGGAGGTCGACGTCCGCACGTGGCGGCCATCTTGCGACAGTGTACTCGCTCACTACTTCAATGGTGCATGTACTTTTAAATAACCATAACTTGCTCATTTTTCTACCGATTTTCAAACGGTTTGGTTTGTTATAAACGTCAGAGATGTAGTTATGACACTGCATACATACACTGCATACATATGAAAAATTATAACATACATTTTCAAGCATTCGGAATTATAGCCACGTTAATAACGTTTGTAAGAAACCAAACCGTTTGTAAATCCGTCAAGATTTCAGCGAGATAAGAGGATTTGTGTGCGTGCTGATCATTCACCTTAATGCACAGAGCACTGTCACAAGATGGCCGAACGATGATGCCGGAAGTGACTGCGCCATAAGACATCTAGCTTTTATATATGATATCTATGAGAGGTACCACGTACACTTAACAGCATGAATGTTGTATGCTGTTAAGTGTTCGGACAAAGTGTTATTTTGATTAAAAAAAAAATGTGTGCATGCGCCAACACAAAAAGTCCCACAGCTGCCCCCCCCCAATGTGTGATTGACAATTTCGCCCTTGAAAATGAAGCCTTGTTTATTTCCATGGTATTACCGGAATTGTACCATATCATTCCCTTTTCCATAGTCACATATTTTTTTTATTTTACCTCATATGTCCTGCAACGTTACCAAGGAAAACATGACAATTTACTCAGTAAGTAAAGTGCAACTGTACTGTAAAAGGAAGCCTTGTTTATTTCCATGGTATTACCAGACTCTTACCACATCCTTTGCTACTGCTTAAAGGGACACTTCACCCATTTGCATTAAGCTTTGTATTGTTAGAAACCCAGTCATATATTATAATAAATGTGGATTTTTCATCCATTTTTCCCTGAGATGGGAGAAATAAGGATTTAAGTGTTTTACTTCCTGCTTATTATGACGTAAAAATCATCATTTTGCGTCATAATAAGCAGGAAGTCACATTTCATTGAAAAGTGTAGAGACTACAGACACTCGTTCCTCATCTTTCCCAGGGGGCGGGAACCGCTCACGCTACAGGCCTATTACAGATCAGTGGGTGGGACTTGACTTTCTGAAAACTAAAAGCAATATCCTCCATCTTGTTTGGAAGCTAAGCTAACAGGCGCTGTGGAGACAGATGTAAAGTTATGACAATAGCGGAGGAGAGTGCTCAATATGATATAGAGGAAGAGGATTTCAGAAGTCTGATGCTTGAATCAGGTGTTTGTGGCTACCTTTACAAGCCGCATTATAGCGAAGAGCAGCCGAGGCAGAAGACCTGCCTGCCGCGGACGAGGAGCCCGGACTGGCTCGGGTTAGGGCGGACTGGTGGCGCCGGTGATCTCACTATGCAACTACGAACCGCTACGAACACAGAGATAGAGTCCGACTGTGGCAAAGAATTTCAACAATGACAACTTCTCCTGGATGAAATCTCTGAATCAGACGAGGACACGGACGTTTGTGTTGTGAATCAGACGAGGACACGGACGTTTGTGTTGTGAACTATCCTAGTTTCGCACCGCATCTGACTGAACATCCAGGTAACGTTACAATGCAATAATTCACCACTTCGAAAGAAATACAAATGAAGAGTAATTCACTAATGAGTTCGCCAACTAACTAGACATTTTGTGTGAAATTAATTTCAAGCTCTGGTGGTAGCTAGCCTTGTAGACGGAAGAGTTATTTCTCTTAGGCAGATATGCGCTTTCTGGATTAGTGGGAGTGGCTTGCGCAGCTGTGCAATGTGGTGCATTGTGGGAGTTGGTGTCTTTCATACAAATGCGTCCTGAAGTTACTTTCTTTCTTTCCTCGGCCAAGAAGGCACCAAATTCAAAATTAATTTTACATTTCGACTACATATATGACCCACTTTCAATAAAGATCAATGTTCCCATGGGTGAAGTGTCCCTTTAAACATTTTTGAAATCACAAACTTTTACCGTGTGTTCTGCAACTTAACTAAAACATTCCAGCCTGGTCTCATTGTTAATACGTAGTATTAACACGTAATTTTCAAAGATAGAAAACTACATAGGCTACAGTTATGAAGAAAAACAACATACGTGTAATCACAATAATTTATTTATTGCGAAAATGTCAAAACCGGTACCAAAAGTCGTTCACATGACGATGTGTTGCAGTCACAGTCCTCTCTTTCAGTATATAATAATTTTGAATGAGGTAATTTACAGAGCAGAATTTAAATGATTAATCCATGAAAATGTTAATCCGGCTTCGCTCTGTGTGAACGCGCGCGCGCTTCTCCATTTCAAATATAGTTTACCGACTGAAATACGACATGTCGCAATCTGTGACGAACATAGACGAACAGGCGAGAGCCAATGAGCGTTTGATATCACTGCCGTAAAACATGTCGTAACGCTTCTTGAGGGCACAATTTTTGAATTTGAATTCATCATCACGAGCGCGGGTCCGCGGCGGGATTTGACAGTTACAGACTGCGCTGTTGTTAAAGCCTGTGGAATGGAGATGAAGATCACTCACTGGATAAAGGGCTGAATTTGGATCTCTTTCTTGCAAACGTATGGATTCTAAAGATTTGGATTATATCAAGTAGGCTATAATAAAATTGATGTCTTTTGTGAATTTATGTTGGGTTTTGGTGTATTATTGTTCTATTGGAAAAAACGCATTTTGTGTCTCACTGTAAATAAACTAAATATTAAAATGGTTAAACGATTAAATAAGGTACTTTTAAGGTTTTAAAGTGTATTCTTGTTTAACTGCATGTATGCTAATCCTCCGAAACGAGTTTGCAGCAGAAGGCACGAACAGAGCGAAATGTTATTAGTCTATTTCTTGAGTAAACTGCATAAATGCGACTGAAAACGTAATTGATAAGACATTTGAATGCAATAGAGTCAAAACATTAATGCCACGATTTTAATATGCATAAATAAGAATGCGTACAAATACGTCGGTATAGAGTTGTTCATACGTAAATAATTTGTTTTTGTGCTGTTAATGCAAACATTTTACGTTTTAGTGCTGTAAATACTATACGTTTCTGTGTGTATAAAACGTAAGTAAATGTACGTATGGTAGAATTACACTTTACGTAAAAATACACACGTATTCTCATGAGATCACGTTGAACATTCTCAGTAAGTAAAGTGAAACTGGAACGTTACTGTAAAAGGAAGCCTTTTTATTTCCATGGAATTACTGGGATCTTACCCTATAATCTGTAATAGGTACAGTTACGTAGCTATAACAGATTATAGGGAAAGATCCCAGTAATTCCATGGAAATAAAAAGGCTTCCTTTTACAGTACAGTTTCACTTTACTTACTGAGTAAATTGTCATGTTTTCCTTGGTAACGTTGCAGGACATATGAGGTAAAAAAGTGTGACTATATGGAAAAGAGAATGATCAAGTTATATGGTACAATTCCGGTAATACCATGGAAATAAACAAGGCTTCATTTTACAGTACAGTTGCACTTTACTTACTGAGTAAATTGTAAAAACATCTGCAAGAACATACCCAGTATTTAAGATGTGCCATGACATTAGGGAAAACTGTTACTGCAGGGTAGTTACCAGGTAAGTGTAAGGTAAATTATTTGATAAACCCTCTATAAATGGGTGTAGCAATGAACAACAACTATGTAAGACAAGGTAATTTATTGGAAACTACCGTCTTAATTTCAAGATAGTAATAAATAAACATGGACTGTTACCAACATAACCCTAGGATAACTACAAACCTAACTTGAATTGATGGGTAATACCGCAGGTGTTTCTAAAAATAGTCTGCCTACATTCTGAGGAAGTACACAATTAAATCTGAGTTATTACCAACCTAAACAGGTAACAAGTACACAGGACTTTGTTGAGTTGATATTTAACAGTGGTGTTTTTTTCCCTGGTAGTTTCTCTGTAATTGCATACTAATCACCTTAAGTAATTACACACTAAAATACTATAATTTACCATATGCTTACCAGGTAAATACTTAGTAGTTAGTTTGTAGTTTCTCTGCATTTACATACTTGTTACCTGTGGTAATTACCAATAACCAACTATAACTTACCATGTATTTACCAGGTAAATACCTAGTAATTAGTTTGTAGTTTCTCTGCATTTACATACTTGTTACCTGTGGTAATTACCAATAACCAACTATAACTTACCATGTATTTACTAGGTAAATACCTAGTAATTAGGGGACTGTAAAATAAAGGGTTACCGGTTCTTGCAGGTTTCAGTAAGTCACATTTAAGACCTTTTTAAGACATAGAATATTCAATATTCAATAGAATAATTCTTAATAAAAAGAATGAGTAAAAAAAAAAGATAAATTACTGACATTTACAATGCACATTAGCTTATCTTTTATTATTAATAGTAAAATAAGGTCCGATGTTCCCGTGGCGTCTGTCGTTGCTATGCAACCATGCATGCGCTCTCCACAACGACAAAGAAGTTGTTGTCATAGATATACATAATAAAGGCTAGAGCTGTGTCTGAAACCGCTCACTCGTTCACTCATTCACTAATCCCTACATAGTGAATGGCAGTTGAGTGCACTACATCAGCAAAGAGTGAACGAAAATGAGTGAGCGAATTCGGACGCTGACATAATTATCACGCGCCAGCTCGGACAATTTCGTCATAAACATTACTTACCCATCTTTGATATTTCCTTTTTTGGCTGTATGAATTGTATGTAACAATTGTATGTATGTATTGGTCACGTTTATTGCGTTATTTGATTTAAAAAAAAAAGACTTGCTTGTCATATTTATTTACTTTTTACATTTATATGTGAAAATAAAAGAGAACAAAACACTACACAACACATTTGTTTATTCAAATATAGATATAACGTTATATATATAAATAAATAAATAAATAAATACATAACACTGTCCAAAAAAAAACCTCCATTATTTAAACATTACTTTCATTACTTTCGCGGGGTTTCCAGTCAGTCAAATGATTGTTAAGTGTCCTTCAAATGATTGTTTTATATCTCGCGTGCGCCGTTGCCATGGTGACATTGTTGCCGTCCGTCATATTTATTTTTCATTCGCGCTCTATCGCCTTATCGTGTTGGATTGTGGGAAATAGTGTCTCAGCAAGTGTACATCGGATGTACACTCGAATTCAGAGAGGATTGTGGGTAAAAGTAGTGAACGAATGTAGGGAATGATGTCGTTCACTCAGAATTCGGACACCACTACAAAATGGCCGACACCCTAAATAGTGCACTATATAGTGGATAGGGAGCGATTTCAGACACAGCTTAGATGTCTTACGGCGGAGTCTCTAACATCATGACCGGTGGCCATCTTGTCACAGGCAAGCTTTCTGGCGGGCTCTGTGGTACCTGATGTAAGGTGAGTGATTTGCACGAACACAAATACTCTTTATCTCGCTGAAATCTTGACGGATTTACAAACGGTTTGGTTTCTTACAAACGTTATTAATGTGGCTATAATTCTGGATGCTTGAACATGTTGAAATTGCAGCTTTTCTTTTTGAAAAACGACTTAATCGTGCACCATAGTTGTGTATCACGGCTACTTGGGCAAGTTATCAAGGCTGAGACCACAATCGAGCTGTTCAATTGTATAGGTTTTACTGACACCAATAACGATTTTATGTGGTTGTAGTTATTAGCTGGCTAATAACAAGAAGCTTTGAGTGAGACCTTACCTAGTAGCAGCTAACGTTACAGTTTAGCGGCTACCCAGCAATTTTACATCAGTGGGAGAGGCAGAATTGCTCTTTATTTTCAATATAACTTAAGTTGCACATGATTTCCAATCGGTTTGGTTTGTTAAAAACATCTTACATTATGATACAGAAAATTGCTGGCTTTATAAGAGAAGATGCCAGACTTTTGTGCAGCCTATGGTTGCTCCAATAGCCGTAGTCTCAAAACGAGAGCCCGTGGGATCACCTTTCACCTGTAAGATATGACAGTATTATGATTATATTTTTCTAAAGTCATATCAAGTGACCTAGAGGGCTGAAATGTGGTCAGTTCAGAGAGGCTTGTTATCCGGCAGAAAGAAAAAACAATATTGTAGCCTCTATAACTCTGCCAGTACTTCACACAATTATTCTGATTGTTTCCTAAGAAACTACAGGGTCTCAGCTTTCTGAAGAGGTCAGGCATTTGATGGTAGGCCAAAATAGGTGAGAACAGTGATCTCTGAAGAAGGCACAGTGTAATGTCGGGGGAAAAGCCTAGAAATGGCCCAACCCTGAAGAAGTTCAAATAAACATGTAATAATTCAAATTATTTTATTATAATAGTAATATTCATATTATAAAAGTGTGTGTATATATATACATCTCATGTTGCCATTCTGTACACTGAGTTTTAGTAGCCTATATATTGATTTAACATAAATAACAAATACCTTGTGCGTGTGTATATTCATTGCACCTATCTGTTCTGTTCAATGTTATTTTTATATGGAAGTCCATGGTTATAATTATTCATAAGTATGCAGTGTCATAACTACATCTCTGACGTTTATAACAAACCAAACCGTTTGAAAATCGGTAGAAAATTGAGCAAGTTACGGTTATTTAAAAAGTACATGCACCATTAAAACACAATGTTACGAGTGAGCGAGCTGAGTGTGACAAGATGGCCGCCACGTGCGGACGTCGACCTCCATTGGCCAGCAGCGCGGACGAGACATCTAGCCTTTATTATGTATATCTATGGTTGTTGTAGTAGCTAATGGATTTCCACCACCGATAAACGCTTGCTGTAGCTCTGCTTCAAGATTTATTTACAGAGAAGAGAAAAACACCCGTAGTGTTTGGGTGCACCCCCATCCTTCCTGTTGACTGAGCTTTCAATGTTGTTACGGAAAGGGTGAAGCTGATTGGTTGGTTCTTGTCACATGACCTGCGGTGCGCTTGCAGAAAAAAAGTTTAGATTTTTTCATCTCGCTCCACCTGGAAAACACAGCTGCATCGCTTCTGTTATGAGCGCGCTTGCCGCACGCCTACATTTGAAATAACGAACTTGAGCACGCAACCATAGACAGTATATAAACTGGACACAGCGACCCCATTGGATTCAACGGAGACAAGTGAAGTCAATTAGAAGCACTCACTTCCTGGGGCTCGAACGTACTGCGCAGACTCAAACTGAGCTTGACGACGTAGATGTGACGTGAGCAACCCGTCTGTCTTCTAGTAGCTGTGCCAAGAGAAATCTGAATCATTCCCTTCCGAAACTTGCAGAGACGGAGAGCATGAGTAGGAGGTGTCCATGAGCTAGGAGCAGGATTCATTATTTTGTCATTTTGCCTCCACGTCCCCCCGATTGCCCGCGAGCTTCTCCTCCTGTCCATACGGTAATCTCTCTACTGTGCGACAGAGAGTCGCGTGGTTATGATGCAATCGTTAGCCTATTTTTACAAAAACTGCTTCTACAGGGCCATAACGTAAGATACAAGGTAATGGAGCCTTTTATACATTTGGACAAATGGAGTCTTTAAACGCCTCAGATGTAAAGTTATTCACTGTCAAAGTGACGCCAAAATGAATGGGAGTCAATGGAATGCTAACAGCAGGTGATGGTCCGCTAATCAATGGCGGCGCCCGGGGAAGCTTCAAAATCATATGAAACCGTGCTCCCCCCTTGCCGCACGTCTACATTTGAAATAACGAACTTGAGCACGCAACAGACGCGATTATGTGAACGGCCCCTTGGCGAGCAACCTCAAAACAGGCCACGAGCTACTGGTAGCTCACGAGCGACATGTTGGAGACCCCTGCTCTAGAGCTCCGCTTTGAAGGCTACGACTCGATACTTTTTTGCTACTTTGTAATAACTTTCTACTTTGTAATAACTTTCTGCGGCCAGCGTTTCTAGAAATGAACGAGGGTAAAACCTTTTTTAGACCTGACTAAATTAAATTTAAGACCTGAATTGGGGGTTCTTGCCCAGAACATAACCATACCTCCAATCCAAAACATATGCTAATTGTCAATCGTGTTTGACGATAGTGGTCCTGACAGAAATAAGTTAACAAGATGGAAAATTAAGACAAAATATTGAAGGTTTCTACAAGAGCTTCTGCAATTTGTGCAATGCCTGCACTGTAAACCCTAATAAGTTCACAGAACTCAAAAATTATTTTGTAACAGATTACACAAAAACATTTGAGTTATGTTTTTAAAAGTTTTAAGTTTAAATAAAATAAAATTTTAATTTCCAGTTGCCTTAAATTATCTCAATGTTATCTTATAAATATTGATATTCCTCAACTTATAATTAGGGAGTAATTCACTCAAAATTTTTAATATTTTTCAACTCATATAATGTGGGAAATACACTCAAAATTTTCACTATTTTTCAACTCATATAATGAGGGAAATACACTCAAAATTTTTACTATTTTTCAACTCATATAATGTGTGAAATATACACAAAATTTTTAATATTTTTCAACGCAAATAATGTGTGAAAAACACTCAAAAATTTTCAATATTTTTCAACTCAATGTGGGAAATACACTTAATTATCAATAAATTTCAACTCATAATGTGGGACATACACTCCAAATTAATTCTAAACTGAAATACTGATGCCGGCCCAATAATCAGCTAATAATGTTAGAAAACATGAAAGTGACACCACAGTGACAGTTTAACAACTTTTTTTATTTAACACAATGCGCTTTTTAAAAGGCATGAATTAAAAGAGCAGCAGTCAAAAAGTGCTTGTGATAAATTAAAACAAAAAGGAAATGACTCCATAAAAACAAAATGTTTTTTAAAGTACAATAAGTGTTAATAAAACATTCAAATAAAGTACTAGTCGTACTTCAACTGGCAACATCACATTAGTG